>NC_138738.1:29384579-29919579 GCF_965113295.1 Leuciscus leuciscus
CGACGGGACCCGCGGGTTCGGGCCGGGTTCGGGTCGAAAATATAAGCAAATGACTCGGGTCGGGTCGGACCTCGGGCTTAATCTTTTCCGCTCAGTAAAAAAAAAAAACATTTAATAATCATCGCTGCTGTTCACCGTAAAGAAAGTCTGGCTGCTGCGTGCAACGTGCATCATGGAGAGGGGTGGGGGCAGACGCCGCTGCGTGCACGCCTTTAGCCTGGAGTCTGCTGGTCATGATAATCCGTGTATGAGAAAAAAAAATTCCGAGTTCGGGTTCGGGCAGATAATTCATGTTGATGTGTCGGGTTACATCGGGTCCGGGCTTTAAAAGCCACGGGCCGGGTCGGGTCGGGTTGTAATTTCCAGGCCCGTTGAGAACTCTAGCGTCCGCTGTGAGACCAATCCTCGCTGGACAGAAAGAGAAAACAGGAAAGAGGAACATGAGTACTCAACCGGGAGGTTTTCTCACTGCGTCCGCTGTGAGACCAAATGCTCGCTGGACGGAAGAGAAAACATAAGTGCTCTATCGGGAAAGTCCTCGCTGCGTCAGCATTGAGACCAATGCTCGCTGGACAGAAAGTGAAAAGAGAAAAGAGGAACATGAGTGCTCTACCGGGAAAGATCTCGCTGCGTCCGCTGTGAGACCAAATGCTCACTGGACAAAAAGAGAAAACCGGAAAGAGGAACATGAGTACTCGACCAGGAGATTTACTCACTGCGTCCGCTGTGAGACCAAATGCTCCCCTGGACAGAAGAGGAAACATAGATGCATGCTACGTCCGCTGGGAGACCAATGCTTGCTGGACAGAGAAAAAGTTAACATAGATGTATGCAACGTCCGCTGGGAGACCAATGCTCGCTGGACGGAGAAAGAGGCTGGACAGAAAAAGAGGCATCGAGTAGGGGTTTTAACGGGTGAGTTACGGGAATATTAATTCTGAATAGTGAGGTACTGGAGAGGAGACATCACTGCTGCGGCAGTAGAGAAAATTAGCCACAGAAACAGAGCTCCTGCTGGAGCAGAGGAGACATCACTGTTGCGACATTGGAGAAAAATTTGCCAGAGAAATTGAGCTCCTGCAGGAGCAGGAGACATCACCGATGCTCGTCTTCTTGAGCGTTAATCAAAGACGCGAGGAAGAGGAGGTGAGAGATGAAATCCTTGCAGGATTATGTGAATCTGAAGTTTAGTTCGCGTTTAGAACATTCAAATTTCGTTAGAAAATCGGTTTGCTACTGTAATCATTGTTTGATGTTGGATGATAATCAAACAGCAAAGTACAGTCTGATTTAGATGAATTGTTTGTCCATTTATCCGTTGCTGGTTTGAGTGGCACACGCGTATTAATTTAGTGAAGTTCAAAAGAAAAAAATTGTATATACTTATCCCAACCTGGAAATTTCTCAATCAAAATTACTTTCTAAGATGCGTAGGAACCCTCAACATGACAGTTTATTTTCATAATTTCTATGGCTGTGGGTCACATTCCCTGTCGATTTTGATCGTTCTGAATCAGAAAAACCAATAGTGAAACTGTGGGTTTAAAGGTGCTCTAAGCGATGTTGGGTGAAGTCACTTCTTGTTGACGTTCAAAGTATTGTCAAACAAAACGGAGGCTAGTCAGACCCTCCCCTCCTCCTCATCCCGTCCCCTCCCCCTCCCTTCCATGCTTCCTGAAACAGTCATGAACCATTTAGAAAAACCAAACTGGATTTACCCACCTGTCCAGGAAAAACAGAGCCAACTGAATTTCGGATTGGAAGCCCTTCTGCCAGCGGAGTTCTCGCCACCTTTTGAACGCTTTTCCAATGTAAATTCGGGACTTCGCGCGTTCCTTCTCCTTTTCCCTCTTCTTTGTTATTTGTTTATCGGAACGTCGTCTCTTTGGTCGTGTGTTGGCCATATCAAAATTCTCAAGAATATAATTTTGTTACGTTAGTCGTTGTTGTTGTCTAGGACATCTCTCCTACAGCTAACTTCCCTCTTCATGCTTCTCTCTCCTCCACTCCCCACACCCCCCTTCATGTGCACGCTCACTAACCCCCCCAACCCCCACCCCCAAATCATTCTTGTCGGTTATTGGCTGGAACACTGTTTGTTATGTTTCCGCATAACAAACGCGTTTTTGGCCGCGTTTTTTTTACAGTGTGTTCAGGGGACAGGCAGCTAGCGGATAGTGAGGAGATGTTCGCTGTATGTGACAAAAATGTTTTGGCCTAAAAAACGCTTGACATCACTTAGAGCACCTTTAAATTACTTCAAAAATAAAAATACATTTATGCTATAACTTCTAAGCGATTTTTGTAGATAAATTGCAGGACAGTGTTAACGATAGGTTCTTAATGATTCTGTGTGCAGTCTGCACGTAATCTGTGACCTACTGTTTACGTGTGAGTTTACGCCACAAGGAAGCATCGCATTAATGACGGCAAATCATTTGTACAGAAACTATATAAAACGCGTATTCCCCCGATCAAAAATTGAGTATCCAGATGGCATAACTGGCTCATGATTCAACAACTGAAGCCATGCGAAGTTCAACTAGGGACAGAAACGAGAAGGTTTTGAGCTGAGCACTCATGGAGTTGACCCGGCAGACGTTGAGAGTGTGGACTGGCCGGGACTGAATCTGCGGCGCGGCTTACTTAGGGCATGCTGCGGCGGCCTGACGAAGAAGGAAGGCCCGTTCCTTCGCGTGAAGAGGGCGGCATTGCCTTATTGTCTATTTCTCTATGGCAGGAATTATTGAATGGTTCGGTTTAGAGAAATACGCGGAAGGAGATTCCGGATGTTTCACCTGTTATTTTCCGCGTATTTAAATGTACTGTATACAAATATTATGTGAATGTAGTATAACAACTTATAACCACAACTAAAGTGTAGCCACAATTGCATAGCTGCCAACTTTTGAGTTTTGCTTGGAGTGAGATTTATTGGGGGTGGGGGGGTTAAATTTTTTTTTATTGCATCACAATAAGTGTATTGTGATTGTCAAAACATTTTAGTAACTAAACTGAATTTTATTATGGTTTAGTGACAACATGTTACAATGTTTACATGGTACAATTTCTGGTAAGCTACGCTTTTTTATTATTTCATTTCAATTATTGTGATTTGATTTAATACTGACTCATTTGGATAAATATAAGGTAGGCTACACAAGATAGACATTCATTTTTCTCAAGAAAAAAACAACTCACCTAATGCTGTAAACAGCCCTATCAGCTGTAAGGTTAAAAATAACTCAAATTAAATGTAATGCGTTTTTTTTATTATAATAACAACTTTATTTAATGATATAAGTAAAAATATAATAAATATGTAATATAGTACACATATTTAGTAACATACTCTCTATAGCTCTTTTTTTCGAGCCAACTAACGTGCTATAGCCTATATTATGGTCATCAAATGGTTTTCCTGAGGTAAATGTTGTGTGACATAATTGTTCTCCAGCTGTTTTATTGACCCCTTTGTTTGATTGATTGGTCAATATTATGTATGAGGAATATACATTTCGGTAAGTTGTACTGTATCTTTCAACAGTATTCATTCGTGTTTATTTACTATTAGCTAGAGATGATCGGTTCACGTGCCGCTAGGGATCTGTCGCGTCACATTTACAAGCGCCAAAACGGTATTTATTGTTTGAATTTCGTAATAAAAGTGACAGAATCTGAGAGCTGAGATTTTTTTTTATATCATAAGTAATCTGCTCTGTCTAGTCTGTCGATCTCCGTGTCCTCTTTGCTTCGCAATTTTTCTGTGCGTGAGAAAATGGATGTGTGGCGTGAGAGCATGTGAAAAGTGTCAATTGCGTGTGTCAATTAAAGTTATTCGCTGTCAAAGTGACGCCAAAATGAATGGGAGTCAATGGGATGCTAACAGCAGGTGAAGGCTTGTTAGCCAATGGCGGCTCCCGGGGGTGGTACGAAAATCGAGCGCTCGATTACCCCCCTGAATACAACTAATGTGCCGAGCGAGCACCAAGTGCACCACTAATGAGTGTCCCACCAGAGACAAACCCTACATACTGTAATTCCGTGAAGAAAAGTAGCTTACTAACATAGGCCTATAAAAATCAGAAAACGGTTTAGATCAAATTCAATGTTATTAATGGCTAAATAATCATGTGCCATTCCAATTATTTGTCACAAAGCTGCAGATGGAAGATTATGATATTACAGTTTTTATTATGGCAGTATTAAATAATTTGTTTAATTCAAATTTAGATGACTTCCTATTTATTCTTACAGAGCCTGATTCAGGGCCGGACTGGGACACAATTTCAGGCCGGGAAATCCTACACCCATACAGGCCATCCTATGCTCCCAAATAAAATTTAGAAACACGGACAACCCTATGTTTTCCTAAATTACATTTATTGGTCTAAATCCTTAGGCTGGCGCCGTGTAAAATAAGTAAAGTCTTTCTCTTGAACGGTATCCTCACTTCCCTTTTCCTTCTCTTCATTTTCCCTAATATCTCTCTGTCTCTCCCTTCCACCAGTATCATCAGCCTCATACACTAAGTAAAGTGGAGTACTAGTGTTATACAGTATATGTATGTATGTATGTATAAAGTGTGCGTATTTTTCTAATACCTGTCTCTTCTTCACCTGTCACTTCTTCACCTGTCACTTGTTCTGGCCTCATGTTACAAACAGAGGCCTCACCTTGGTGTAAAACAACCACCTTATTGTAATTTGTTTGCCCAGAATTTATTTTAGTAAAAAATCAAAGTATTATATTTATGACAAAATGTTGTTGTTTTTATCTTAAAATTACTTAAATATCCAACATTTAGCAACACTATATTTCATACAATATGTAAAAAAATGAAAAAATAATCTTATTTTGCTTCTACATGTCATCTCACTCCCTGGCTGAATGTGTGATCATTGCACCACAGCTAGTGCTAGGTTGACTGTCTCCACCTTCATTTGATTTAAAAAAAAAATTAAAAATTAAAAAAAAAATTAAACCTCACAAATGGGAAGACATAATTTTCTAAATTGTCTAATAAAATGTTATTGCATTCTTTTTTGTTGATGTCTGCACTATCACTCCCGTCTCCCTGCTCCCAGTACCACATAAATGTTCATATTTGTCTGCTAAATGACTAATGTAACTTTACACTAAATAATATTAATCTCCTTTAGCATACAGTATTTTGAGTGACGATAGTAATGGGGCGCTATACTGCTTACATTTGCTACATTTCAATACTAAGTTAACGAAGAAAAAAGTACAGTATTTACAGATGAAATTGACCTGCACTTGAAGCCATTCATTTTGCAACATTTTGATGCTTGTTCTTGGAGTGCTTTCTTTTTCGTTGTCCTTTCCCTCTCTGCTCCACCTGGCCGTTTTCTCTCCATCATCGGGTGCTGCTCGCATTTTCTGTTTAACCGTTTGGCTGAGGCTTAAAGTTGAATCGTAGCCTTGCCAGTCAAGACTAACAGATTCATGATTTTATTTTATAATAATAATTTTATTGAATAACAAATTCGAAAATTGTCACTGGTAAATGTAGTATAAAAAATAATAATAATAATAATAAACGCTGGCTGGCAGCAGGCCAAATTAGTCGCCAGGCCACCGGGAATTCTCCCGGTGGTCCCGATGGCCAGTCCGGGTCTGGCCTGATTGATGTAGTTTACCCCTAAACGTTAATTAATGAATTAACTATCAAACATGTACTAACATGTTTAAAGGCCCAATGAAGTGCCTTGAAACGCGCAGCTTTTTATGATGCGTTGACGTCATTTCCACTGAAACAGGAAGCTAAGGCGGGACATATTGAATGGCTCCTCCTCCTTTTCAAATAGCCAATAGCGTTTAGTTTACCTCACAGACTGTGAGTCGTAGCCTACTTCACAGCACCATGGAAACGAATCAGAGCACTGATACGTTGGATAATAGTAACGTTAGAGGTGTGAATAAATTTTTGCCATTTCATTCTGAAAACGGAATAAAACTCGAGCGTTTGAGCAACTGAACACACATCTCCAACCCATATTGCTCCATGACGTAACAACGGTAGTGATGTCCGCCTCGTAAACGAACCGATTCTTTTTTTGTGATCCAGTCCAACCAGTTCACCAAATTGGTGTCAGCGCTGATCCAGTTTTCTAAAGTTATTCACTTTCGGACATGCCTGACAGTCACTCCGACTCGAAATAAACAATATCCCGGAGTATTATGTTACTCCAGTAACTCCGACAGTTAATTGATGGAACTGTTGAGCACGAGCAGCTGACACTGAGCATGCGTTTTCTCCCGAACGTACAGTCAGGTTGATTGGACAGAAGATGTGATGAGAAGGTGAAGTCCGCGGTGACGTCATAAAAATCCATTTTAACGGAAGTGAGAGACTAAGTTTTAAATGCTTATATCTGATAAATGTGAATTTTGTCACTGTTTTGGAAAAACCAGCTAACATAAAATATTCTTCCTAAGAGCTAAAAAAACCTCCATTTTGATTTCAGGGGGCCTTTAAGGCTGCTTTTATTCATGCATGAATCATTATGACTCCTGTTGTAGTTAAGGATCGCTCTTCATTGGTTAATGATTAGTTCATATTTTCACTAATCATAAGTTCATGTTGAAGTAACTATTAATTCAGGTATTAGTACATGATTATTCATGCCCTGTTATTGTAAAGTGTTACCTTTATGGTCCACTTTCAATGGGGAACAGATGTTTCAGTTGTTGTTAAGCATTGCTGTCCTGATGCCGAACTCATTGCAGTTAAAACAAGTCCATTCATTCTTCCACGCGAATTTAGTTTGATCATTCTAACAGTGACCCACATACCTCCACGGGCAGATAAAAGTAAAGCACTGGACATTCTGTATGCAACCATAAACAGTCTGGAGAACAAATATTCAGATGCTCGTCAGGGACTTCAATGGGACAAATCTGAATTCTCCCAAAATGTATCCAACATATAACTTTTCCTACCTGACCTGAGCAGACACTTGATCACTGTTACACTGCACTCAAGGACAGCTACAAACCTTCCCCCACCTGTGTTTGGTAAAGCTGATCACATCTCCATTCTGCCAGCATACAAACCAAAAAAAAGCTGAAGCAGGAAAAACCAGTTATCAGGTCAGTTTATAAATGGAGTGAGGAAACCATTTTCACACTTCAGCACTGTTTTCAAACCACGGATTAGCAGATTTTCCATGATGCAGCAGACACAGACATTAATGTATACACTGACACTGTCACTGATTATGTGTACTGAAAACATCGTTCCAAAAAATCTGCATTAAATCATTCCCAAACCAAAAACCCTGGATAAATGCTGATGTCAGGATCAAACTTAAAGCACGCACTTCAGCCTACAACTCCGGTGACACAGTAGCATACAGGAAGTCCCAGATATGAACTTCAGAGGGCCATCAAAAATGCAAAGAGAGAATACAGAGACAAGATGGTAGCAAACTATCAAGGATCTGACCTCAAGCGCATATGGAGTCTGCACTTAATCACAGACTACAGGGACAGAAAGGGCAAAAAAAAAACTGTGATGTGGGTCTATCTGCCTCTCTACCTGATGAGCTAATCACATTCTTTGCTAGGTTTGAAAATAGCAATACCTTCCCTGCAGTGAAACTTACAGCAGACGAGAACAAAGGTGCATTAACAATCTCTTTACCTGACGTGCTTGAATCGTTCAGGGTGGTCAACCAACGAAAAGCACCAGGCCCTGATGGGGTTCAGGGCCGTGTCCTCAAAGCCTGTGCCAGCCAACTAGCTAAGGTTTTTACAGATACTGTTATTCTCTCTCTTAAACTTTCTGTGATCCCTTCATGTTTTAAGAAGACCACTGTTGTCCCTGTCACTGGGAAGCCTGTTGTCAGCTGCCTGAATGACTACCGCCCTGTAGAGCTGACCTCTACCATCATGAAGTGCTTTGAGCGACTTGTCAAAAACCACATCTGCTCTTCCCTGCCAAACACCTTGGACATTGATTACAGTTTCGCCTTTAATACAATCATCCCATCTAAATTTATCATAAAGCTTTAAGATTTAGGATTGAACAGACAGCTATGCAACTGGATTTTAGATTTTCTGACAAACAGACCCCAATTCGTGAGATTTGATAACTGGCTCTCTTCCACACTGACTCTGAGCACAGTTGCTCAACAGGGTTTGCGTTCTCAGCCCCTTAGTGTACTCCCTGTGTAGTAAAGTCTGCTCGTCAGCAACTCTACTTCCTACGGAGGCTCAAGAAATTTGGCCTCCCCAAAAATCCTCACAAACTTCTACAGATGCACCATTGAGAGCATTCTGACAGGGTGCCTTGTTGTCTGGGATGGAAGCTGTGCTATCAGTGATCGCAAGGCCCTTCAGAGAGTTGTGAGAGCAGCTGAGATCATTATAGGTACCAGACTCCCTACTTTACAGGATATCTTCCACACGAGGAAGGCTCGCAAAATCATTGCTGACCCCAGTCACCCTGCACACAACCTGTTTAACAAACTGCCATCGGTACAGGAGTATTAAATCCAGAACCAGCAGATTGAAGAACAGCTTTTACATGCAGGCCATCAGAACCCTTAACACACTGTAATGCAGACTTAACTCCTTCTTGTTGCATATCTTATCATATACCATGTCAGAAATTCTTCTACTGTCTACTTCAGGTTCTTGCACTGCATACCTTTGCACACAAACCGTTTTATTTTTTAATTTTTTTATTTTTTTACTGTAAATACCATTTGCACTCTATTGGAAAACATTTATTGTTTCACTTCTTGGAATAAATACTGAACTTTTGACGTCATCATCACGTCACTTAATTTTTACGCCTTCATCTGCCGGTACATTCCCACTGCTCTCTACCACTAGCACCACTGCTCTCTACTGTTTGAAACACCTTTGGGGCCCCCTTTGTAGCAGTTGGCACACCCCTGTCTCTGTTACACTGAACATAAGTGTAACACATTATTCTACATGCATTTCAGTCATGACAAGTCTTGGAATAGTTAGCATTTTAATGAACTTATTTGATCTTGGTGAATTAGAACTGCCATGCATGTTGCTAAAGATCAAGCACAGAGACTTGCTACAAAATAAAGACAGACATGCTGTTGTGAGCATGTAAGACATGCACAAGTAGACATATGTAATACCCCATAGCAAATCTAGACAGGTGGAGTTGGGGAAGGTGGAGGGTTTAGGGGAACTCTGAGAGTGTGTTGCAAGACCAGCAAACACTCAACCAGGATATTTTAATGTAAATACAGAAGAGGCCAATCAGCTTGCCCAGTGTAGTATACTGTGTGATCACTACTAAATAAAATGTCAAGAATTTATTAGCATACGTCTTCGCTTCATGACTGAACAGATGGGCAGCGTTTCCCAAAAGCGCCAATGATCTCTACAATGTACTTAGGAAATGCATCCCTCGTCATTTCAGTCATGACAACTCCCTGAATAGTTTTAGTATGTTAATGGATTTATCAATGTGAGTGTTTTGGGTCTTAGCAATAAGTACAGATGTGTGAAATTCAAGAATAACCCCGTTAAAAATGTAAACTTCAGAGACTCACAAAGACCACAGTGCTTATTCTGAAAGAGAGTTTATAATTAATCAACAGCCTTGAAAGAATACATGCACCAACAAGCCTACCTTTTAACAAAATGTAAAAAAAAAAAAAATGTTAGGCCTACTGTGATATTAGACTACATAGCCTATAATAAAAGATAATGAATTTCAAACCTGAACCAAACATATTTTTATTCAAAGATCAACAGTCTGTCTTTAGTCTGCCACAAAAATAAATCAATAATAATAATAATTAAAATCATGAACTCAAATGTCATCCAAAAAAACACACAAAAAAAAACAATGACTGTTGTAACAGGACAATCAGACCTTTCAGGCTACTGCCTAACGCTAATAAGCCTTATGCCAAAATTATTATTACAACTAAATTGTCGGTCATTAAATAAGAAAACGAAATAATTGTGTAGATGATTTGCTTTGTGTAACCGGACATCAGACATTAGGCAGAAGTATTTTTTGCAACCAATGCCGGGACCAATCAATCACTCCTTTACCACTGGCTGCCTGCACATTCACTGTCCTCGCGGCTGCTGCAACTTGCACTCGCTTATGCATATATAAATTCACGCCTACGGTATCTTTGTAGAACTTTAAAAAAAGAAAAAAAGAAAACTGCAGCCAATGAGCAGGCAGCAGGGGCTGGCTGCAGGACGACTCAACCTCCACGGACAGTTTTTAATGATTTATCAGACAATAACTACTCAAGATTTTGCTTTAGTATAATTTTCGGGACAATTAGGGCCGGATACGGGACAACAGCTTAGATTTCAGGACTGTTCCAAATTTTTTGTAATTTGTAACCCTATTTTATGTAATCGTATTTAGTGTTTATGTGGCACCTGTGTCAAATATTGGACTCGTTGCTAATATCAACAATAGGCCAGTAGGTTCGGCTATAGAGGCGTAAAAACAACAACACTATTTGAATTCTAAAGTAAATTCTTGAATTGAATTGAATTGATAATAAAATGATAAATCAAACAGTTCTCAGTCACAAGTTTTGTTCAGTAGTATTGACTCACAGTTAAATAAATTTTCAGTTCAGTTGTCAATAAGACTGTTTGTTTGATCGATCGGGTGCACACTCTAGGCTATGCTAATTTCCAAAAATACAATTTTTTTATATCACCATAAATGTTCACAATAGTAAATTTGGAAAGTTCACTCAGTCACATTCAGAAATTAAAGAAAAGTTAAACACAAGGCAAAATAAACAGTTCAACAGTTCAAAAACTCAAAAGATTTAGTTTGGAAAGTTCAGTTGAAAGATTCAGTTCAAAAGATTAGACTCAGACTCGATTCAAACGATTCAGTTCAGTTCAAGGAACCCGAAAAATCCTTGGAATCGCGGAAAAAAATTATTTGGTTTAACAGTTCCAAAGGAAAATACTCTTTGAGCAGTCACTCAAAAACAAAGCTCAGTTCAGTTTATAACAAAAACTAGCAGCAATCAGATCTTTCTTACCAAACTCCTCAGGTGTTGGATACCCTCAAATCTCACATCAATCAATATTCATCTCGCTGGGAAGGCTCGCCATCTTGGATCATCACGCTCAAATGACACAGTTCCAGCATAGAGCAAAAAACTGACCTGAATATTTAACAGACAGTATTTAGTTCACAACACACATTAATTTCACTGCTTCTAGTTAAACAACAGTACATAGTAACACTCGTTACTCTGTTGAACATTTAACAGCTACATTGCCATCGTAATTCGGCAGCTTAGTAAACATTACGCAACTTAAACAAACATAGCTGCAAGCGCTGCTATTCTCCAGTAAGTATATTTGCTTCTCGTGCGGCAAGCGGGCGAAGCTGGTGGATCTCTCCACTCGATGTTTCAGAGAACCGGGGTTACGATAGTAACCTATTGTTCTCTTTCATCATCTCGTGTTTGAGATCCACCTATGGGAGAGACATGGACAGCTACCCGATTGCCCAATACACTCACAGTGAGGTTCTGTAAGCCAGAGAAGGACGGTCACCCCAGGGAGGCGGTGCCTGACATGTCCCATAATCATGAACTTGCAATCCTAACGCACACACATACCTGCTGTGCACATGCAGGACATGAAACATGTATGTGGCACACACACAATGACAACCCCAGCAACACATATATGTGTATATATACACACAGGAAGGAATTTAAATGCATGCTTGGTGACAGGAATGTGCATGGCCTGCCAGCCCATTCACCCCCTATTATTTTACTTCCAATGGGGTTAAGGGAGAGGCTAAGAAGACCCCATCCTAAAACAGAATGTGCTACCGAGATTCTGGTGACATCCAGCTGGTAGTAATGCACAAAGGTATGAGGAGAAGCCCAACTGGCAGCAGAGCAGATGTCCTGCAGTGACACTCCCCTAAACAAAGCCCAAGAGGCGGCTAAGCCCCTCGTGGAATGAGCTCTGATGTCCCTGTGGGGGCTGCACTCCCTTTGATTCATATGCCAAAACTATAGCATCCACAAGCCAATGTGAGAGGCGTTGCTTAGTTATGGGACTCCCTCTGTGAGGGGGCACCGATGAAACAAAGCGCTGGTCGCTCCTCCGGAAAGCACTGGTCTTGGTCATATACTGTATGTCTGTAAGGCATGGACAGGACACAGAGCATTCAGCCTCTGATCCACCCGCGGAGGAAAAAGGTAGAGGGTGAAAAGCGGACAGCTATGACACCTCCGATGTGAACTCAGGGAAGCTGAGGGAAACCTTATCTCCACTAAGAGAGTATTTAGTGCACAAGGAATGAACCGAGAGTGCATGTAACTCACTAACACGTTTAGCTGATGCCAAGGCCAAGAGCAACGGCATCTTGAAAGACAGCAGCTTTAGAGAAATACTTCCCAGAGGCTCAATAGGATATTGAGACAGAGCCTCCAGCACCATGGAGAGGCCCCACTCAGGAACAGTTCTCCTGACGACTGGCAAAGAGCAATGGGCACCCTTCATAAATCTGCGGATTAGAGGATGCTGCCCGACTGTTGAGCCCTCAAAACCCACATGACAGGCAGAAATCGCAGCCAGGTAGACCTTAATTGTGGAAAAATATCTCCCTTTTTCAATGAGGTCTTGAAGGAAACACAAAATATCAGGAACTGAGCACTGATTTGATGTGAGACCAAGCCCATCGCACCACCCTTCAAACACTTGCCACTTACAACCATATGTGTAGAAACAGCCCTGGCATTCTGTATAGTAGCAATCACACGTGGCGAAAGCCCCTATGCGCTTAAGTTCATCCTCTCACAGGCCAGGCCCAGAGAGCTACCCTGTCCGGGTGTGGGTGATAAATCTCCCCGTTCGCAGGGGACAATAGGTCTGTACGGAGGGGGAGGCACCACGGCTCAGCATATAACAGAGGGATTATCTCCGCCAGCCATGGTGCTTTGGGCCACCTGGGTGCTATCAGAATGAGAGACAGGCCCTGCTCTCTCACCCTGGCCAGTGTGGGAATTATCAGACACAGGGGAGGAAAAGCATACAGCAGCACTTTGGGCAATTTGTGGGCCAGTGCATCTACCCCGAGGGGCGCGTCCACGTCCTTTAGCGAGAAGAACATAGGACAATGGTAGTTTTTACGAGGCGAATAGTTCTACGGTTGACTGTCAGAATCTCATCCATAACATGTCCACTATCTGAGGGTGAAGGCACCAATCTCCGTAGATTGGGTTTCCCCTTGATAGAAGGTCCGCGCCTCTGTTCAGAATGCCTGGAACATGCGTTGTGCGTAACGACAGGAAAACCCGTCTGCTCCACACCAAAAGCTTGTAAGCTAGAGCGTGGAGTTTCGACGAGAGCACGCCACCCTGACGGTTGATGTAAGCCACTGCTGTGGGATTGTCGCAGCGTACGAGCACATGATGTCCCTGCAGGCGAGGCAGAAAATGATTGAGCTTTCCATAAGGTCATAAGTTCTAAATAATTTATGTGCACTGAATGTAGTCTGCTCGGCCACAAAACGTTCCCCGTTCTGCCTCCTGGGTGGCACCCCAGCCTGTTAAGGACGCATCTGTCGTCACAACTTTCCACATCATAACAGTCCCCAGAGGGGTTCCCTGTGCTTAAAAGTCTGCACTCTTCCAGTGGTGCAAAGCTGCCGAGCAGGCGCGTCACTGTTACAGAGCGGCAAAGATCGGGCTGAAATATAGTGACAAAACCCATTTCATGAACGCTCTCATTCTCAGGAGTCCCAGCGGTAAAACCTGGATAAATTAAGCCATAAGACCCTGCAGTCTGAGACATGTGCGATATTGTACTTTCGCCCCCTCTCTGAACTGCGACAGACAGTTCATTAGAGAGAGAATGCGCTCTTGAGAGAGACGCGCTCGCATGGAGAGCGCGCATGGACAGGTTAAGCCAGAGCGTGCACTCTCCCACCACAGAAAGCGCCATAGAGTGCCCGCAGGCTTGACTGAGTTTAACTCCAAGTCCAGGAAAATCACATTTTGACTGGGTGTAAAATTGCTCTTGTTCACATTCACCCTGAACCCGACAGATGTGATGTGCGCAAGCACATGGCAGGTGTCCTGCAACACTTTCTCCTTCGATTCGGCTATAATGAGCCAATCGTCTATGTATGTCAAAATCCTGACATTCTCATGGATGCTAAGCCCGCCTCCGCACACAGACAGAAGGTCCGAGGGCTTAACGAGAGCCCGAATGGCAGAACTGTCAATTCATAACATGTGCCTTGGTAGGCAAAACGAAGAAACTTCCTGTGTGGTGGATAAATACTTATGTGGAAGAAAGCATCTTTCAGATCGACCGATGTGAACCAGTCGTTCCGTTTTATGGTGCGGGGCGAGTGAGCCATGAGTTAACATTCTGAAATTGTATTCCCTCAAATGTTTGTTCAACACACGGAGGTCCAAGATCCGTCCTTCTTTGGGACCAGGAAATAACGTGAATAAAATCCCTCATTCATCAGATTGGGGGGCACCACCTGAATTGCTCCCTTGTTTAGGAGGGAAGATATTTCCTCTTTCAGAATTGTGAATCGTGTGTGAAGAGAGAACGCCGTTGAAAAGCAGAGTTTTTTTTGCAAACTGCAGTCTGTAGCCTTGCCTCATTGTACGCGTCACTCACTTGGGAGCCAAAACAGTTTGCCAAGCCAATTCGTGACTCGCGAGTGTTCCCACCTGAGCAGGAGCGGCACTGTGTAGGCCCAGCTGGCTCATTTGTGATGTAATGGCGCCACCTTGTGGAGTAACTAGCGGCAACATGCAGGGGTTCAAAGAGATCTTCTCTCTCTTGAGATGGTTAGGCAAACGCACAGGGGGCACCTGCTGTGGGGCCGCCTTCCTAGAAAGGCCTAACTTGAAGGCCTCATCCTCATTCTTTTTGTCGTCACATCGTTGCTGCATCAATGTTTTGACGGGGCCAAAGAGGGCCCGGCAGGGCTCTAACGGAGCGCCCGCGATGCGCCTCTTCTTCCTGTCAGGAAGGCTCGACAGGTTAAGCCAGAGCGCGCACTCTCCCACCACAGAAAGCGCCATAGAGCGACCGCAGGCTTGGACGGCCTGACGAGCGTTACAGAGGATGAGGTCGTTAACCGTAAGGATCTCCTTCCACAATGGTAGAGAAGGGGTTCCCTTTTCCAGCTGTTGCCCTAATTCATCCAAGATCTCTGCCTGGTAAGCGGAGAAGAGGGAAGAGACGTTCAGGGCCCTGACAGCCAAGGCCGAGGACTTGTAAGCGGCCTGGTGCACTGAGGCAGAAAAACAGTCCATCTTGTTGGGCAAGACTAGCTTAGGAGGAGCAAAGGTGTTAAGGTGCCTGGCGATGGACGGCTCAATGGCGGGGGGGTCACCCATGCCAAGAAAGAGCCGCCATATCCTTCACCTCAAGGCCCGTGAGACCGTGCTTGAGATCGAGCGGGTCGCTCCAGTTGTGCCTCATGTGCTTCGCGCACGCTGGAAGGACGGGGAAGAGTTGTTTCCTCTGACCGGGAGGGGGTTCCCAGAACTTTTCCGTCATAAATGTCCCTTTCCTGGTCGGTGGCGCTCTGTGGAGCCGGCCACTCAATGTTGAGGCAAGCGGCCGCTCGCTCACACACTTCCAGGAGGATGGACTGAGGCAAGGCCGCAGGGGCATAGGCCTGGGGAATGCCAGAGGGCGGGATGGTCTCCTCGTCCTCTGAGACCCCAAGAAAGGCCGCGTCATCCTCGTTGCCGGAACCGGCCGGTTCGTCGACGAGCAGGAGGTTGCCCGCAAAGATGTTCTCTTCGGGGAATGCAGGATTGGGCTGGTCAGCCCAATTAAGTGAAGTAGCACCCCGGGAAGCCCCCGGTAGCGCGTCGTCGTCACCGTGTCTCCCATCCGAGTCAGAAAGGCCGAGCTCGGCGCACTGGGTCGCTGCGACTTTAAGACGGCATCGCAAAAGCTTCTTGGGCAGCACAAGGCACTGACTGCAATTCTCAGGGTTCTCCAAAGCTACTTGAGCGTATATGAAGCCCAAGCAGACCACGCAGAAAGACTGAAGGTCCTTAGTGTTTCAGCGCCCCACACGTGGCCGGGCAGGCCCGTGCTAGGCTATTCCCCAGAGAAGCGGCAGATTTAGACATACTGGAGAAAAACTCAGAAAAATCTGTGGCGGGCAGTCACGGAAGGGGGAGCAGGTGAGAAAAGCAAGAGCGCGGGCGGCTCCGGATGCAGAACACAGCTAATCAGGTTGAATAAACGACTGTCACGTCTGGCGGAGGCTGATCAGGTGATATGTCCTCCTGAAGACATGCAAATGTCCAGTGTAAATCCAACCGAACTGTGTAAGTGCAGAGATCGCGAGAAGCGAATGTCAACTGGAGAATAGCAGCGCTTGCAGGCGTTATATGCCCTCAGGTAAGGGGGAGGGACCTTACCTGGCATTGGCTGCGCGCTTCTGTCTGTCTAGCCAGACTTGGTGCAATTGGATGCTTCTGCAGAGATCATACGGATGCCTTTCCCATAGGTGGATCTCGAACACGAGATGATGAAAAAGTTTTTAACTTTTACACAAAGTTATGCTGCTGCTCGTCTCACCAGTCACGCAGAGAAAATAAAATAGCTTCCCCCGACCCTCATACAGCTAACGTGGTGGGGCGGGACTTCAACGTAAATCTCACGTAATTGGACAATCATTAAGATGTCAATCATCACACTGAAATGCATTTCACTTTGATTTTATAATTTTTCTTACACTCTTTACTAATTTCTGGCTAGTTTATTGTTTTAATAGACTACTTAATTAATTATTTTCTTATAATTAATTTGTTAAATTATACAGGGTTACATTAATGTTACAAATTAACAGATTTTCCAGACTTTTGAATTTGAGGATTGTATTCCTCTATATATATATATATATATATATATATATATATATATATATATATATATATATATATATATATTCCTTTTTAAATAAGCAATAACTAAGCGCATAGTTTTGGGGTAAAATGGCACATGACATTTTTCATCTTTTTCACCCTTCTTTTTCATGGTTGAGTTCATGATCTGCTATGGAAAAAGAGCCAGGGCAGAAATATGTTGGCTAATTCAACTGCTTGGGGGATGCAGCTGGGTGCCGCCCCAGAATGTTACGCTCAGTTGGACTGAACACACACACGGTCCCTCCTGGTGCTTCAAACCAGCAGATAAGCCAAAAGTTCTCTAAGCTCCCGTGCACTCTGCCCTCTGCAACTTCTGGGAACATCATTTCCCATTATCAGAAAAATTCTGAAGTGGGGAAAATGATTTGCTGGTACACAGATATTGCTCAATGCACTTAAAGAGATACTGTTTGAGTGCTCTTCCAGCAGATTTCCAGATAGAGGAAGGAGTAACTTTCCCTGACAGTTTACATAGTTTAAACACTATTGTAAACTATGTAAAAAAAAATAATATATATATATATATATATATATATATATATTAGTTATTAGTAGTTTGCTGTTCTAGAGGAGGTCAGTTGAAATCTTTCCACAAGGAATCAGTGAACATCAATAGATATTGAAATGCAGTGCAACATAGATCAAGCTGTTCTTAATAAATCAATACAAGTAACAGTAGCCCTTACTGGTACACAATGGTGGACGGAGGTGTGAGGTGATGGCATGCTGGAAAGCAATTTTGTGGCTGCTTGCTGAGTCTGAGAGATATTATACAACACAGTGATCCATAGAGGCAATCTCCCGCTCCCACATCCACCTCTATTCCTCCTGCCCCCACGCTAGCACTTTCAGAGCCATCCAACAGGGAGTAGGATGAGCTTTAATTGAGCTTTGTGTCATCTTGTGCCTCTTATTTTCCTCAAAACACTGCCAAGCTGCATCCAGCTTGGAGAAGATATTTATGGGTTTTCACTCTTGTTTTGACAGGGTGACTTTGACAAGTCTCACCATGATCATCTGACAGGGATCCACATTGACAATTATAACAGGTTACTTTGCCAACTTCTTCCATTTCATCACGGGTTGTTTCTGATGATACATTTTTAGCACTGCTGTAACGAACATGTGCATCATATGGTGTAACGTGGCCTGAAGTGTATGTGCCTCTCCCACATCTGCTATATCTCCTCAGGCAAATATTGGTTTGTTAATAAAATATTAGTTTTCAGTGACTGCGTGATAAATTATTTGCATAATTTACAGGCTTCTGTAAATCCAGTGTCCATATTTGAAAATATAAATCAAATCTCAACTGAGAAACCAAAAATATCCCATTTTTGATTCCAAGTGTTGCTTAATTTTAAACAGTATTGCACAGAAGATTTTCAGCTTATTTTACTATACCAAAAGAAGAAGCAGTTCATGCAATTTCATTTCATTGTAAGCATGTAGGCCTACTGTACAATGTGGCTGCTGCATGTTGTAATGTTGTCAAAGATGGAACACCTGTGAGTTACTTTATTATAATGTGGGTTGTAACACATGGCATAGATGTTGATGAAATTCAGTGAAATTGCTGGTTGAAATGTGCCATTTAGAAAATAAAGTCATTTGGATATACAAGGTAAAGTTTGATAGGAGGTTGACTCTGGCTGTAGTGCACTTCATTTCACAAATGTGCTTCCTAATCCTGGATTCTTGGGAAAAAAGTAATTGGCTGCATTCGAAACTGCATACTCAGTATAGGTACTTAATTTCAATGAGTACTTACTTAACAAGCGCTAAAACAATATGTACTATATAGCCTGAAAGCATAAAGTATGAATGCAATCCGGACATCCTCCGCCATGTTGATGTTATCATGTGACCTACAACGCTATCACAAGTGCAACAACTTAAAAGATACTGTATAAGCGACAGGTTTAATGTATCTATCTGTAAATATCTTGATATTGATGAAACTTGAAACTTCTTGTTGAAAAAACAGCTACCCATTTATTTTGTGATTGTAGTATAACCAATACATTTTGGGTTGATTTAAGTTTTGTTTTATTTTATTGTATTTTAAACCCTACTAATGTGACCCACAGTTTTATCCTTAAAAATATAATTTTTATCATGAAAATCCAAAATCGTTATCTCTTGAATATGTTGTTCATTTCTTTATTTTACATGCAAAAATGTTCATCCACAAGCAAAAGTGGCTTAAATCTGTTTTCCTCTTTTTCTTGTTGAATTTAACTCTCTTGTTTCATCCCTCAAGCTTATAAATAACAAAAAAGGCATTTTTATGCATTATGATGAATTATTCAAAAATATTTAACCTTGTCATTTTTCTTTTAATCTGTGCATATCATTTCATACTATGATGTACGCAAACCCATGATTTTTTTTTTTTTTTTTTTGTCATTATGATTTTTCACTTTTAAAGATACAACCTTTCCCTGATCTAGTATGTATTTATAAGTTCTGCAATAATAATAAAAAAAGATATGAGCGACAGGTGCAGAAACACCTCTCATCATCAGTTACTCGACAACCCTACCTAGTACGGTTTTCCTCAGTGTTTGCAATGTTTGCACAAAGGAGACGTCATGCAGCTGCTCGAAGATTTCGCCTTTGAAGACTGTTGATTTTATACTTGAAAAATGTAAGTACCTCAGAATGAATTGCAGTGCTAGCCCACCCCAACACTTATGCACAATAATAATGATAAATGCTGACCTTTTTTTACATATTTTTTTACTGAAAATTATATGTTTTAGTAAAGCAAAGCTAAATGTAATTTGTTTAGTTATATGCAGCTATGCATTAATACACACTAGACAAATGCAGTCTCAAGGTGAATACATGCATAAATTAGGCTAAACAAATTATATTTTATTTACTGACAGCAATAGGAAACATGAATATCAAAGCTTTATTCAAACTTATTGTTCTAACAATCACGTATTTACAGGCAGTAAACCCCACATCCTACTGCCATCTCAACACAACTGTGCCAATTCTGTGGCTTTATTTTGATGAATCACCTGACTAACGGGCCCTCCTTCGCCTGTCTTTGCCGTCCTCATTGCTGCAGTCAGACTGGAATCTGATCATGGATGGGAAAGGGACATCAAGGCTATCCTTGCCTGAGAGCACCCATCTGCCTCATCACCCCATACAGGGAGCCAGAACAGAACCCTGTACAGCAAGCACTCCCGTGCACAAAGCATAGTAGAGCGAGCCTTTGGCATGCTGAAAACACACTGGTGCACTATTTTCTTCACGGCCTTTGTTTCCTGAGGTTGTTGCGTGCTTCACTGTGCTTCACAATCTCGCTTTTCTCAATGGGGACATCGTTGAACCAGAGGATGAGGAAGACCGTGATGATGGCCCCCCTGAACCCCACAACCTTGAAGCAAAAGTGGGAGAACATGTGCGGGACAATCTGCTGTGTCTGCTCCTAACATTCATGTAACCGCTCTACCTGCAAATATTTAAACAGGTTAAAACGTTTTAAAATTCATGTCAGCATTCTTGCCATATTTCATTTAATATTTTTACAATTACTTTCATGCAAATTTTTGTTATAGCTAATGTTTAATGTTAGCTTAATTTTAGTCTTTCTGTTTATTCCGAGGTTTATTGTGGTCAGCCGTATCTGGGCCATATCCAAATCAGATGGAGGACCTGCGCCAAGACACGACCACAACACATCCCTGAAGTGTCATCAGAGATTTTGTCAACTAGACTCCCCTGTAAAGGCCTCAATGACACGACAGCTATCGGCACTGATCCTCAACAAACCCGTCTCCATGACGTGTGATGACTCCGATCTTAAAAGACAAGTGATTATACCTTTTGAGTCATTTTAGCGTATATGAAGTCATTGAAACCTATAAGAAAAAAAAATAGGTACAAATTTATATTCTTTGTTTGGGAAGTACACATTGTATTTTATTTTTCTTTCCTGTATTTTCTTTTATTTATTTATTTGTTTTCTGTTATACATTCCAGTCATTGAGTTCAAGTTTTGTATTCAACACAAACAAATCAATACAATCAATACATGTTTTTTTCTCCATTCTGTCTCCTGATGGAGTTTTGGTTCCTTGCCTCTGTCAGCTTTGGCTTTTGGCTTGTTTAGTTGGGGACTTTTAATATCTAACAATACTATTGATCTGCCTGCATTGACACCATAATGAGCTCTGGAGAAAACCGTGATGTCATCGTCCAGAGTTGGCTGAAACATAGTAACATTTTGAAACATATCAGCAACTCATTGCAACTGTTAGTTAGGCTTAAAATATGTTTTACACAGCAGGGTTAGTTGTAGCACAGTGTTACAACTAAGCCGCCAAGTGTACAACAATAATGAAATGAAAACAGGGAGCCACACAAATTTTCAGGTTTGAGTATTAATTTATATATTTATTTTGCCACATTTAACTATGTTGGACTTTCACAAACAATGTTGGAATTTCAATGTCAAAGTATGATTTTTCACATTAGTTTACTATGCATTGATCACTTGTTTATTTATTAAAAATATATCCTGTTTTTCATGCAATGAACCCTTTAAAATGTGATTTTAAAGCTCGTTTTTTATTATTATTACTGTTATTATTATTAATAATAATAATTTTGCATGCAGCTGCCACACACAAATATAATTCAACTGCAATTACAATATTTGATTATTTTGTTTATTTATTTATTGCAAAACTGTGCAGCCCTTTCCTATATCGATTATATTGATCCATAATAGAAGGATGATTGGATGAGGGATGGATGTATGGATATCTATCTATAAAGATGTACAAACAATATCAAACTATACAGATAAAATAGTACTGAATTATATGTGTTACACACAAGTGTTACAACTAACCCCTCTGTCTGTTACAATTAACCCCGCATATGGGGTAAGTTGTAACATTTGCACTTCTGTCACTTTCAGTGCAACTGTACGAAAATGGTAGGTCCTAGAAAAAACTATAAGTGTTCATTTGTAGCAGAGATGTGTATGTTGCTTGTGTAAAAAAAAAAAAAGAAGATGAATCTTACTTAATTATGTTTTAATAATTGAGCCAAAACCAAAATGTGTTAGGTTGTGCCCCGCTCTCCCCTGGGCTCTCTCTGTCGTCTGTCTGTCTGTCTGTCTGTCTGTCTGTCTGTCTGTCTGTCTGTCTGTCTCTCTCTCTCTCTCTCTCTCTCTCTCTCTCTCTCTCTCTCTCTCTCTCTCTCTCTCTCTCTCTCTCTCTCTCTCTCTCCTCTCTCTCTCTCTCTCTCTGGTATGTGGTGCAAGGGCGAAATTGTCAATCACACATTGAGGGGGACAGCTGTGGGACTTTTTGTGTTGGCCCATGCACACATTTTTTAAATCAAAATAAAAGTCAGAGTCCAAATGTTTGTAATTGTATAACACAACAAGGAATTTTATTACATCTGATCGTCAAACCAACGTATACTCACCCTGTAATGATTACAGCATCAGCATACAGGCTATTAAGTCACAAAGCTGAATTTAAAGGGATAGTTCACCCAAAAATGAAAGTTCTGTCATCATTTACTCACCCTCAAGTTGTTTAAAACCTGTAAGAATTTATTTTTTTCTGCTGAACACAAAAGAAGATATTTTGAAAAATGTAACCAAACAGTTGATGGACCCCATTGACTTCCATAGTAGGAAAAAAAAAAATACTATGGAAGTCAATGGGGTCCATCAACTGTCCATCAACACAATTTTTCAACAGCCTTCCTCCAATTCTTGAATCCAACGTTAATAAATGCAGAGTCAGCCTTTGTAGTAATTTTTGGCTTCTTGCCTATGAATGCCCTACAGCAGTAAAAGCACAGAACTGCCTTGCGCATTGGGCAGTAATGTAGCCAGGGATTTTCACGGAACCACCTCTCCTGGAAAGACAGAGTTTTGTCAGCAAGAACTTGTGTTGGGATGGTCTTGACATTTGGCTGGTTCGGGGTATGTCCTAGCTCCTCTGCTGATGCCTGTTCATCTAGCCTGTTCTCATCTACTCTTGTCTGGACATCTGTCTCATTTGGGGTATTTCCAACCTCTTCTGTTGCTACCTGTTCTTCCTGCCTGCTGTCACCTACACTGAAGTCACTCTGCACTACCTGTAATTCAAAATGAGTAACATCAAAACTTTCTGATATCTGATAATAATCTGGTATTTTTACATTTTGCGCATTTTACATTCAGATTATCTGAATGATGCAAACATATACAGTACAGGCCAAAAGTTTGGACACACCTTCTCATTCAATGCGTTTTCTTTATTTTCATGACTATTTACATCGTAGATTCTCACTGTGGGTATCAAAACCATGAATGAACACATATGGAATTATGTACTTAACAAAAAAGTGTGAAACAACCCACAGTCACCGGACCTGAAACCAATCAAGTTGGTTTGGGGTGAGCTGGACCGCAGAGTGAAGGCAAAAGGGCCAACAAATGCTAAGCATCTCTAGGAACTCCTTCAAGACTGTTGGAAACTATTAGATTTAGCTATTTCACTGAAAATTTATTTAAATTTTCCAGACTGGTTAGAAAAGCTTCCTAATTCATTGACTGCGTCGAGCGAGTTCCTGACAACCAATGAAGCTGAAATAGTCATTTGTGCTACAAGGTTTATGCAGTGTGGCCCACAGTGGATATATGGAGCCAGAGGTTGCTCCCTTCTCAAGAGAGCCTGTACTCCCTGTACCTTACCGGACATGTTTAAAAAAAAAGATGGCGCCGATGTGTGTGGCACGCCGTCTATTGCTCCGTCTTTTGTTTGTTTGTTTATATGTTTTAACTTGTGCTACCGTGCAGAAATGCTGCGCGTCATTACTGATTTATAATCGAGAAACTTTTTTAAATCTAAACGTGGAAATCTCATCAAATGTGCAGCCATACCAATTACAGGATGGTTATCACTCTATACCACCACCGGTTTTATCATCTATACCTGGATACCTGCGCCGCTGGCCTGGCTTTCTTCCGACTTGGAGGCGGCGGCGACGCCGGGGAAAACGAGCTGGCATCGCGGTTAAGCTGAGGCTGGAGTTGCTGAGGCATGGAGAGCTTCCCCTCACCTGGCGTCGAGCTGTTCGGAGACGCTCTTTGGATCCGCTTCAACAATGGATAATTCCCCTGGTTCCGACTGAGCTGGCTTCGCCCTCAAGCGTTCACACACTTGATTTTTCTCCTCGTTTCTATCGTGGAGGAGTATGTTTGAATCATCTTCGCTCGCTACCATGTGCAGTACATGAAAAGGAATCTACATCAAATCCCCTGAAAGTAAGGATGGCCTTGATAAACTCCAGATCGATCGTAAATAAAACTTTTATTTTAAACGATCTGTTCTCTGCACAGAGACTGGATTTTCTATTTCTTACGGAGACCTGGCTTTGTCCAGGAGATCTGAGCCCTTTTACCGAACTTCTGCCAAACAAATGTCGCTATTTTAACTCCCCACGGACAACTGGCCGGGGTGGTGGACTAGTGTCTATATACAAAGAGCATTTTACTTGTCGCTCGGTGGTGAGTAACAGCTACAGCAGTTTTGAACTTCAGATGTTTTGCTTTGAACTTGCTGATCCACTTCTGATTGCTGTAATCTACCGACCACCAAAATATAATACAAATTTTATAACAGACTTTGCAGAATTCCTTGGTGATCTGACCCCAAAATATGATAAGTTTCTTATCGTGGGTGATTTTAATGTGCATGTATGTTGCATGAATGATTGCTTGGCTAAGGAATTTATGTATCTACTAAATGCTTTTGATTTTATTATGGGGATCGATGTTTCCACACACAAAGGTGGCCATACCCTTGACTTAGTGCTCCAGCATGGAGTTTTTATTGCTGATTTAGAAGTCTGTGAAAACGGGTTTTCTGATCATAAGACTGTTATGTTTACTGTACCCTGCCATTCGAAGATATCTACAGTTTTATCGCGTGAGGCTCCATATCGTTACATTAATAATCATACAAAATCATCTTTCCTAACCATCTTTGATGAAGTGATGCCATCGCCTGATGAATTTGCTTGTGAGATCAGCGTGGAAAGACTTTTCTCCAGATTTAATTCCACCTGCTCTGATGTATTGAACGCCGTGGCCCCTTTAAGATCACCGCGACTAAAATCCTACTCTGAACCTTGGATTGATGATTCCATTCGTTGCCTTAGACGCTGTTGTAGAAGAGCGGAACGAAAGTGGAAAAAGGACAGGCTTCAGGTGTCATTTGAGATTTTAAAGGACTCTCTGCACAGATACCAGAAGGAAGTAAAAAAAGCCAAATGTCGACATCTATCAAACATTATAAACAAGAACTGCTCCAGACCAAAGACACTTTTTAATATTATAAATGCTACTCTAAATCCATGGGCCGGTCTCTCTCCGGGGGTTTCATCCCCGTCATGTGATGAGTTTTTATTTTTCTTTGAAAACAAAATAAGAGATCTCAGACAGAATATAACCTGCACATCCTCTACAATTATTTTTAATCCTAATAACCATCTCTCAAATGCAATTGACGCTGTGTCACTTACTGAGTTTAACTCAATTACTGAGGCAGAATTGTTACAAATAGCTAAGCAGCTCAAGCCTTCTGGCTCACCACTGGACAGTCTTCCCCCTTTTTTATTTAAACAACTCATTACAGATATGGCTCCATATGTTCTGACTATAATAAATCGCAGTCTAGAATCTGGCATTATGCCTGACTGCTTAAAGCACGCAGTGATCCGTCCAATGCTTAAAAAACCGAACCTGGATTCATCTGTTTTGACAAATTTTAGGCCAATTTCTAATTTGCCATTTGTTTCAAAATTTCTTGAGAAAATTATTTTATTACAGTTACAGAGTTATTTAGCTGAGAACTCATTACTTGAAATATTTCAGTCTGGCTTTCGAAAATGTCATTCCACAGAGACCGCATTGGTCAGAGTTCTTAATGATATTTTAATTACTTGCGACTCTGGTGATATTACAGTACTTGTTCTTCTCGATTTAACAGCAGCGTTTGATACTATTGACCATACTATTCTAATTGACCGTCTAAGGCACTATGTTGGTATAGGAGGCACAGCTTTGAAATGGTTAATATAATTTTTAACAAATAGGAGTTTCTCAGTTAAGATGGGCGAACATTATTCGAGTAAAGCACCCCTGCACTGTGGAGTTCCGCAGGGCTCTATCTTAGCTCCATTATTATTTTCTTTATATATGCTTGAAAACGGAGCAATGATGGCGCCTGTAACTGGCAGAGCCGCGGCTCGTCTCCTGCTGTGTAGATTATTAATGGTCATTTTTTCAATGTATGTGATCATTTCAGCCCGCATAACAGATGGATGCGTCCTGGCTGTATGGACTTATGATCGGGACTCTTTGTTTCACATCAGAGAGTCGATGGAGGACCTGTTTGATAAATACGACAGGTTCAAACAGGCGTTTCCTCCTCCGTTTGCTATCGATCCTGACTCACCTGACTACTTGTTGCTATATCGGGCTCCGGGCAGGGTCCGTAGGAGATCCAGGAAAAGAGGCTTGCGGTCCGGTGTCCAGGTCAGGCGAAGGCGTGCCGCAGCGCGCGGTGGCTCCGTTGTCTTCGGCCGCCGGGACCGCATTCGGTGCCTGCGCCGGATTCCTCTTCTTGATGTGTGCGGCAGCATGTCCTCGCCGCCGCCTGTTCGGACTTCAACGGGTGTCCTGGATCCTTCACAGCGCTGGAGTTGTGGTCAGAGGTTTTCGCCGCCAATGTTTACTTCCGTGTTTGTGCCAGCTTTCTCCGCATGGGCCGGCAGGAGACCATGTGACCGCTGGACGTGCCTTCAACCAATCACGCTGCACAACAGGGACACTGCCTCCGTGACGTCATCCAAAATGCATGTTGGCCTGTTGAATGCTCGTTCAATTGCGAATAAATCGCATTCATTAAACGATCTTTTCACAAGAGAAGGCCTGGATATTATGTGTTTGTCAGAGACATGGCAGAGAGAGGAAGAGCTTATTCATTTAAATGAGCTCTGTCCAGCTGGTTGCTCTGCTGTTGGGAGGCCCCGCCCATGTCGTCGCGGTGGTGGACTGGCTATTGTGTATAAGGACATCCATAAATGCAATGAAATCTTGCCCCAAAAATTCTCTTCTTTTGAATTGCAGATGGTCAAAGTGGGTTTCTCATCCTCTTTCTACTGCATTTTGGTTTACCGTCCTCCTGGCCCTGCTGCTGTCTTTCTTAAGGATTTTAGTGACTTTTTGTCCTCTATAATTAAGTTGGAATCTGTCTTAATCCTTGGGGACTTTAACCTTCATGTTGATGACAGCTCATCTTGCCCCGCAATGGAATTTTTAACATTGACTGAAACTTTTAATTTTAAGCAGCATGTATCTGAGCCTACTCACCAAAAAGGCCATATTTTAGACTTAGTTTTTACACTTGGCCTAGATATATTAAACGTATCTGTAAATGATGTGTATATGAGTGATCATAGTATTGTTCTGTTTGATCTTCACTTCAGTTCTGACCCAAAGCCTTCAGCAGTTAGGTCTCAGAGACGTGTCATCACTGCAAATACTGCAGATACATTTTCTGATTTGTTTGATCCTGCTCTAGTTATGGACTGCCTTGATGTGGATGATTTTGTTCACTGTTTAAACAATCACTGTGTAAAAATTCTGGATCAGGTGGCCCCTGTTAAATCAAACTTGTCTGCTCAGAAAAAAACGTGGCCTTGGATTAATGAAGAGATTTTCAATCTTAAGAGACTGTGTCGAAAGACTGAACGCCTGTGGAAATCCACTAGCCTTGAGGTGCACAGGCTTTATCTCAGGGATCTTGTGTTGTCCTATAATGTGACGGTTGAAAAAGCCAGATCTAACTATATCCGCCAACTAGTAACATTAAATAAAAAAAATCCAAAAGTGCTGTTTGACACGATAAATACACTTGTTTGTCCTGCTGCCCCAGTTATCCCGGTTTTTTGTGAAGCTGACAGCAACGCCTTTTTGGGATTTTTTACCAACAAGATAAAAATGATTAAAGATAAAATCCCGTCCCATTCGTGGGGTTCCGCTGCTGTCTTTGAACCAGTCTCCAGCATTTGGTCCACTTTTAGGACTGTGACAATTGCTGATATTTCTAAATTGGTGACCAGGATGAAGCCATCTTCCTGTTCATCGGACGTCATTCCGTTTAGGCTATTCCAAAAAGTGTTTGAGGAAATTGGCCCTTGTGTAACCAAAATGGTTAACCTCTCGCTGTCTACTGGTGTTTTTCCAGATGCTTTCAAGCATGCTGTAGTGGAGCCACTACTAAAAAAGGCAGGTTTGGACCCGTCGGATTTTAATAGTTTTAGGCCTATTTCTAAGCTCCCGCTATTATCCAATATCATTGAGAAGGTAGTCTGCGAACAGTTGACATTTTTCCTGGACAAAAGTAACATCCATGAGCCATTTCAGTCCGGTTTTCGTAAACAACACTCTACCGAAACGGCTTTACTGAAAGTGTCAAATGACATTATGATGTCTGCTGATTCTGGAAAACACACTGTTCTAGTTCTTTTGGATCTGTCCTCAGCCTTTGACACCGTCGACCACCAGGTTTTGCTGAAAAGATTGAGGGATCAAGTAGGGCTGTCAGGGTCAGTTCTACAGTGGTTCTCCTCATATTTATCTGGGCGTAGCTTCAGTGTTACAGCTAACCAAATAAGGTCTGAGTCTGCGGATTTGCTTTGTGGAGTCCCTCAAGGCTCTGTTCTGGGCCCTGTTTTATTTTTGTTGTATTTGATTCCTTTGGGAAAGATCATACAAAGGTTCAGTGATGTTTCTTTTCACCTATTTGCTGATGATATCCAACTTTACTGCTGCTTTAAGCCATCAGAGATCTGTAAGTTAAACTCCTTCCTCCTTTGTCTTGTGGAAATTAAAAAATGGCTAAGTGATAACTCTCTACAGCTAAATGCAGACAAAACAGAAACAATGGTTATTGCCCCTGAGGATGCAATCCCTGGGATTAAACAATACTTGGGTGATTTAGGCCAGTCTGCTAAGTCAAGTCTTAGAAATTTGGGAGTTATCCTGGACAAAGATATGTCATTAGTGCAGCACTGCAAGCAGCTGACGAGAAACTGCTTCTTTCAATTAAGGAAAATCTCAAAACTTAGAAATATGGTTTCACAAAATGATTTGGAGATTATCATTCATGCCTTTGTGTCTTCGCGTTTAGACTATTGTAATAGTTTATTTTCATGCCTAAACCAGAAAGAGCTCTCTCGACTGCAATTAGTACAAAACTCTGCAGCTAGAATTCTGACACGTACTAATAGGAGGTCTCATATATCCCCTATCCTAAAAGAACTTCATTGGCTACCAGTGTCTTATAGGATAAATTTTAAAATTTTGATTTTAGTTTTCAGAGCTTTGCATGGTCAGGCACCCTCTTATATTAGTGACCTGATTCAGCGCTATACCCCTCTGCGTGCTCTGAGGTCTGTGGATCAGAATCTGCTGACGGTTCCACGCACTCGCTATCGTACAAGAGGTGACCGATCTTTTCAGGCTGTTGCTTCTAGGTTGTGGAATGACCTCCCACCATCTATGCGCTCTATTGACTCTGTTGATGCCTTCAAATGCAGACTAAAGACTCATCTATCTGTTCAGGCTTTTAATTAGCTGCTTGTGGGTTGATATGATCATGTTCTGTCTCTGCTTTGATTGTGTGTATTTTATGATATAAATGTTTTGTTGTGAAGCACTTTGTGGCCTTATACCTGTGAAAGGTGCTATATAAATAAAACTTACTTACTACTTACTTACTTACTTCCTCTTGGGTCCATTTTAAAAAAACATGGTTTATCATTTCATTGCTACGCAGACGACACACAGGTCTATTTGCCCGTGAAACGAGATTCTTTAAGCATAACGTCTCTTAAAGCATGCCTAGAGGAGGTAAAGGCATGGCTTTCTTTAGATGTCTTAATTTTTAATGAAAAGAAAACCGAAATCATTATTTTTAGCCCATCTGAGCTATCAAAATCTGTAAACTTGAATCTGGGTGAGATGTCCGTGTACCTGAGACATTGGGTGAAAGATTTGGGTTTTGTTTTGGATGATAATCTAAAATTTGATCGCCAAATAAACTCTGTGGTAAAATCGTGTTTTTATCAGCTACGTTTGCTCGTTAAAGCTAAACCGTTTCTCTCATTTAAAGATCTTGAGAAATTAATTCACGTTTTTATTTCATCGAGACTGGACTATTGTAACTCATTATATCTGGGAATCTCGTTTACAATTTGTCCAAAATGCTACGGCCCGTTTTCTGTGCGGAAAAAAAAAGAGAGAGCATATCACCCCGATTCTAAGATCACTGCACTGGTTACCAGTGTGTTACAGAGTAGAATTTAAAGTATTACTTTTAGTTTATAAATCTTTAAATGGATTAGCACCAACGTATTTATCAGAATTATTAATGGAACAAAAGCCTGCAAGGTCTCTACGCTCTTCAAATCAGGCCTTACTGTCTACCCCAAAATCACGGCTAAAGCGCAGAGGAGATCGAGCGTTTTGCATCGCTGCACCGAGACTTTGGAATACTCTTCCAATTAGTTTAAGACAGGCTCCATCTCTTATTACTTTTAAATCTAAACTTAAAACATTTTTATTTTCAAAAGCTTTCGATTAAACACTGTATTTTTGTATGTGTTTACATGTGTTATTATATGTTGTTATTTGTGAGTCTATGTGGAAAGCACATTGGTCAACAGCTGTTGTTTTTAATTGTGCTATATAAATAAATTGTCATTGTCATTGTCATGTTGGCTGCACCATCGTATGTCTGCCCTCTCAACTGTGAGATGGGCAAGTTCAGTCGGAGCATGACGTCAGTGGCAACTTTAGCAATGCTCTCTCCAGTTGTGGAGTTAGTTTCATACAGCCCTACAAACTCTTCTCTAGGATCTAGATCTTCACCTACATACCTTATACATATGCAATCTTGCTCTATCCCAGCAATATCTTGAGTTCCATCAATGATCAAAGAATATTGCACTACAGGCAAATGTTGTACTTCCTGTGCTATTTCTTTGATAATAGAGTTACTTATTATCTGAAGTATTTCGTTTTGGATCATTGGACTTGTAAAATTCTGTTTCCCTGCAAGCCAGGAGGCCAGCTTGGGATCATCCTCTGCCTTGTACTGAAGTAGCTGTTTAAAGTTTCCTTCATTCTGCTCATGACCTCTGAAAGCATTGCCCTGCCTCGCCAAATACTGTATGCCACCAACTATCTTCAAAAGGTTTTCCCTGGCTTGTTCTTGTTGTTTCTTTTGTGCACAAGATAATGTTGCAGTGATTGGTTGGGCTTCATGTGTGTACGTGGTCACTGCATGTTTATGGCTCTGGCTTTTCCCATGATTTTCAAATTTTTCAACAGCCTTCCTCCAATTCTTGAATCCAACGTTAATAAATGCAGAGTCAGCCTTTGTAGTAATTTTTGGCTTCTTGCCTATGAATGCCCTACAGCAGTAAAAGCACAGAACTGCCTTGCGCATTGGGCAGTAATGTAGCCAGGGATTTTCACGGAACCACCTCTCCTGGAAAGACAGAGTTTTGTCAGCAAGAACTTGTGTTGGGATGGTCTTGACATTTGGCTGGTTCGGGGTATGTCCTAGCTCCTCTGCTGATGCCTGTTCATCTAGCCTGTTCTCATCTACTCTTGTCTGGACATCTGTCTCATTTGGGGTATTTCCAACCTCTTCTGTTGCTACCTGTTCTTCCTGCCTGCTGTCACCTACACTGAAGTCACTCTGCACTACCTGTAATTCAAAATGAGTAACATCAAAACTTTCTGATATCTGATAATAATCTGGTATTTTTACATTTTGCGCATTTTACATTCAGATTATCTGAATGATGCAAACATATACAGTACAGGCCAAAAGTTTGGACACACCTTCTCATTCAATGCGTTTTCTTTATTTTCATGACTATTTACATCGTAGATTCTCACTGTGGGTATCAAAACCATGAATGAACACATATGGAATTATGTACTTAACAAAAAAGTGTGAAACAACCCACAGTCACCGGACCTGAAACCAATCAAGTTGGTTTGGGGTGAGCTGGACCGCAGAGTGAAGGCAAAAGGGCCAACAAATGCTAAGCATCTCTAGGAACTCCTTCAAGACTGTTGGAAAACCATTTCAGGTGACTACCTCTTGAAGCTCATCAAGAGAATGCCAAGAGTGTGCAAAGCAGTAATCAGAGCAAAGGGTGGCTACTTTGAAGAAACAAGGATATAAGACATGTTTTCAGTTATTTCACACTTTTTTGTTAAGTAGTACATAATTCCACGTGTTCATTCCTAGTATTGATGCCTTCAGTGAGAATCTACCATGTAAATAGTCATGACAATACAGAAAACGCATTGAATGAGAAGGTGTCCAAACTTTTGGCCTGTATTGTACTATTAGACAGTAGGCTACACAATAGATCACCTAACATTGACAACCATAAAAAGTTGCACTAAACAGGTCCAAAGTGCTATTTTATAACATAAACCGGGTGGTTTGAATCCTGAGTGCTATTTGGCTGATTTATACCCGTGGTATAAGAGACTGTATACCACAGGTATGATATGTTATCTATTTTTAATGCACTATTTGTTATGGAAACTATTGTTATGGTTTTATTACAGCAATGAGGTGTCTCAGGGTTTCGTGATATATGGCCAATATACCAGAGCTAAATGCTGTATCCAGACACTCCATGATGCATCATGCTAAGAATAGCTCTTAGCCATGTTATATTTGGCCATTTACTACAACTCCTTGTGCATTTTTGCTTAAGTATCTACAGTATACCATTTGTCACTCACCTCAGCGTCCACCCTACTCTCACTCACATCCGTCTGATTCTCTGCCTCTTGCTGAAACTCGCTCTGCTGGATGAGTCAAATAATACAGTCAGACAAACATATTTTGGTAAGAGCCCCCGGGGGTAACTGTCCCCCTCTCTTTATTTCACATTTATTTCCCACAACATGTCACCAATTTTATCCCACAACACTTTCCCTGGCTGGCACTGATCATGCACAATTAAAATTGTCCTTTGTCTAATGACAATTTATGTAGATATTCCCACCAAATTATTTTGTGATAAATTTATGTAATTGTTTCATATTTTTAAAACATTTCAATAAGTAGAGCTATATCTTTGTTTTGAATGCACAATTACGACAGCCTTAAATAATCCACTGGTCTAGAGAGTATCCCAATACTTAAAAAAAAAATCACATTTTCTAAAAATCTAAACATCTTTTTCCCTTCATAATTCTCATAAGAATGGCCATGATCCACATATTCTTTTTCCTCTAAACTTTGCTTTTTTGTTTCAGCAATTAAACATTGTTCTTAGGGGCGGCTTGTTACCACATCTTACCCTATAACGTTACATTCACTCACAATGAATGTCAGTTAACCCTTGTGTGGTGTTCATATTTTTGTTATTCAGCCAGTGTTCGTGGGTCTGGTGGACCCGCTGCATTTTGGGGTTTTTAATTCAACATAATCAAACAATTTATGTTAAAATACTCCACAGATATTTAGGCTACTTCATCCCAATTACAAGCAATATAAACAGCATTTATGGTTAATATTTCCTCTTTAGGTTTGTTAGATCACATTTAAGAATTGTAACCTTGTGCGGGAACGGCAGGGGTAGAAACAAAACTCACTTTTGCACTTACACTCTCTCACACTTACACACAATCTCTCTCTCACATGCATGCACACACACACACGCACACACTACACTACACACACACACGGATATGTGGTTCATACAGGGACTCTCCATAGGCGTAATGGTTTTACAAATGTATAAAACTGTATAATCTATCCCCCTACACTAACCCTACCCCTAAACCTACCAATCACAGAAAACTTTTGGCCTTTTTTGAAGTTCAAAAAACACCATTTAGTATGTTTTTTAAGCCGTTTGGTTTATGAGGACACAGATGTCCTCATAAACCATGTTTACGTTGTAATACCCAAGTCATTATACACATTTGTGTCCTCATAAACCATATACTATACAAGAACACACACACAATAACAGCAAGGCCTGACAGGAGGAGGACAGAGTAAAGGTCCTACAGACCCGAACACCATACAAGGGTTAAGAGCTATTAATGTCAGTCTGGTGTCCGGTACCTTAGAACATTAAATTACTTCTCACTTCTCTGTTAAAAATGCCTAAAAACTCCAGAAACTTACTTTCTTTTTCTTTCCAAAGAAATTACGGATGTCAGCTGCTGCAGTCTTTCTCTTGTTCATTTTTGGCCACTAACGTTACTGTGAAATAACAGCAAAGCAATTCCAAGGAATGAAAATGGTGAAGTAAGAAAGAACAAATGGCAGGACTCTAAAATAACTTGCTAGATAATAACCCAATTCGGAGAACAGGACCGTGGCCCAAAACGCTACCGTTAGCTGTAAAAACTGGGTTTGGTACAGTACATTTGACAAGCCTGTCACTGAACGCTATCCCAGTTTGCTTTAAAGCCAGGCTACATGCTAGCGTGTATACAGTAACGTTAGCTAGCTGTCGGCTAGCTTGTCAATAGTCCCTCCCATTCATACAAGCTGTATAATATTACAGTCGAAATTTACAAATTCTACAATTCGAAATTCTAGTGAAATCCACCTGGTCGTTATCTAAGGGATTATGTCAGCCAAAAACAGGATATTTAAGTTACCATTCATAGATATGTGCCAAATGTCTGTCAGATTTCGCGCTCTTCTTCTGTTTGTTTTTTCCTAACTCACTGACGGTGCACGAGCTACTAAAGGTATAGGGGAAAACATGACATGGATTTCAGGAGAAATAGGTTTTGTTAATGTATAGTGTAAGGCCAGTCGAATGGATTTGGGAAATGGACCGGCCAGGATTTTATATTTTCGGAGCTGGAAAGAAAGACGTATTTGCAATCACATCGATATCGCCCGCATAATCATACAGTATGATCAAATATTGGGGGGGACAAATTGTCCTTCTTTGAATATTGGGGGGGACGTGTCCCCCTGTCCCCCCATAGAATTACGCCTATGATGTGGTGAGCGCACTGGTGCCTTTGTACTGTGGTTGATGTCGCATCATCCAGGTATATGCTGCACACTGGTGGTGGTTGAGGGGAGACCCCCTGATCTTATTGAAAAGCGCTTTGGGTGTACAGAAATATACAGTAAAAGTGCTATATAAATACATCATTCATTCATTCAAATAGCAATAAAGACGCTTATGCACACATCCACATCACTATGGCGGCAACACTCACAATTACAGCCTTTGAGCCATAGCCATTTTGATATTAATGATTGCTATAACAAAATTCCTTCTTCAACATTCTCTGTAGTGCAGTGGATCTCAACCTTTTTTACTTCAAGGGCCTTGTTTAGGCCCCCTTGTGGGCCCCGCTCCCTGGTTGACAACCACTAGTGTCCAAATGAAGCTTATATTATAGATATATATGATTTAAAAAGTCACCCTGTAGTGCAGTGTAATTGTAAATCTGGGTAGAGGTTCACTTCATTATTTATACATTTATTGCACTAACCATTAATCAAAACTGACACCCACTCAAACAATTCAAGTGCATATTAATAATGTATGTTCCCTGTTGCATGCATAAATGATTACATGCAATTATACAAAACAATATATAAATATGTTCTGCATCTGTCATTTTTGATTTTGTAAGCCTAATGGTTCCATCACATTATTATTGGCTCATGCATTTTAATGCAGAGTTGGTGTGAATGTAATAAATGGTCCCACAGTGAACAACCGTCCCTTACAGCTTGCATCTAAATGTGTGCTAAAATATATTTTATGCATATAGCCTACTTACCGTTTTTCTCAATTGTTAAAACACAATTTCTAAAACCTTGCTCCTTTTTCTGAAAACATTAAACACAAAACCTAATTTTCAAGCACTATATACAAAACCTCTGACTCCTCTTGCAAAATAAAACTTTCGCCTCAAAACAGTTTTACCTGTGTTCAAAATCAAACACTGCTCTCAAATCATAGACAAAGTGATCAAAATGATATACACTATCAAGCAGTCAGTAAACAATACACCAAAAAATTGAAAACACATTGTTCAAAACATATAGTTCTCGAAAGATATCTATGGACTGCTATTCTGTTTGTAGACTTACCCGTGACACCTTACTGTACCATCAAAAAGTTCAGGGAGAAATACATTTTTAATCTCAAAACAAATTTCATATTTTTCCGTCATTGTCTTTTGATGAACGAAAACTATCATAGTAGCTCAAAATTGATCAGAAATTACTACTCTGTTTTGCTCTTTGCAATTTTTTGTTCTTCCTCCTCCTTGTAAACCTATTTTTACAGTACTGTACCCTGCATCTCACAAACTTGTCCTTTGTCTCTGTGATACTGTAATTATTGTTCTTTGTTGATATGAACCTGCAACCAGTCAAAATCTATTGAGCAGTCAGTACTGTTACAGTTTTTCTCGATTGCTTACAGTTTTTACCAATTGCTTACACGCGTTTTCAAAACTAAGTCTCCTTTTTTCAAAACTCTACACACAATTCTCAAAACTACACACACAAAATGCAAAATGCCTCACATCTCCTTCAAAATGTAACACTGCATTCAAAATGCCATAAACACAAGTCAGAATGAAGCATTTGCATCAAATGGCAAACACTTCTTTCATAATAGTAAATTTTTGGATATACCATGTAAACACTGTTGTTCTAAATCTAAAGCTCTTTGGTCTTTCATAGGTTTATATCTACATTTCAATACAATGTTCTACAGTGAAAGTAATCCGATGTAACAAGTACACTGTAAACACCAATGCAATGTAGAAACAGAAAATATGTATTAGGCCTAACATTATTGTTGTTTACAGTAGCATACAACAAAACCATAAACATATGTACTGTAAACCAAAAGTATATTCTTTAGAATACAGTAAAGAACAGTTTAGTGTGTAAGCAGTTGGTAAAAACTGTAAACACATTTCTTGAAACTATGCCTAGTATTCTCAAAACTGTAAACACAAATCCATAACGTCTCACCCAATTCCCCAAACATCCTATTTTCAGGTCAAAATGAAGCTCTACACTCAAAACCATTCACTCTTGCTGAAAAACCAAACTTTGCCCTCAGACAGGACACACAAGCCCTCTACTACAACATAGTCTTACATAATGGTGCAATAAATTCAAAACAACATTTCCAAAACTGGTAAGTTATGTTGTTTGTGGTCGTAGTAGTGTAACGGTGAGTTACTCAAATTTTAAATGTTCACGTTGGGCGCCAGACAGTTTAAAAAAACTGACAAACAATTTTATTCTCTGTTATGGAAAACATAGAAAACCACAAAAGAGTCTTGCTGTTTTCATTAAGTCCATTCATTTAAATGTTCACCAACAAAAAAAAACTCAGTGTCCAGCAGTAAGCTCTCAGAAATTAGCAAATAAATAAATCAGTTCGTTGCAACTAAAATACCGGCGCGGTTGCGCACCCACTGAGAAAATTAACAATTAGACCAAATAAAACTACAACAAAAAGACAATCCCAAAACAGTTCAAAATATAAGTAAATTTATAATAAAAACGAAAGTAAATCAAATAATATTTTTAGTAACAGACAGAGGGGACAATAATCGTTCCTGATGAAAGAGTGGGTCGTTTGATGTTTTGCAGGAAGAGAGAAGAGTAGGCTATTTAGAATTAGGAACTTTTGAGAGCGCGGGGAAGACTTAATTCTCCTTTTACCTTTCGAGGATCAAACGTCGGGAAAGTGTCAAGGAAGGGACTAACACTCACAGGGTAAAACTTGCGATTCTGCAGTTTCTCAGGTTTACCCTCTAGGCGTCGGTTTGTAACACCCGCGGCGTCCAGATTCCAGCTCGATCAGTCGCTCAATCATCGCATGCGCGTCAATACGCCAGTATTCCACAATGCAGACGTTCAGACTTTGACAACATGAATAATAATCCAACACAGAGCACTTCTCGACACGCTGCAACAACGGCCTCGTTTTCCCTCAGACTTTCCCAGACGCGGATTCAACTTCCCGACCAGACTCTCCTTCCACCTCTCTACTTCCTCTTTTCTACTTCCTCCTTTCTACTTCCTCTTCCTCTTTTCGTTCTCTGTCACTCAAAACCACACCTCTTTTCCTCTTTTGGTTACCATTTTTTTTTACTTTCCGTTTGTACAAAGACTATAGTGAAATTGTGTAGATTTATTTAATTGTATTATTTATTATGATTATTAATTAAATATCTGTTCCTTTTTACTTAACTTGTAGCAGTTTGCTACATCCTCCCCCCATTGGAAAGTCAACCCATGGTTGTTCTACTCTTAGAATCCTAAGAATTCTTCTTCATCCGAAGAGTCCTGAAAGATTTCAAGAATCTTTTGGTTTTCTTGTCTTTTCACCTCTTTAGCTGTAGGATAACAAGGTTTCAGGTTACAAACATGAACATTTCTCATATCTTCGCCAGAGCTTTCCAGAACAACCTGATAATTTATCGGCCCCAGCCGACGGACGATCCGGTACGGACCTTTCCATTTCTTACCCAACTTAGCAGTGAATTGATGCGGGGCACTTGATTTGGGACAATTTCTTACCCACACTCGATCTTGAAACTGGTAAGTCACTTCTCTTCTGTTTTTATTGTAGTTCCTTAATTGTCTGAAACGGGCTTTTTTTGAACTAGCTTCTGCCTTTACTTGAAGTTGATGGAGCCTATCCATAGTTTCATAAAGTGGAGTCTCAGGCAGAACAGGGATTGCAGATTGAAGAATTCGGTCCATAGGACTCTGGAGCTTCCTGCCTACTTGAAGTTCGGCTGGCGTCAGTCCCGTAGTTTCCTGTACTGCAGTATTCAGCGCAAATCTGAACTCAGGAAGGTACGTATCCCACTTTTTATGATTATCTTCAACATATGATGCAATCATACACTTCAAGGTACGATTAACACGCTCAGTTATGTTGGTTTGGGGATGATATGCTGTAGTAAGTTTTGGCATGACCTTCCATTGCTCACACAATTCCTGGAAAAGGGACGAAACAAATTGGGAACCACGATCCGACAAGATGTATGTTGGAACTCCCCATCTTGTGAGAACTTCTGTTCTGAGGATACGGGTAATGGTGGAAGCTGTAGCGGTTCTCATGGGGAAAATCTCAACCCACCGGGTATAGTAGTCTACCACGACCATTATGTATTCATGTTGTTGTGAACTGCGTGGGAACGGGCCCACAAGGTCTACTCCCAGTAGCTCATTTGGTCTGTTCACAATAGTCTGTTGTATTTTCCCTGAAGGTTTTTGGTTGTCACTTTTCAGGACTTGACACTTCTCACAGCATTTAACAAAGTCTTTTACTTCGGACCACATCTTAGGCCAGAATGCAACATCATGAAGCCTTTTGTAGGTCTTGAAGATGCCCAGATGTCCACATAGGGGGTTCTCGTGATAAGCCTGTAACATGATTAGTTTTAATGAAGAAGGGATATAAATCCGGAAGTGAGTTTGGTGATCAGAAATTCGTGTTTTCCTATACACTTTGTCTTCCAGCACTGTATATTTTTCTAACATGACAGGATCTCCTTCTGCTAAAGCACAGAACACTTTTTCAATCTCAGGGTCTTGGTGTTGTTCTGCCCACACAATATCAGCAGTAAAAGGGAGATCCCCTCCTTTTTCTTTTGTAGAGAACAAATTGCACCCAACTGTCAAAGGTATTCGAGAGAGAGCATCTGGAACAACATTGAGCTTGCCTCTTCTAAACTCTACAATGAAATCAAATTTTTGTAATTTTAAAGCCCACCTCAGTAGACGACTTGTGGATTTATTGGAAGTTAGAACCCACTGCAAGGCAGAATGATCAGTGACTATTGTGAATACTTTTGGTTCTAGATAGTACTGCCATTTCTCTAAGGCCCATACTACCGCAAGGCACTCCTTTTCGGTTGCGGAATAGTTTACTTCAGCCTTGGTCAATGTCCTACTGGCATATGCTATAACTTGTTCAGAGTCTGCTCCTATTTTTTTTGCAAGTACTGCTCCAAGACCAGTTTCACTTGCGTCTGTATAGACAGTGAATGGAAGATCTGGTTTGGGGTGTCCTAAAACTGGGGAAGAAGTCAGATATGATTTTAATTGATCAAACGCCTGCTGACACTCACAAGACCAGATAAAAGACTGTCCTTTTTTTTTCAAGTTATTCAACGGTTCAGCAATTTTTGAGAAGCCAGGAACGAACCTGTGGTACCATCCAGACATTCCTAAAAATCTTTGAACCTCCTTGAGATTCTTTGGTACAGGATACTGCTGAATGGAGCGTACCTTCTCTGGATCTGCTGCAATACCGTTGGTATTGACAATGTGTCCCAAAAATTGTATCTCTTCCAGACAGAATGTGCTTTTCTTCAAGTTGATGGTTAGTCCTGCTTGCTGGAGTTTGTCAAATACCATCTGAAGATCCAAAAAATGCTGTGTCACAGAGGAAGAATAAATTATTATATCATCCAAGTACACCAGACAACACTGACCACGTAAGTTTCCCAGGACCAACTCGATTAACCTCTGGAATGTGGCGGGTGCATTTTTAAGCCCAAAAGGCATCACATTAAAATGGTAGAGGCCTGAGGGAGTTATGAAGGCAGTCATAAACTTACTCTCAGGCGCCATCTCCACTTGCCAATATCCACTATTTAAGTCGATAGTGGAAAAAATGGTTGAACCAGAGAGGGACTCCAGAATCTCTGTGATGGACGGCAGCGGATAAGCATCACTTTCTGTAAGTGAATTGAGTTTTCTGTAATCCACACAAAATCTTTGTCCACCATCTTTTTTAGGCACCATCACCACCGGGGAGGACCAGCCAGAACGCGAGGGTTCGATGATACCTGCAGACAACATCTCTTCGAGTTGCTCTTTCACAATGACCTGTTTTACAGAAGACATGCGGTAAGGTTTTTGTTTTATAGGAATTTGGGCAGGTGTATATATGTGATGTTGTAAAACATTGGTTCTACCAACTTCATGGGTACACACTTTAGTATTTGTTTGTAGGATGTCATACAATTGTTTGTTTTTTTCGTATGTTTGTAGATTGGCAGATGACACAGCCTGATTTATGTAATCTTGAACACCAAGACGATCCACCGTCAACTGAAACCCCGGCGGAGGTATAGAACTGATAAGGCCAAGTTGATGTTTCGGATTACCACTACCTTTGTTGTTCCTTAATTCTTGGCTTTTCCACCCAGACACTGATGCATTGCCAGGTTGAAAAGGATAAGTAACTGAAGGAGTGTGTTTGAAACCATACACCTGGTCAGCGACGTTTATTTGTAGTTGGCTATGGTAAATAAAGTCAAGTCCCAACACAATTCCATAGGCCAGAGCTTTAGAAGGAAGCACAGCCACCGACGAGTTTACCACATTACCCTGTATTTCAATGTCCAAAGCTGTCCATCCTAGAGGTGTTTCCGCTTCTCCATTGGCAAGATACAAGGGACCATGGCACCAAGGTTTAAGATTTTCTTTTGAGCTATTCAATTCAGCCCAGAGATTCTCATGCATCAATGTGTAGCTGGCTCCTGTGTCCATGATAGCCTTGCCATACCAATTCTTAATATGTATGGGCACAACTAGCTGTTGTGGAATGGCTTTTGGATTCAAAGGGGAGGGTTGTTTCATAGTTGACAAAGAATCTTTCGACTGGAAGGAGTCAACCTTAAAAGACTGTTTAGAACTCACCGTTGATGCAGTGGAGTTGCTGGGGTATCCACTGGTTTTGGACTTAGCTGATTTTTGTTGGTTATAATGACTACTCATTTGAGTGAATGGAGAAGAATTGTACTGAGGGCATGACCCAGGGGAATGTGTGCCTCTGCAACGCCAACACAATGGGGTTTTGTCTTCTCGAGGAACGTTAGGAGGATGATGCCATCCCTTCTGTATGGGACCCGCTCTTTTGACATGAATGTTATGCTCGTATGCCAGTTGTAGTTCATGGTCCTTTTCCATCTGATGACCCAGACGCACAAGCTCATCCACGTCCTCCACTCTTCCACGGAGTTGGCTGGCAAGATATGGTTTTATATGTTTCAATATAAGCTTAACAATGTCCTTTTCAGTGAGGTCTGGATTCCATCGTATACAAAGAGCTCGGTAAGAATATGCAAAGTCTCTGATAGGTTCATGTTCACCCAGTTTTTTAGTTCTGACCCATTCCGCAAGCTCGTCTTCATAGTCTTCGGCTAAAAAGGCGGATAAGAAGGAAGCTTTGAACTCCACCCAAGATGCAATTTTGGAACGTGTTGTTTCCCACCAATCTCGATCGGTGCCATGAAGAACAGTACGAAAAGTAGCAAGAAGATCAGTGTCAGATAATGGGTGCAAAGCAAGAAAATCTTGACACTTTGATAAGTACAATAGTGGATCAGGATCATCTCCTGGCCTCCCATAGGTAGGAAAGACTAATTTAATATGATCAGTTTTGGGAACAGAGGTAAGAACAGAAGTAGTCATCAAGGGTGAAGGCTCCGGTAAGAGGGCGGAAGCTGAATGAGTTGATTGCCTTTCTTCATCCACCATTTTACTGGTGTGAACCACTGAGAGTGTGTCAAGTTTTCCACCAATTTCATCCACTTTTGTAGACAAACTCTTTAATGCTGAGGGGAACTCAGAAATGTGGTTTACCAGCTCAATGTTTTTTCTTGCACAGCTTTCTGCATATCTTTTAAGTCTCGCTGAACCTCTATTTGCAACTGATCCACCATAAATCCAAGTTCAGACACCAGAGAAACTTTTATTCTGTCCATTTCCTCTGACACTACAGTTTTGATTGCTTTCATTATTGTATCCATTTCACTGTCGTGTTTTTCCTTATTTGAAGATACTACCCGATGTAGGTTTTGTAAAGTTTGATCTGTTTGTTCTGCTAGTTTGTTTATTTTGGACTCTACATGAAATCTACTTCTTTGTACTTGCTTAATTAAATCATTTAGAACCTTGTCCTGTTTACCAAAATCCTGATACAGTTTATTCAGATTATCATGGACTTGCTCAGTAAGTTGGCCCCATCCTCTACCAGGGGTAGGAAGCATCATAGGGAGTTCACACTGAATCTCAGACTCAAGTGAGGCTCCCTCACGAGTGGAGGACACACCAGGATGTTCCGTGTGAGTTTCTAAAACGGAAAAAGAAGCAGGGGTTGCAATGTCCATATCTGCTGATTGTAAAAGGAAGGAAGGGGGGTCTCTGGGAATGGGGGCATGTAGGTTTAGATGATGATCCCTAGTGCTAAGAAGAGGGACATGTAATAGAGTGGAAATGTCTGGAGGGGACATCAAAGGAGATGGGAAAGAATGGTGATTTGAATGAGTAGACATGGTAAAATAATTGTAGAGTACCAATTTTCACAATTACCACAATGATCAAAAACATATACAGCTCTACGAACAATAATCTTAAATGAATGCCAGCAACATTTCCATTCAGCTTCAAGCATGAGATTCAATTTTAGAGGAAACAAACAAACATTAAATGTTCAAATATTCATTTCAGATTCAAGTGTGAAAGACAGACAATTTCTTAATGTCCATATTCCAAGTTGGTTTCAGTATTTCAACACTGTCTCACTGTCGGTTTAAGTTTATAGTTAAGTTAAAGTTCATCTATTGTCCATGTTGGGCCCCACGTTGGGCGCCATTCTGTAACGGTGAGTTACTCAAATTTTAAATGTTCACGATGGGCGCCAGACAGTTTAAATAAACGGACAAACAATTTTATTCTCTGTTATGGAAAACATAGAAAACCACAAAAGAGTCTTGCTGTTTCCATTAAGTCCATTCATATAAATGTTCACCAACAAAAAAAACTCAGTGTCCAGCAGTAAGCTCTCAGAAATTAGCAAATAAATAAATCAGTTCGTTGCAACTAAAATACCGGTGCGGTTGCGCACCCACTGAGAAAATGAACAATTAGACCAAATAAAACTACAACAAAAAGACAATCCCAAAACAGTTCAAAATATAAGTAAATTTATAATAAAAACGAAAGTAAATCAAATAATATTTTTAGTAACAGACAGAGGGGACAATAATCGTTCCTGATGAAAGAGTGGGTCGTTTGATGTTTTGCAGGAAGAGAGAAGAGTAGGCTATTTAGAATTAGGAACTTTTGAGAGCGCGGGGAAGACTTAATTCTCCTTTTACCTTTCGAGGATCAAACGTCGGGAAAGTGTCAAGGAAGGGACTAACACTCACAGGGTAAAACTTGCGATTCTGCAGTTTCTCAGGTTTACCCTTTAGGCGTCGGTTTGTAACACCCGCGGCGTCCAGGTTCCAGCTCGATCAGTCGCTCAATCATCGCATGCGCGTCCATACGCCAGTATTCCACAATGCAGACGTTCAGACTTTGACAACATGAATAATAATCCAACACAGAGCACTTCTCGACACGCTGCAACAACGGCCTCGTTTTCCCTCAGACTTTCCCAGACGCGGATTCAACTTCCCGACCAGACTCTCCTTCCACCTCTCTACTTCCTCTTTTCTACTTCCTCCTTTCTACTTCCTCTTCCTCTTTTCGTTCTCTGTCACTCAAAACCACACCTCTTTTCCTCTTTCGGTTACCATTTTTTTTTACTTTCCGTTTGTACAAAGACTATAGTGAAATTGTGTAGATTTATTTAATTGTATTATTTATTATGATTATTAATTAAATATCTGTTCCTTTTTACTTAACTTGTAGCAGTTTGCTACAGTAGTCATACCATTGACAAAGACATGGGCAACAAGAGTGACTTGAATTTCATCTGAGACTGCTTGTCTTCTTGCCCTTGCCCTTGATTTTTGATAAATGGCATTATGGTTTTGAAATTTTTGTTCAAAAGCCTGGTTATAGTGTTTACTGTAAGAAATCGAGAAAAACTGTAACAAATGGAAAGCACAATGTTCAGGGCCATACAATTTGTTCATTGTACAGTATACAGCCTACAATGCACTGTACTACAGTATACAATACTAAAAGGGACAACAATCAAAGAAGTAAACATGTGATCAGTGTGCTTCTTCTTGTCTTTGGGCATCATTTGAAACAGGTTAAATCAATTTTGAGTGGTTGTGTTCAATCAATGACATGTGTTCTCTATTTGTATTTGATTGTTGCCACTTGTGTTTACCAGTATGGATGACATGTGCATTAGAGTGCAGAATATGTTTTGAGAATGAGAATGTGTTTAGAGTTTTGCTGAAAAGTCTAAGTGAGATCTGCAAATTGTATTTTACCATGTGAAATGGTTTAAGGTATTGACAACAGACTGCACAATTAGCTAAGTGAGTTCAGGCAACTGAGAACTTTGTTCAGCCAATGGGTTTTAGTGTTTTAGCAAAAAACTGTAATTTAATCTCTTTAAACCTCAAACAATTTACAGTACAACTAATCTACACTCCCCAATAAAGTTTTATATGATATATACACAAGTGAATTGTGAATTCAGTGTCCCTATCAACCTCTTGTTCTTGATGTATGTGTGGACCTTTTAGGGATTTGAAAGGCGCCTTAAATAAAATGCATTATTATTATTAATAATCAACCTGAATTCACCCTATACACAATTATTTAATTAAAATAATAAGCCATTCTTTGAAGTATCCAATTACTACTCTAGTCAAAAAGGACAAAGGAATGAGAGGAAAACAATAAAGTGCACAAATCAATGGCAACTATTGCAAATGTTCATATATGGTGCATTTACTGTAACATAACAAATGCATGTGTCAATTTACATATTCAATAGACCCATCCATTGTAGCACAAATGCGCATCATTTTGTTCCTGCAATTTAATTCTGTAATGTAAAGCACAAATATGTTTCACACAAATGTAGAAATGTGTTTTGGCAGCTTGTTTATTTGAATTATAAAGTACTTCTTTGTATTTGTAAAGGAGGGTCTTCTTCAGCAGATAAATCCCTGAATTGCATACATGCGAATCACAACAGTGTCATGAACGTGAACCTAAAGCACTTTTTGTACGGTGCTCTAAATAAAAAAATTAGCCTTAATAAATGGCTTAAATGTAATTATAAACATATCGGTAACACTTCAAATAACGTTCAGTTGTAAGTCATTAATAAGTGATTAGTTAAAGATTGGGTAGGTAGGAATTGTCTAAAAAACTTCTTTTCCAAATTTGTTTAACTTTATTTATATATCAATACATAATTAAAATGTAAGTACTCTGAAAAAGAAAGTATAAAAATCGAGTGTCTGTAGACCTCTCACGACTGTTTTAAAGACAGCTCATTATTTCCATTTACTCCACCCCCTCCCTTCTGGGCTCCTTCCAAAGCCACGCCCCCAAAACACATGAACGCGCGACTCCGACCGCTGAGCTGGAAGACGCATTATTTACCTAGTAAACATGCAGGGACACTGATGACGGCGGATAAACAGTTATCGCACATTCACTGGTAGGGACGAAACATCAACAATATGCTTTACATTGACTATGGCCTGCCCATACTTTGACTACAAACTTGGTCCTCAAATCATTACGTATTTTGCAATACATGTAATGTAACTTCATAACGTTGCACTCTTTCTATAAGTTATAAATAGCTAGCAAGATAATAATGGTAACGTCACAGTATCTAAGTAATTATTCTAGCGATGTGTAATGCTAAATAAGGTTTGCTAGTACATTATTTCAGCAACATGACAAGCCAGTGAATTAGCAGGTTTCTATTGTTGCTTTGCACAGTGCGTGACATTTTATCTGTATGCTATGCGGCTAGAGCTTTGACACTGAGTCATTGGGCTCCGACGGGCTTGTTTATCGTCATCGGTCTTTTTCCGTTTACCTGTCTTTGTTGCATGAGCTGGTGCCACTCGAGAAATTGGCAGTTTTAGTTGTTTGTCCGCCATTAGCACAGCTGCGCGGCGCACCGGCTATCTTGATTTTGAACGACTGTAGGCGCTGTGCGAGAGAGGGGGGTGATCAGCGCGTACACTAGCTTGATTGACACTGCTAAGACACTCCTCCTGGCTCTGATTGGTTGTTTCTTACCGGGAGCGGTGTATTTCTGCAAATGGCAATAGGACCACTGGGAGGAGCCTGGGGAGCTTGATTTTTTCACAGATTATCTGTCTCATATTCTACTGTCAGGACATAATGACAGTTTTAACAAATATGCAAAAAATAAATTTTTACAGAAGTTACCAACTGCAGCTTTAATGATGAACTAATCATTTACAAAACATTCATAAATGATTAGCAAGTGATATACTAACATTTTATGTATGTTTTGTAAATTTCGTTACAAGTCATTTACAAGTGATTAGTAAATGATTAACTAATCATTTATGAAACATGACTATTTATTCATTAATGATTAATAAGTGATATGTTAATTATTTTATGTATGTTTTGTAGATTCAGTTATAAGTAATTTACAATTGCTTAGTTAATGATTAACTAATCATTTACAAAACATGACCATGCGTTTCATAAATGTTTAATAAATGATGTTAAATTTTTTTGTATGTTTTGCTCACATCAGGTGCACAGTGGTTAGACTCCATGTGTTTCAGAGAAGACAGCTGTCTATACCCTCACCAGTCAGCACTTACACTGCAGTGCACACTACAGTGTTCAACACCTGTCATAGATGTGTAAACGCATGAATAAATAATTTACAACACTTTACACTAAAAAAAATGCTGGGTTGTTTCTGTAAACAAATTGTTGGGTTGATTGGGCTGGGTCAAAATGTTGTTTTGTTTGGGGTACTGTAAACACATTATTGGGTTGCTCATGCTGGGTCAAATGAGTTGTAAGGGGGTTATTCACAAATAAACAGCTGGTTGGGTTATTTTGACCCAGCAACTGGTTTATTATTTGCGGAACTTTCTGGATCTTCACTTCAGACTCGAGGAGCACGCCACTAGGAGAAGGCAGTGTTTTATGGTAAGTTAATATTAATGTTTACCTATATTTTAAAAAAGTTGTGGTAACAGCAAGCTAATTTCACTGTTCAACATACAGTCTTTGATATGGAAGTGTGAGGGGTAATAACGTATTTATTCTGTGAAATGTAATAGCCACAGCTAGCCGGTTAGATTTTTTGACAAAATGCCGCCTCGTTAAATCCTTAATTGTAAACAAGCTAGGCCTATATCAGCAGCCTTTTTGAAATATGCAGTTTAAATAGTAAATTCATCACGTAATTATCGTATTCATTGTGGACGTTGTGTATTTAAAGTGAGGAAAGCGTTTTGAATGAAATCCGTAAGCGCAGTATGTTTTTAGTGTTATGGAGCTGTGAAGGAGGACTCAAATGCAGGATGACAATTAACAGCTTTATTGACAAACAGATGACACGACGAGGTGGGAGAAGGTAGCAATCCCAACAATAGGTAGAGATGAGACAATGACAACAGTAGAGCAGCAGATGTAATGAGGTGTCCGTAGGCTGGAGTGTAGATATGGCAGAACAGAGTGAGACCAGAGGTAACCAGCTAAAGCCAGACAGGAACTTCTTACAGCTTGGCGCTCAGGTATCTCAGGCTCAGAACAGGACTGCTTGCTGGATAGGACTTGGACAGGACTGGAACAGGGAAACAAGACAGAGCCAATGGCAGTAACCAGAGCACTAACAAACTTCTACAACAAAACACTAACGATTTAAGAGGAACGATACTGAGACACAGTAGTACTCTGAGGTACAACATTTAACAAACTGGCAAACACAAGAGGCAAAGAGCAAACATATAAAGGGAGCAAAGAACATGAGGAACAGGTGAGCACACTCAGACAAACAAGGACTTAACGAGGAGACAGGTGCTAACACTCAAACAAGGACTCAACTAAACAAGGGGGCGTGGTAACGGGAAACAAGGAGGAAGGGACAGAGGAGCACATGGCAAACACAAACAAAGACACAGCCATGTGTTTAAGCACAACATAAACATAGATACATTAAACAGAGACAACACAGACAACGCTGCCAGGGCAGAACCCTGACATTTAGTCCCTCACAGGGCTCGCACATAAAATCTGCGGGAAATTAAGTCTCGAGGCTAATGTAACGTTTGTGTGTGGAAAGTTTGCTGGCATATTGTAGAAATACTCGTAAGAAGAAGCGACTCTGGTAAGTTCCAGCATAGTCTCCTCCTGCGTGTGTCTTCTGTAATGTCTCTGTCGGAACCAGGATTGTTCCGAAAAAAATTAACTGAGGAATAACATCACAATACACGCCGTCACATTCTGGTTAGTAGTGTAACGGAATTACCGCCTGGAATATTGTCAAATTGACAGGCGCCAGTTTTGAGAAGAAAATTATTAAGAATGATCGTCAATAGGCCTATTTAAAATGTAGACTTACATGATACCCTACCATGCATGTCATCTTTCATTTTATTGTGTAACATTATCTAAGCGTGGCGATCATCAGCGCTGCCAGTCAGGAGATTAACGAGCAGCTTTGCTGGTTTGTGAGTTTTAATGTTAAAGACAATATCAACATTACAGTGACAATATTAGTCCAAAGTACTCTTTTATTGCTATCATTCAGTTTGCAAATACTGAATTTAAATAGACATTTTGTTTGTTTGCCACATTTAGTCATATTTGGTAATGTTTGCAATAAAAAAAAATTTATACTTCCACAAAAAAAGCTTAACTTGCATGTTAGTTATATTGCAACACTCTAATTGATTGTGTGTAATCAACAGGTGGGGACCAACATGGTTGAATATTCACAAAATGGGATGACTGGAGCATTGCTGCATATTCTGTGCCTCAAGGATGAGACGAGGGGGACATGTCAGACCTTTGCCATTGTTCCAGGCCACACCATCGAGACTGAGTTTCAAAGCTATTTTTTTATTTTGATGTTAAATACACAAAGCAGTGTTTCCCCGCCTGGGAGTTTCTCCAGCATGCCTTGTATCAAATTAATGGAAAAGTTTGAGGACAACAGTTGTTTTTTCAGGCCCACGTGATATTTAGTCGCATTTTAAATGTCTGTTGCTGTTCTTAATAAATCAACATATCTTAATAAATGAAATCGTAATCGAATAAGTTCAAATGAGTTGCTTAATGACTTTTAAAGGTGCATTGTGTAATATTTACGAGGATCTGTTGACAGAAATACAATATCATATACATAACTATGTTTTCAGTGGTGTATAAAGACCTTACTTAATGAACATTATGTTTTTATTACCTTAGAAGTATATACATTGTATAATTGTAATACTTGTATACAAAAAATTATTAAAGACATGTATTAATTTATTTTATTTTTTTATTATTAAACGAGATTTAAATCAAATTTACAGTGGCCTCTCTGGTTTATTGTATTACAGAGACAATAATTATTTTACATTCGTAATATAACAAATATTTTTTACTAATTTTATTAAGGCAATGAGACACGAAATAACCCAGCATATAAGTAGGACTTAACCCAGCAAGAGGGTTAATTCCACCCACTGGTTGGGTCCCAGCACTTGGGTCAAACCAACCCAGCGTGTGTTCTGTCCAATAGTGACCCAGCGGTGTGGTTAAGGTTGGGTTATTTTTTAACCCAGCAGTTTTTAGAGTGTATGCATCCCCTAATCTAAAGTGTAAACTATTCATCACTTGTAAATGTCTTACACTTCATTCGTAGATTACCACTGCAGGAATCAAAAAGGCATAAGATCTACGAATGTTATCTACGAATGTATATGTAACACATTTACAAGTGATGATCAGTTTACACTCTAGATTAGGGGATGCAGAAAGTGTTATAAATCATTTACAACACTTTCTGCATCCCCTAATTGCTACATACATAAAAAAAAAACATTATTTATTAAACATTTATGAAACGCATATTCATGTTTTGTATATGATTAGTTAATAATTTACTAATCAATTGTAAATGACTTGTAACGGAATTTACAAAACATACATAAAATGTTAGTATATCACTTGCTAATCATTTATGAATGTTCTGTAAATGATTAGTTCATCATTAACTAACCACTTATAAATGACTTAGTTACAACTGAACGTTATTATAACCGGCCTGGATGCCTGATGATGTTGACACAGCAGATGTAGTTGACAAAGCGAGACTCAAAAGTGCCCTCAAATTATGTATATGTCTCAAATATAATATATATATACACACAAACTTCTGGGCCCAAAAAATGGGCCATGGCAAAAATGGCAAAAAAAACAACAAAACAAAACAAAACAAAACAAAACAAAACAAAACAAAACAAAACAAAACAAAACAAAACAAAGCAAAACAAAACAAAACAAAACAAAACAAAAACATTTGTGGTCTTTTAATGGTCTTAACCATTTTAATCACAAATCACTGGTCAGGAAGTTACGAAGAATTGCATGAATACTGTAGATAAAGTAATACAGAATAGCCTTCCCCAACATGCAGACAGCTTTTTACAGGAAGAAGAGTCAGCCGTGTTCCACTCAATGTTAATCGCTTCAAAAAGTTCATGAGCAGTTGAAAAATGCTCCCAGTTAGTTTGTTTAATGTGAGAGCAAATATTCAAGGGTTCAAATCTGGACTCTGACCAGGCCAAAACATGAGCCGGATGGACTTGTTCTCAAGCCGCTTCTTGTTTGTCTTTGCAATGTGAGCAGGAGCATTTTGTTGAAAAATAACATCTGATCATTCCTCTTTAAATAACAGCTTTTCATTTGTGGGAAGCAAGCCATTCTGCAATAGTCTCCTGTGCTCCAAAGCATTAAATGACTTTTCACAGTGAAGTAGCTCAACAATGCCAGCAGCTGAAAAGGCTCCCCACAGAATGACACCTCTTCCTTAATGCTTTACTAGAGATGCATTTATTATTATATTTCTCACCAGATTTTTTGAAGACAATCTAGAACATCACCATGCAACTCGTGTTTCATTGTGATTCATCACTCAACACACAACTTCCCATAATCTGCCAATCTTCATTCTGTCCTTTTCTGAGACAGCAATGGGTTTTTAAGTAGTGCATTTGCTAAAATTTTGCTAATTTCCTGACCAATAATTTGGCATAAAAAAACGACTGTCTTTTGGCATTAAAAAACTATTGTCAGGACTTACTCAAGGTGTGGACCTAATTGCATATGCATTTGTTGGAGTTTCCCTTTCAGATGCAAAATTTATGGGAGGAGAGTATTTAAATGAAGCACGCAAGGTGATTTACTAAGCTTTGCACTAGTCAATTTACTGGTATTTGCACCATTATTTACCAAAAAAAAAAAAAAAAAAAAAACTTAAACCAGACGCTAATTTGTATTGCTTTTGGTAGATTACGTTGGTCATTATGAAAAATAATCTGGCTGGGTCTGTATTATATATATATATATATATATATATATATATATATATATATATATATATATATATATATATATATATACACTCACCTAAAGGATTATTAGGAACACCATACTAATACTGTGTTTGACCCCCTTTCGCCTTCAGAACTGCCTTAATTCTACGTGGCATTGATTCAACAAGGTGCTGAAAGCATTCTTTAGAAATGTTGGCCCATATTGATAGGATAGCATCTTGCAGTTGATGGAGATTTGTGGGATGCACATCCAGGGCACGAAGCTCCCTTTCCACCACATCCCAAAGATGCTCTATTGCAGGGATAGGCAACTCCGGTCCTGGAGGGCCACTGTCCTGCAGAGTTTAGCTCCAACCCTAATTAAACACACCTGAACAAGGCAATCGGTGTTTTCAGGATTACTAGATAGATACAGGCAGGTGAGTTTTTATCAGGGCTGAAGCTAAACTCTGCAGGACAGTGGCCCTACAGGACCGGAGTTGCCTATCCCTGCTCTATTGGGTTGAGATCTGGTGACTTTGGGGGCCATTTTAGTACAGTGAACTCATTGTCATGTTCAAGAAACCAATTTGAAATGATTCGAGCTTTGTGACATGGTGCATTATCCTGCTGGAAGTAGCCATCAGAGGATGGGTAAATGGTGGTCATAAAAGGATGGACATGGTCAGAAACAATGCTCAGGTAGGCCGTGGCATTTAAACGATGCCCAATTGGCACTAAGGGGCCTAAAGTGTGCCAAGAAAACATCCCCCACACCATTACACCACCACCACCAGCCTGCACAGTGGTAACAAGGCATGATGGATCCATGTTCTCATTCTGTTTACGCCAAATTCTGACTCTACCATCTGAATGTCTCAACAAAAATCAAGACTCATCAGACCAGGCAACATTTTTCCAGTCTTCAACTGTCCAATTTTGGTGAGCTCGTGCAAATTGTAGCCTCTTTTTCCTATTTGTAGTGGAGATGAGTGGTACCCGGTGGGGTCTTCTGCTGTTGTAGCCCATCCGCCTCAAGGTTGTGCGTGTTGTGGCTTCACAAATGCTTTGCTGCATACCTCGGTTGTAACGAGTGGTTATTTCAGTCAAAGTTGCTCTTCTATCAGCTTGAATCAGTCGGCCCATTCTCCTCTGACCTCTAGCATCAACAAGGCATTTTCGCCCACAGGACAGCCGCATACTGGATGTTTTTCCCTTTTCACACCATTCTTTGTAAACCCTAGAAATGGTTGTGCGTGAAAATCCCAGTAACTGAGCAGATTGTGAAATACTCAGACCGGCCCGTCTGGCACCAACAACCATGCCACGCTCAAAATTGCTTAAATCACCTTTCTTTCCCATTCTGACATTCAGTTTGGAGTTCAGGAGATTGTCTTGACCAGGACCACACCCCTAAATGCATTGAAGCAACTGCCATGTGATTGGTTGATTAGATAATTGCATTAATGAGAAATTGAACAGGTGTTCCTAATAATCCTTTAGGTGAGTGTATATATATATATATATATATATATATACACACTAAGAAAAAAAATATATGTAGAAAAATGTGTCCTATATCCTGCCAGAAAATTACCAGTACTTTTTCTGTCAAGTTTATGTGCATGTCCTTCACAATGTTAAACTACATTTTAAGAAAGTTTAGCTTATGCCATCAGAAGGAATGTTGAAAGATACATAACAACTTACTGAAATCAATCATGTCTCATAATCAATCATGTCTCATAATCGATCAATCAGTGTTTCAACTACGGAAAGACGTCAATAAAACAGCTGGAGACCAATAATGTCACTTAACGAAAAATTTACCTCAGGAAAGGCATTTAATGACCATACCTAGAACAATTTACTATAAAGAGTATTTAGCTAAATAAATGCACAATATAAGAGGTTTTGGGGCCTTCATATTCACATAGGGCCCAACATTAACCGAGTTAATGTGAAACATCTCAAAATTCAATACAGAAAATTTCTTCATAACAACACGGTACATTGGGTCATATTTGTACTGACTTTTCTTAGAGTGTAGCTTAACCCTGATCGTCTGTTACCTGTGAGAAGAGCAACATTTATCAATAGCCTATATGTTTAAGAAACAGCTCTTTACATGTTTTATCGATATCATAATGACATTCTGACATTTCCAACATTGTCAATATGAAACACAATGATAAATATCAGATCACTGCTTACTCCATCAAAATACTCCTATGGGAAAAACCTATTCATTCGGTTCACCTGACGTCACTGTAGCTTTGCGCCGCCATCTTTACGACCGACGGTCTCAGTAATGCCTGCAATATGTTGTGCAGTTGGCTGCAACAACAGCCGAAAGAGGAACCCCGAACTGGTATTTTATACCAAAAGAAAAGGATAGAAGAGAGAATAATTTATTTAAAAGACTTTAAGTCTCATGTTGGTTTGTGGTTAATTATATTTCCATTATACTCTCGATGCCCAACATTATACAGACAGATATCGACAGATAATGTTTTTTCTTCATTTTATTTGTTGGATCTGTTTAAATGTTAAAGCACTTTATCATGGTAAGTTAGTAAGATTTGGGGTTGTTTTGAATATAACTGTCTGTTAGTTAATACCTACCTAAATCTAATAAATATTTTTCTGAAGTTCATCATAATATCCTGTAAGTTTCAGAACTGAAAACGTACTCGGTTACTAACGTAACCTCGGTTCTCTCTAGAAGAGGGAACGAGTACTGCGTAAGATATCTTACGCTAGGGGAAAATCCTTTTCCGCGAGATATTGAAGCCAAAAATTATCCTTAATTTTGTAATAATGCAAAACGCGTTGCAGCAGCAATGCAGACATAGGCGAGACAGCTCGCGCGCCTATTGGCTGCTCTGCGGCAACTGCAGCAGCCTATCGAGCGAGGCCTGGCGTGACGTCAGACCCAATCAGGGCACTTCGCGCCCGCTGCGTCACGTCCCGCCGAAATGGGCGTGGTCTAGGCCTATAAATATCGCTCGCAGGCAGCTATTATCTGGTTTTTCATCATCGAAGCAACCAGAGCGTGTGCATGCACGGCAAGATACGCAGTACTCGTTCCCTCTTCTAGAGAGAACCGAGGTTACGTTAGTAACCGAGTACGTTCTCTTACGAGAGGTCTCTCGTACTGCGTAAGATATCTTACGCTAGGGGACCCAGTGTAAAACGCCGTGCATGCTGAGTTCTGACACCAAAGACCCAAGGGCGAAAGCCCGGGGTACATATAGTGCACAATCACTCAGTGAACTCACAGAGAGTCCGGGAAGAAGGAGGGGTGCAGCCTCACTTTTCCACATAAAGTAGCGTCGAAGGGACGCAAATTTCATCATACAGACAGGGCGGGGTACGGCCTGAACTGATGGGAAAAAATGTGGGTCTTACACAGTTTGCCCAGCTTTAAACTGTCGAAAATTGAGCTGTGCTCAGTAAACGCAGCATTCTGAGCTGAACGCATCAGGTCAGATAATACTGGTAGTTTAGACCGACAGCAGCCTGGCCTGCAGGGCGGGAACCTCTAGGTTATAAAACCTTATAAATGTAGACGGGGAGGCCCAGCCTGCCGCCATACAAATATCTTGCAAGGCAATCCCACTTGACCAAGCCCACGAAGAGGCCATGCCCCTTGTGGAATGCGCTCTGACACCCAACGGGCACTGCATGCCCTTGGAGGCGTATGCCAGCGCTATAGCATCAACTATCCATCTGGATAGGCCCTGTTTCGACGCGGCTAGTCCCTTAGAACGTCCGCTAAACGAAACAAAGAGCTGTTCCGTCTGTCTGAAAACAGACGAGCGAGACACATAAGCTCGTAATGCCCTGACTGGGCAAAGGAGGCTCGCGTCTCTTTCCTCATCAGGGACCGGCTGACAGAGAGATAATCTGCACCCTAAACGGTGTGTTGAGGGATTTTGGAACATAACCGTGCTTAGGTTTGAGTATAACTTTTGAGTCATTGGGCCCAAACTCCATGCACGCCGCGCTCACAGAGAGCGCGTGCAGATCCCCTATGCGCTTCACCGAAGCGAGAGCCAGCAAAAACACCGTTTTGAAAGACAGGTGTTTCAAATCGATTGACTGTAAAGGCTCAAATGGCGCACCTTTCATGGCTTCCAGAACCGTAGAAAGGTCCCATACGGGGACTGAGGGAGGTCTGGGAGGATTCAGTCTCTTAGCTCCTTTAAGGAAGCGGATGACTAAATCGTTCCTTCCTATTGACTGACCAAGCGTTGTTTCTGAGAACGCTGCTATAGCCGCCACATAAACTTTGAGCGTGGAGGGGGCCCTGCCCCCATCCAACAGCTCTTGTAGGAAGGAAAGCACCTCCGTCACATCACAATTTGTGGGTGACACACCACGGGCTGTGCACCAGCCCGAAAACACTGACCATTTCGAAGAATAGAGTCGTCTTGTAGACGGAGCTCTAGCCTGCGTGATCGTGTTTAATACTCCTTCACTCCTTCAGGGAGTCCAATATGTACCCGTTGATGGCCCAGACATGAAGGGACCATAGATCCGGGTGAGGATGCCAGATCGAGCCGCGGGCCTGTGAGAGGAGATCTCTCCTCACTGGTACTGGCCACGGGGCAGTACTTGCTAACTGCATCACGGCTGGGAACCAAGGTTGGTTTTTCCAGAACGGTGCTACCAGCAGTACTGAGCATCCTTCTTCCCTGATCCGTTCTATCACCTGAGGCAGGAGAGAGACGGGGGGAAAAGCATAGAGCGGGCGGCGGGGCCACACATGGGACAGCGCGCTCCTGCTCTTGGAGAAAAATTCTTGACAGTGAGCGTTTTCTTGAGACGCAAACAGGTCCACTTCCGCTCTGCCGAATTTCTTCCACAGCAGTTGGACTGTCTGTGGGTGTAGGGACCATTCGCCTGCCGGAACATTGTTCCTGGACAGTCTGTCTGGTCCTATATTCATGATCCCTGGCACGTGCGCTGCTCTGAGCGAGCGCAGGTTGCACTGAGCCCATACCAGGAGGCGTTCTGCCAGCCTGTACAGTTTCTCGGATCTGATGCCGCCCTGGCGATTTATGTAGGATACCACAGACATGTTGTCCGAACGGACCAAGACGTGGTGACCTTTTATTTGGGGACAAAAGCGCGTCAGCGCGTCAGCGCGTTGTCTACTGCCAGCATTTCGAGGCAGTTTATGTGCAGGAGCTTCTCCCGTTCTGACCACTGGCCGAAGAACGGTCTGCCCTCGAGCAGCGCTCCCCATCCCGAGGTGGACGCGTCCGTGGACACCACTTTCACCCTCGAGGAAGTCCCCAGGCTTACACCTGATTGGTACCAGTCGTTCGCTTTCCAGGGTTTCAGAGCTGTAACGCATTTCTGATTGACCCTGAGGCGAAGCAAACCGGGTGCCCACGCTTTGCGTGGGACTCGCGCTTTCAGCCAAAACTGCACGCGCCGCAGCGAAAAGAGTTCGCTGTGCGTCGAATGTCTACCGCGCGCTGTTGTGATAGTCGCGCTATCATGGATAGTGAGTCCAGTTCTGTGCCCAGGAAAGATATTTTCTGACTGGGTGACAGGGAGCTCTTCGCCCAATTGACACTCAGACCCAAATCCTCGAGGTGATCGAGTAAAATGGTCGTGTGTTCTATGCGCACTGCGCGAGATTGCGCTAGAATCAGCCAATCGTCCAAATAATTCAGCACTCGCATGCCTCTCATTCTGAGGGGTGCGAGCGCCGCGTCCATGCACTTCGTAAATGTACGGGGTGCTAGGGACAAACCGAACGGCAGGACTGTGTACTGATATGCCTGGCCCTCGAAGGCGAATCTCAAAAATCGCCTGTGACGTGACGCTATCTGTATTTGAAAATACGCGTCTTTCAGATCTATTGACACAAACCAATCTCCTTGGCGAATCTGCACAAGGATTTGCCTGGTCGTGAGCATCCTGAACTGTCGCTTCACAAGCACTTTGTTCAGTTGCCTTAGATCTAGTATGGGTCTGAGACCCCCGTCTTTTTTCGGTACCAGGAAGTATCTGCTGTATAGCCCTCCCTCGCTCTGATCTTGAGAGAGAGGTTCTATGGCCCCTTTTCTCAATAGTTTCGTCACTTCGGCTCGAAGTAGATGTGCTACTTCTGTTTTTACCGTGGTCTCGACGCGCGCCACATAGCGGCGAGGGCGTCGGCGAAACTGCAGCGAATAGCCTCTTTTTATAATGTTCAGCACCCACTTCGAAACCCCGGGTAGCTTTGCCCATGCGTCTGCATGGATAGCTAGGGGTCGAATACGAAGCGCGCTCCGCTCGCTCAGCGATGGAGAAGCTTCTGTGTGCTGTAACACAAGCGTGTCGCTCGTGACATTTGAGGCATGGGGCGCGCTGATGACAGCGGGCAGATTGCCCGCGCTCGACTCCTCTACGGTGGTTAACCGCGAGGGGGAGGGCTGGGCGGTTCCCGTGGGAACTGTCATGTCTATGTGTGGATGTGGGCGCGGGACAGCGGGCACATTTATCACACCGAAAACATCGTTCGCTTGCGTGAAGCGAGTGCACGTTGGTTTCGTTTTTACAGAAACCGTGAGACATGCATAACGTGGTGTTAGTGGGCACTGGGTAGTGGGCACATTCACCATGTTTGAAGCGCAACCGACCTGAGTCGGTTTTATGTGCGCGAGCCCTGTGTGACAGGCTGTGCTTATGTGTAGGGATGGGCACTGGGCAGTGGGCATTCTTACTACACACGAAACACCATCGGCCGTGGCCGGGACACCAGAAAATACGCTCTTTTGGAGATTTATCTGGGTAGCCGTGAAAACGGCATTTGTGTGCAGGCAAGCGGGTGACAGAACCGACTTGTTGGCTGCAGAAAACACTGGAACAGTCACATTTTCTGGAACTGGACGAGCGAATAGCTTTGGTGTGAGTCCGGCCGCAGCGGGACTGGAACACCGTCGTTTTCCTAGCTGTGCTAGGACGACTTCGGGGCCTCGGGCTTCACCGTAACCTTAGGCCGCGAGCCGCGTCCTGCGGGGCGGCGACCGGATGAGCGGGAGCGCGGTCTCGCGCTTCTGGCCTGGCGGCGCTGTGAAGTGGAGGCAGTGGACGGTGGCTGAGGCTGTGAGCTCTGAGCAGACGGTTTCGCAAGGCCTGCTGCAGAGCTGGAGCGCTTCGGGAGGAAGTGCTTCATAGCCTGAGACGCTTTCTGTACCTCTGCGAATCTCTCCGCGAAATCTTTGACGGAGGATCCGAAGAGGCCTGTGGCGGAAAGCGGGGCGTCGAGGAATGCGGTGCGCTCAGACTCGGCCATTTCCGAGAGCGTCAGCCATAGATGTCTCTCAGACACGGTGAGAGAAGCCATAGTCCGTCCAATGGCTTGCGCTGCGGACTTAGTAGCACGAAGAGCGAGGTCCGTGGCACTCCTTAAGTCCGGCACGCAGATCGCGTCAGGTCCTTCCTCATCCAGCTTACGGAGGAGATCGGCCTGGAAGATCTGGAGCGTTGCCATGGTGTGCAACGCTGACGCAGCTTGCCCGGCGGCGGAGAAAGCGCGGTGGAGCAAGCTCGACGTCGTGCGGCAAGCTTTAGAGGGTAGGGCCGGCTTAGCGCGCCGTCCAGCGGAGGGCGGGCATAAGTGGGCCGCTATCGCCTCTTCAACCGGCGGCAGCGAGAGGTATCCTTTGTTCTTGGCATCGTCAACGGCGGAGAATGCCAAAGAAACAGCAGGACGCACTCTAGCAGAATAGGGGGCGCTCCAGGACTTGGCGACTTCTTCGTGTAACTCAGGAAGAAAAGGCGCCGGTCTGGACACAGGTGAAGCGCGCTCCCCAGGCAGGAAAAATCCATCCAGCCGGTTGTGAGCGGGCTGCTCAGGCGAAGACCACTCGAGGCCGAGGCTCACCGCGGCCTGTGCGAGTACTCGCATGAGTTCCGTCTCGATGGAAGCTCTCTTGCCTGACGAAGTGCGGGCAGGGGGCGCGGGGTCCTCAGAGCCCGCCCAATCCTCACTGCCTGACGCCAGGATAGAGCAGGAATCATCCTCTCCCAGCAGGGCTTCCTCATCCGCGATATCAACGGAAGCGGCGGCAGACGGCGGCCGCTGTCCGTCAGGAAGCGAAACAGAAGAAGCCGGGGAAGCAAGCGGGCGAACCGGCGAGCTTTGGCGGCTGAGGGAGGGTTCCGGGGCCCGCTGGGCACGGCGCTTTTTACGGCGCGACGCCGCGGCGGGCGGGGGAGCAGTCTCGGTGAAGACGGCTAGGCGAGTCCTCAGAGTCGCCATTGCCATCAGCTCGCAGTGAGGGCATCCGCCGTCAGCGAGCGCGAGAGCTGCATGTTCCTCACCCAGGCAGGAAACGCAGATCACGTGGCGGTCCCCGTCGCTGAGTGTGGCTCTGCACGAGCCGCAGGAAGGCATCTTTAAAAAGACGCTAGCTCTTTTAGAAATGTGTGTCGCGGCGGCGACACACACACACAGAAATACAGTGCAATAAAGAGAAGGATATAAGCGCCGGAAAGCGCAGCAGGAAGGCAGGAAGGCGGCGCGGCCAGCGACTTCAGTGACTCGTCCCGCTGAAGGTGCTCTCTCTCGACGGCGCGGCTTCTAATCCAGCTCCAGCGATGCGTGTGCTTCGCTTGAAGGATGAAAAATCAGATAATAGCTGCCTGCGAGCGATATTTATAGGCCTAGACCACGCCCATTTCGGCGGGACGTGACGCAGCGGGCGCGAAGTGCCCTGATTGGGTCTGACGTCACGCCAGGCCTCGCTCGATAGGCTGCTGCAGTTGCCGCAGAGCAGCCAATAGGCGCGCGAGCTGTCTCGCCTATGTCTGCATTGCTGCTGCAACGCGTTTTGCATTATTACAAAATTAAGGATAATTTTTGGCTTCAATATCTCGCGGAAAAGGATTTTCCCCTAGCGTAAGATATCTTACGCAGTACGAGAGACCTCTCGTAAGAGAACTTCCTTGTTAGTCCAATAAAAGCTTTTATAGACATCAGGCTCAGCAAACGACTCGTTTTTCAAAGTGGGGAACTATGACGTCAAAGAGGATAAAACACCGCCTTCACAAAAGAAGATCAACGCCTACTTCAACACGGCCTGTTTAGCCCCGCCCACCGATTCGCCCAAACATGCTAAATAACATAGGATGACATGATAATTGCTAAACCGGATCGAGCTACTTCCAAGCAATAAACATGCTGTTTACTAAATATTGTGCAGTGCCTGTTTGTGGAAGAAGACAGACTGCATAAGCTTTTTCGGATTCCAGCATGGTTAAACTCTATTAAATCAGTCAATCACAATTTCCCGACACGGATCTGCCAGCAACATGTAAGTAACCATGTGTATAATGCCTGATCTGCGATCAGTGATTTCTGTGTAATTATTCAAGTTCAGATATTTCTCTTAAAATCGTTCAATACTGTGTATGCATCAGTGACTAAACGATCAACTTCACATAATTTCTCGTAGAATTATGAAAATAATATTTTTTAAACTGAAAGCGATCAAAGAACGATCCCTTTCCAATCGCCCAAGCTGTCAATCAAACAGCACAGCGCGAGCGCGAGAGCTTATCTGGACACTTACCAAACTCGTGATGAAATAATAATGACACTGTTACACTACACAACGAAGCTCTTACTGTGTATTCACATCGTGTTTGCATTGTGATTTGGTGTAAGCATTTGTGAGAGTGCAAAAATTGCGTTGCAATGATAAGATCTTTATTCACGCGATCAACAGACTGTCTGTCATCTGCTCAGTCAGTGCTCATCATGCTGCAACCTTTCATGTGATGGAATAGATTTAAATATAATGCTTTAAACGATACTTTTCACGATTTGTTAATCTCGATAGCTGTAATAGTAAAAACGTAGTAAAAGTTTTCGAGAGAGTTTATGTACTAGCTATTTCATATGCAAGCATGTCAGCCAATCACAGCAGTGGGCGTTTGCACTGCAGTCTCACAGCAGCAGACACGCCCCTTAAAACAGAGCGTTCAAATCTGAGGCTGAAATCAGGCTTGGAAAAATGGCTTTTATTTATAAATTATGACCATTTTTGATGTAAAAATCATACTAACATTATGAGGGCACCCCAGGCAACATTATAAAATAATAAAACAATCCAGTTCATGACCCCTTTAAAGGACTAGTTCTTCCAAAAATGATAATTCTGCCGTCATTTACTCACCTTCATGTGCAAATCCTTAAGTTTAATTTCCGTGGAAGACAAAGGGACATTTTTGAATAATGTAGCCTAATGGAGACTCTTCTTGTCGATGTAATGAAAGTGAATGAGTAACGTTAGCCTACTGGGGGCTGTCACGCAAGAAATAATAATAATAAAAGACAAAAAAACATCACAAAAGTATAATAAAAGTGATCTAATACGACTCGTCCGTTATATTAATATCGTTATTTATTCATATGATAGCTTTATGTGATGAACAAACTGCAATTTAAGTCGTTATTATAATCACTGATGAGCTTTTACCTCTTGATAGCTTTTAATCGCAGCCGAATCGTGAGTGAATCATTCAAAAAGATTCGACTCGAAAGATTCTTTCATTTCGATATTTGTGTGTATTAAAGCTGCCGTCGGCAACATTTTTTTTTTCATATTCAGTGAAATTGACACTATAATCCGACAGAACAACATAAATAAGATGGTTTTAGAAAAAAACCCGAGCTTCTAACTCCACCTGGAGCGTGTTATTTGTTTTGCAAAAATCCACCGCTCCCGGATCATCGGGTCCAATCAGCGCAGGGGGGTGTGAGATCTGACTGTCAATCACAGGTCGTGCACACGCCACAGATCCCCCCTCACTCGCGCACGTTAATATCACATGCATGCACACGCCACGCCTGAAGTTTGCCTGGAGATTGCATGAAGCGTGATGGCGGAGAGAAAATCTACTAACAAGCTTCCAATTAGCCAGGGCAGCCTACCTCCGAGTCCATGGTGTTGATAGATGCTGAAGAGACGGACGCGTTCACAGAAAATCAGGTACACACGCACAGTGACGCACTGACGAGCATGACCTCGATGGGAGGGTGCTCGCTGGTAGTGGGGAGGGGCATGAGAGTTGTAAACATTCAAAATTTTGGCTAATCGACCCAATCTGCCAGACTTGCCGACTGCAGCTTTAAACCTTCTCTATAATTGAACATCTGTTCTTTCGGCCAGATATGGCAGTCTTTTATGATATTTGGCTGATGTCTCTGGCTGTGCTTATGCTGGTGTCTCTCTGGACTCTACCAGTGCTGCTGTTCGGATTAGATAGATTCATTCATGCCAGCCGAACAGCTGCAGATTCATAGATTCATTCATGACATCGCCTCGACTCTCATGAACGCATCTCTCATCTCTATGACTTAAGTATTTCTATATCATGAAAGGCCAATTGGGGCAAGCCTGGGGCAGATAATAATGGACTAAAGAAAACTGGGGGTCAACAAATAAGGATCGGAGCCTAAAATTGACTTTTTCTCCAGGTATCTCTGTCTCTCTCTTTCATTCAAATGGGCAGTTGGGCGGCCATACCGGGCGAGTCGGTCGTAAATATGGCGGCGTTCTATTTGTAGTGACGTAGGTGGCATCTATGAATTGATGATCTTGTCTTTAAATGGGCACAAATCCCTAAAGCTATGTTCCAAAAAAATATTTATACTTCCCAGAAGAGTTGAAGCAGAAAATCGAGGAGCAAAATCAGTATAAATTACTCTGTAATGCCTGTGGATTATACCCAATTTAAGGCTTTTTTTTTTTTTTACAAAAGAGGAAAAGTTATTTTCTTGAGGAAATGTAAAGTGCTTGATTCACACTGTCACTGACATTATCAGTGCATGACAGGTGCGCAGTTGGAGTTTTTTACATGTTCACCTATGACAAGCTCGCTGAGGGAAATGCCAGTGTCTTTCTATCAACTGTTTCCTTTCCATGAGTCTCTCTCCCATCTAAAGGCCAGAAATGACGGCATGCTGTCATCATGTCTAGTATCAGTGGGGAATCTAGAACATGGCTTGTGCATTACTGAGAGTAGCTGTTATTCTTTACACAAGAATAACAGCTCTTCACTCACACACTATCTCTTTCACTTACTCACTATCTCTTTCACTCACACACTCACTCACTAACTCACTCACTCACTATCTCTTTCACTTACTCACTATCTCTTTCACTCACACACTCACTCACTAACTCACTCACTATCTCTTTCACTTACTATCTCTTTCACTCACTCACTCACTCACTCACTCACTCACTATCTCTTTCACTTACTCACTCTTTCACTCACGCACCCACTCACTCACTCACTCACTCACTCACTCACTCACTCACTCACTCACTCACTCACTCACTCACTCACTATCTCTTTCACTTACTCACTATCTCTTTCACTCACTCACGCACTCACTCACTCACTCACTCACTATCTCTTTCACTCACTCACTATCTCTTTCACTTACTCACTATCTCTTTCACTCACACTGCACACTCACTCACTCACTCACTCACTCACTCACTCACTCACTCACTCACTCACTATCTCTTTCACTCACGCACCCACTCACTCACTCACTCACTCACTATCTCTTTCACTTACTCACTATCTCTTTCACTCACTCACTCACTATCTCTTTCACTCACTCACGCACTCACTCACTCACTCACTCACTCACTCACTATCTCTTTCACTTACTCACTATCTCTTTCACTCACTCACTCACTCACTCACTCACTCACTCACTCACTCACTCACTCACTCACTCACTCACTATCTCTTTCACTCACACACTCACTCACTCACTATCTCTTTCACTTACTTACTATTTCTTTATCACTTTTTATCAGCCCAAAAGGTGCCAACAGAAGCAATTGCTTGAGAAAGTAGAGATCTCATTGGAAAGTGGTGCGTGCTTATGTAAATACGACAATGACCTATCCTGGAATCATCATGGATACAGATGAAACACATGCCATTGTAAAATGTATGCACCGTGTTGGTGCCAACAGGTGCTTCTGGCCTCCAAGAGATGACTTTCTGTGGTATCTCTTTGAAGATGTGCTCGAAATCATTCAAGCACCACAGCCTGTGACATTCCGCCACATGGAAATCCAGAGGGATGTGTGAATGCGACTCTCCCAGTCACTGTTATGATGCTCTTTTGAGTTTTTCAGAACATGACCAAAGTTTTCCATTAAATCTCCAATTATAATGTTTCCCCTCCCCAGTTTTATAAAGTTTAAAACAAGCAGATCATATAGAAAAACACTTTGTCCATACCACCCTGTCACAGTGAACCACTCCGTGACATCAGTTACCACCCCGTCACAGGGTCATTTTGTTAAATTTTATGGAAAGGAAATGATTGTTGAATGATGTTCTTGTTGTGTGGACTAATCAAATAAATGTAACTTTATTTGTATTTTTTAAGTGAATTTGTTTTTTTCAGTACAAACAGTGAGGTCATTGAAATCTCAAATTCAGATTTTAAGATAAAAAATTACAGACTTTTTATTGATGGTTTCCAAAAAAGGGACATTTTACTATTAGGAAAACATTCGATTTTAAAAATATGTTTCTTGTTTTACTACTCTAATGGCATACATATTGTCTGTGACGGGGTGGTACAAGAAATACTCCCTTGCCTGAATAAAACGTATAATATTATTAAGGATTTTGTGCCTGAGGTGGGAATTTTTATTTATTTTTATTTTTTGGAGGATTAACATATCTTTTAAAGTTGTACGTTTTTTAAAAATAAGTTTGTTCTTAATGAAAATTTGGAAAATTGCAAAGTGAAAAATGGCACCCGTTTCGTAGAATGACTCGGATGTCTGTTTATACAGAAGCGCAACAGAATAATGCTTCACGAAAAATAAAGCGCAGATGATGAACGAATGACAAGGAAGCACAAAAAATTAGCGTACACTAGGCCTACACAATTACAAACAAGAGTTGGTTGTTAGTTGCCAACAGCACAGCAGCTCCAGACACACAATGACACTCAAACCCAGTGTTACTCACGTGTGGAGCGGAATCAAAGCAACATCCGCGTCTGTTTTCAGGCCTTCACGCTGCACTCTCTACAAGCTGGACAGCTTTTCTAATATTAGCACGGGTCCTAAAGCTCTTGCCCAGACATAACCCTTTATTTTCCAGTCATTTCTTCTGAGCTTTTCTCTTTTGTATTGTGTCTCATCTGTATTTCTGCAGTCTTTCTTCAGTTCAAATCTCCCTCTTGATCGTTCTCTCTCCTCCACTGTCATACGCCCCCTAATGCTGATTGGCTGACACATTTGTTGTTGGTGTCAGACTGACTAACATCCAAACAGCATATTTCAAAAACTACTGATTCCACCTTTAAGAAGTAGTTATACTATAAGAATATCCTGTAAGTTTCAAAACTAAAAACTTCCTTGTTATGCTTGGCTAGAAAACGACATGATCTCAAAAGTGGAGACTTATGACGTCATAGGGCAGCGAAAGACCGCCTTTGCAGGAGAATATCAATGCCTACCTCTACATCACAGCGTCGTTGGCACCGCCCCCTGGAGCGTTAGTGAATTGTGACATGAGAACGAGTAAAGATCGACACAGGATCAATACCGTTACTATCCAAATGATCCTATCAACAATGTGAATGTCTCAGCAGTGCATTATTTGTTTGTATTCGGTGCATTTCACTGTGTGTGGATTATTTGGTAGTCGCAATTTTGATGCAGGCTTTGCAAACAGACTTTTACAATATGGATCTGCCAGCAACGCCACAAACATGTAAGTTACCATGTTTATTCTAATGCCTGATCTGTGGTCAGTGATTTCTGATGTGTAATCATTTAAGTTCAGATATCTTTCTCTCAAAATCGTTCAGCTACCCTCACAATTGTTTTTGCAAAGAAGAATGGAAAAATATTCCCAAATCAAGATATGCCAAGTTGATAAGACACATGCCAAGACAGAAAGATTCCTATAATAAAATCAAAGGCTGCTTCAAATATTCAACAAGTATTAGTTCAGGGGTTTGCACAATTATGCAGTTAATCATTCCAGGTTTTTTTTTTTATTATTATTGAGTGAAAAGGTAGACTTTTTAAACCCACTGTAAGTGCAATTAAGACAATGTTTTGTTTTGTTTTTTTAAATACCAAAGTTATGTCAACATAAAGGCACAAACACAGGGGGAATTCATTAAAGCATATTGTAGTTTAATGCATTTCTTTGTCAATGTCATACACAACTTTTTCCTGGCTCCAGAGACTCCTCTCAGCCTGGGTGTTAGATATTCCTCTGATCTCAGGATGTGAGAAAAAGCAAGAAGTGCTTTAAAATTAAACCAGACCACAGGATCTCTCACTTTGCCCAGTTGGATGTGCATTCTGCAGAGAATACTGTGATGCAGTTAAGACAGCTGTAGGAGATTTCAAGCTGTTGTCTCAGTTTCATTAATGAAGCTCTCAGTTTCAGTAATGTCTTCAGGTGCATTTGAGCAGATCAGACATGCCGTGGGTGTGAGTCGACTGTAATTGTTTCCAGCACAATGCAGAGAACACTAATGAGCCATGTTGGCTTTCACTGCCCTTAAGCTGTTATCTATTGTCAGCGATCATTGTTACACTGTCGAAGGTTAGCAAAGCCTGACCTATACGCCATGCAAAAGACTACAATTCTGTCATACTGTCGTACTATTAAGGTAAGAATGAAATGGTCTCTTCTTTACTCAATTGTAGCATTTTAGCGGTGCTAACCCCACTTCTAAATTACAAGTATGAAACATTCCTTTATAGGGTTAAAATTGGGCTTTAGAACAATAACCCAGGGTTATGTGCAGTGTAAAAAGGCCCTTGTGAAGATGAATGTTAAACATAATAATAAAAAGAAAAAGAGTACATAACAGAGTAATGCTTCACTTCTGGATATAATAAATACCACCTAAGCAGTATTTTTGTTTGAAATATTGTCTATAGCATTAGAAAAGGTTTTCCACAGGTGTGTTTGATCTTCAAACGTACTGGTATTATATAACAAATCTCTGTGCTAAAGATAGAAACCTACAGTATTAGTTTACAGAGCTGGACATAAATGAGGGATTGTGAAGCAATAACATCAGGATGATGGATAAACCACAGCTCTGATCCACTGTAGTCTTGCACTTCACCCCTGCACGCTCACACAGACGTGTGCTTTCACCACACAAACACTGTTTATTGTTCATATATACACAGTGACAAATCACTGAAAGACCTAATCACTCTCTCATTATACTATGTTGTAGGCTGTATGCATTTACCAGGAAAATTACTGCAATGACAGATGTGACCGCTCACAGATAACATGTTTACATAAAAGGCGAGAACATTCAGTATTATGCTGCAAATTCATTTAGTCTGCTATCTATCAATGGTCATGTCTGCTCTTTGCTCTGGTGTAATAAATATAATCTGTGAGAAACATTAATGCAGTCACCATCTGCCACATGGAAAATGTAATCGTAAATAAAGCATTCTCTTGCTTGAAACATCTGTATAGCATTTCCCCCGTTTAATGTGCTCTTTTGTGGTAAAGGTAAAAATCCAGATAAAAAAAAAAAAAAAAAAATCCAGTTTCAGACTTTAGCATAACCCCCAGAAGGAACCCTGTTTGTTTCTGTGTCCGTTTCTGTTTCTTGATTTTTACCCTCGAGTTATACCAACCAGACATCAACAAATCTGAACAACAATAACTTTCAAAAGCCCCGTAAGCTTTTCGGCTTACAAAACTAAATACATATGGTATTTTTCTTGGTTATTCCCCTTGATCGTGAAACATTTTCCACCAGCACAGTATTTTCTGACCAGGTGAGTTTACATATGAATTCTGATACACAGTCATACGGCACTGGGAATGTTTTTTGTATCACTTTCCCATTTTCAAAACAGATGGAAGGATGGAAACCTCACTATTTTGTGTTGCTCAATTGTGACCCTGGATCACAAAATCAGTCCCAAGTCGCGCGGGTATATTTGTGGCAATAGCCAACAATACATTGTATGGGTCAAAATTATAGATTTTTCTTTTATGCCAAAAATCTTTAGGCTATTAAAGGGACAATGTGTAGCTTTTTAGGTATTTTATTATCTAAAATCTATATTTTTATTCATAAATATGCCCTCAATGGTGTACAAATACCTATGCCAATGTTCAGACTAATCCTCGTAAACGAAGAATTTATTATCTTTATATACATGGGACGGGTAAGTCCACGGAGGCTTCCATGTAGTTCCGCCATCTTGAAAAACTATAATAGCAGAGAGGGACAAAAAGTACTAGGCCAACGCGTTTCCACAACGCATTTCGTTCAGAGCCAGCGTCACGTGACTGAAGCCAGCAGAAGCGGAGGAGCAGAGAGAGGCGCTTGTCACTGCCGCGGCAAGTTTAAAAGGCTGCACTGCACGGTTATTTATACACCGTTCATTCATACATACATATGAGTCACAGGATAAGGAGTCCTCGTCGTCGAAAAAGTCCAAAATAGATCGTAAAAGGAAACGTGACCGGAGATTACAAAAACAAGGGTTACTGTCAGGATAGCTAATGCAGGAGAAAGCTTTCAAAAGAGACCCTGAAGTTGCCTGCTTTCTTCTCGACAGGTAAGTCAATGTTACAGTCTTAATTACAAGCTTTTTTTTCATTGCTTGGTTGTGTACTTTATTATATAGACAGTCGAACATTTATAGTTAAAAGTTAAACAGGCTCTTTGATGAATAGCAGCTATTGAGTAAAGTAACGTTAGAGAAGGCTCTGATGATGATGATATCTAACAATGCACATACTTCAAAAAATATAACGAGTAAAGGCGGCATTACTACTAATTACCATAGTAATGTTTTTGACAGTCAGTAGTTCATACTGTAACATTCTTTTTTTCGTTGTTTCAAGTTTCAGTTTGTTTTAAATAACAAACATGTTCACCCGAAGAAAAACTCGAAGTGCTATTATAAGACATCCTGTCATAGCTTTTTGGTACATAACGGCAACCGTAGATGCAACGCGCATTTGAAAAAGTGAGGCGCTGGAGAGCATTATTCGTTTGAATGCAAAATACAATTTCACCACTAGATGGGAGAAATTCCTACACAATGTCCCTTTAAGTAAAGATCATGTTCCATGAAGATATTTTGTAAATTTCCTACCGTAAATATAGAATGCAGCACAATTGCGACGATTTTCTCAATGTTTCGATTTTTTTGTACCCTCAGATTCCAGATTTTCAAATAGTTGTATCTCAGCCAGATTTTGTCCTATCCTAACAAACTATAGGCCAACATCAATTGAAAGCTTATTTATTCAGTTTTCATGTGATGTAAAAATCTCAATTTCATAAAATTGCTCCATGTGACTGGTTTTGTGGTCCATGGTATTTTGTAAAAAATCTTATTTACTCAATACTAACTATTTGTTTATTTAACTTTTGCATAGAAAAAATATCACACTCACTCACAATTGTGCTGCTGGTCCCAGTATTAGCATGGCTGTGAATTACCACAGTGATAATATTTGGAACACCACTGTTTCAGCATAGAGATCTCTTTTTTGTCATGTAATATTTAAAATGCATTTTTTTTGTCTGGTTTAAAACATTAAGGACATGCTATAAGAATTCTGAAAACCTCTTTTGACTAACTGAATCCAGGAGTCTATTGTCCTCTATTCATTAGTAGTTTGTAAAGGAGGTTTAAATTGCCCTCAGCCTCAGATGTTGTGGCCTTTGTATGAATCGAGGTATGAAAACATTATGTCTGCAAATCTGAGTCCATTCATTTTGCAGTTAAATGAGTCATGTTTATCTATATTCAACTGATATCCTTTTTTTGTACATGCTTACACAAGTCTGTTTGTCCGTTCAAGTGTGTCAGAGTCATAATGTCTGTCACCTCACTGAAGTTGTATTCAAGATGTAGCCACTTCAAACTTCCATTATATTTACAATGCAGTCAGGATGTAATGCAATAATAGCATGCAAACAAGAAAAACCTTTTTTTTTTTTTTTTATTCAATGTGCATTAATTCCACTCTCTATTATTCAATCTTGATTTGCTTCCTCTCACGCAATTGCATCTTCCCACTCACTTGATTTAAAAAAAAAAAATGACACATCATATACGGGACATAACGTTGTGTGATATGTACATTGCCTTAGACTAGAGCAGCAGTCTACCAATAGTCTCCAATTCTCACAGCAAATGTTAGGGTCAAGATAATTTGTAAGGTGGTTTAATAGTAATCGTAATTAACATTGGCCCCGTGTCTGTAGGAACCAGGGTCATGTTGGCTCATAGGTGCATTCTCATCATGATGATGCTGCCGGCCCTGGTCATTTGATCTGGCCTGGTCCATCCAATAGGAAAGATCAGTCTCAAGTCTCTGGAAATACATAAATGTTGAATGAGAGCGGATATTACACTGTATGGGAAAGGATTTAGGTTACATTTGGGTTTTGTTTTTTGTGCAGACACAACAGAGATGGACAGCAAATGAATGAGTTCACATTGCAGACCAGACTCACACTCATAGTGTCACAGTGCAGTGTTCAAAGCTCACTAGGTTAAAGGTAGGGTAGGTAGGATTTTTCAAAAAAAAAAAAATTCAAATTTGTTTAAACTGTCTTTATATACCAATACATAATTAAAATGTAAGTGCTCTGAAAAAGAGAGTATAAAAATCGAGTGACTGTAGACCTTTTAATCTGCATTAAACACAGCTCATTATTTCCATCCGGGACGAAACAATTGATTGGTTTGGGGGACTGTCACTCACTCTCGCAACCATGGCTACCACCACTGTTGCTACAAGATCTGCCCATATGCGCGCGCAACCGTTTGATTTGGGGAGTGCAAGCGCGGAACCTACGAAGAGTAAAATTATGGCAGAGAAAGAGCATTCAAAATTCAAAGCACCTGCATATGCAGTCAGCGAAGGCAAACAAGGCAAAAACTACTTCCTCGGACCCTGGTTGCCCGCACTCTTGAACGACCTCCTCTGCTTCGCCCTCGACCCCGGACCTGTCCTCAAACCGACGATGCGGTAGGCTTGTCTCCGGAGTGTAACGTTAGTCCTCATCAGAGTCAATGTTTTCATCATGGAAACTCTTACATGCAAAACACCGTAGCCTATTATGAATCTTACAAGAAATTCACCTTCATCACAGTGTAACTGATGGTAATGGAAAAACGTGTATCAATGCAAACTGTTTTTAGCTTTGCCTTATAAATATAGCTCGTTACCTATAAATATAGCTCGTTACCGAATCAAACAAAATATATTTTAAACTTTAACAGTATCGATATGCTAGCTTGATAGTGAGTAGCCTACAAAAAGCCATCTTATTTGTTTATATTTATAGTGATAAAGTTAGGTATTTTATTACATGTGATTCTGACATGATGTCACTGCATGCACTGCGCTTCTCAGGTAAATAAATGCGTCTTCCAGCTGAGCCTGAGCGTTTGGCGTCGCGCGTTCATGTGTTTTGGGGGCGTGGCTTTGGAAGGAGCTCAGAAGGGAGGGGGTGGAGTGAATGGAAATAATGAGTTGTGTTTATTGCAGATTAAAAGGTCTACAGAGACTCGATTTTTATACTCTCTTTTTCAGAGTACTTACATTTTAATTATGTATTGGTATATAAAGACAGTTTAAACAAATTTGGAATGTTTTTTTTTAGAAAAATCCTACATACCCTGCCTTTAATCTGAGACATCACCCTGTTTTCATTATAACTATATGTAGGCTCAGTTTCATTTGAAATTTGCTGATAATTACTTGACATCCAGAGGTTATATCAAAAACATATTCAGTGTGAATATTTAATGTACTTCGATTCTCTTCGAAATAACACGATGAGGCAGACTGCATTTAATAGCGTTATGACAATTGACATGGCTATTTGACATCATTTGTGTGATTATTGTTTTACTCACTGCCTCATCATAGCCCATGTTCATGAATTGCTGGATCCACTGCTGGACGTCAGGACGGCTTCGGTCCCACACGTTTCTCTTAGTCCTGTGAAGAGCTGACAGAAACTGTTTAGCCTTGGACTGCGACACTGCAATCTGTGCTTTAGGCCTGGCTTCCAGCTCCTTTGCTGTGTGAAGAGAACAGGAAACATTCAAGGCCAGAGTCAGAGGCACGTTCTGATTTAGCTGAGGTAGACATGTTCCTGGGTCAACATATTTTGTTGATCCTGGAACAACATTCCGGTCTGAAAATTTAATCATAACCATATCCCTACCCCTAAACCTTACCCTAGCCATAAGTTATCCCTAAAATAAGAGGGAAATGATAGGTGAATAACAAGATATGTAAACTTTCCTTTAAATCTTGATTGGAATGTTGTTCCAGGATCAACAAAAATGATGATCCAGGAAGATGTTGCTCTTGGTGAAATCAGGTTCTGCGAGCCAGAGACTTCAAGTCTTGTTTTACTATTTAAAAAGACCAGGGGGCGTATTACAAAAACTTTTTATCTTAAGTCTTAAGTTAAGATCTGAAAAGTTAAATTTAGGATTTTTTACAAATTCGTATTACAGAAGCAAATTTTAAATTGATGTAGGATTCTTATCCTATCTTACAAAAATCTCATCTTATCTGTAGTTAGGAAATCTTAAACCCCTCCATCGAGTTCAGTAATTAACTCTCAGGTCTGTTACCAAGTCTGTTACCAACTCTCAGGTCTGTTACCGGTACCTGTTACCGACACAAAGAGCTGCTGTGAAGTAAAGCGGAAAAACTCTATAAAAATGAAGAAACAAATTAATTGGGACACCATTGGGGTTGTCCTAAAGTTAAGACAGTTTTTATGATTTTTCGTGGAGTTAGGAACTTCTGTAATACCCTTTTCCTATCTGTAGTTATAAGATTATGCACTTAAAAAATGTAATTTTGTAATAGCTTTTGTCCTAAATGAGGTCCTAACTGAAATTGCCATGGTTACCAAACAGATAAGATAGGATTCTAAAGTTAGGATCTTTCCGTAATGCACCCCCTGGAGAGTTTCTGATTCTTCCGCAAGAATCAATGAGGTTCTCACATGTCAAGCAAGTACAGTTGAGCTTCCGTTTACCATATATGAGTACTCTATGTATGTTCACTGATCAGTGATTATACAGTATGTAAATAAAAGCCAAATTAAATCTGTTTATCATATACAGCATTCACTTCTCTTCAGAAACCACTTAATTCATATGGATTTATTTTTTTAAACGCTTTATGAACGCTTTGAACCATCAGAGTTTTGCTTGAATTGTCTTTCAATTGGGGAATTAGAAATCTCTCAGATTTCATTAAAATATATTCATCTGTGTTTCAAAGATGAACAAAAGGAATGACATGAGGGTAAGTGATGACAGAGTTTTTGGTTGAACTATCCCTTTAACCCTATAATGCATAAAAGGGATCAAACTGACCCAGCATGCTGTGATTTTTTTTATATTTTATCAACGGCAACATTATTTGATTGATAGTCCATGAATTCTCCATGTTTCTGACCCTCAATGTCATTTTCAGATTTCTTGGTCATAGGATGGGGGTATATATACAGTGGGGAGAACAAGTATTTGATACACTTCCGATTTTGCAGGTTTTCCTACTTACAAAGCATGTAGAGGTCTGTCATTTTTTATCATAGGTACACTTCAACTGTGAGAGACGGAATCTAAAACAAAAATCCAGAAAAACACATTGTATGATAAAAAAAATAAAAATAATTGCATTTTATTGCATGACATAAGTATTTGATCACCTACCAACCAGTAATAATTCCGGCTCTCACAGACCTGTTAGTTTTTCTTTAAGAAGCCCTCCTGTTCTCCACTCATTACCTGTATTAACTGCACCTGTTTGAACTTGTTACCTGTATAAAAGACCTGTCCACACACTCAATCAAACAGACTCCAACCTCTCCACAATGGCCAAGACCAGAGAGCTGTGTAAGGACATCAGGGATAAAATTGTAGACCTGCACAAGGCTGGGATGGGCTACAGGACAATAGGCAAGCAGCTTGGTGAGAAGGCAACAACTGTTGGCGCAATGAAAATGGAAGAATTTCAAGATGACGGTCAATCTCCCTCGGTCTGGGGCACCATGCAAGATCTCACCTCGTGGGGCATTAATGATCATGACAAAGGTGAGGGATCAGCCCAGAACTACACGGCAGGACCTGGTCAATGACCTGAAGAGAGCTGGGACCACAGTCTCAAAGAAAACCATTGGTAACACAGTGCAGCGCACGCAAGGTCCCCCTGCTCAAGCCAGCGCATGTCCAGGCCCATCTGAAGTTTGCCAATGACCATCTGGATGATCCAGAGGAGGAATGGGAGAAGGTCATGTGGTCTGATGAGACAAAAATAGAGCTTCATAGAACTCCACTTGCCGTGTTTGGAGGAAGAAGAAGGATGAGTACAACCCCAAGAACACCATCCCAACCGTGAAGCATGGAGGTGGAAACACGCCTATGAAGAGACGACTCGACACCTGTGAAGAGATGACTCGACGCTGGCGATATGTTATGCCCTAAATTAATACATGATTAACTAACTGTATTTTTCTATGTACATTTCTGAAATGCACTTTCTGTAAAGCTGCTTTGAAACAATATGTATTGTGAAAAGCGCTATACAAATAAATTTGAATTGAATTGAATTGAAACATCATTCTTTGGGGATGCTTTTCTGCAAAGGGGACAGGACGACTGCACCGTATTGAGGGGAGGATGGATGGGGCCATGTATCGCGAGATCTTGGTCAACAACCTCCTTCTCTCAGTAAGAGCATTGAAGATGGGTCGTGGCTGGGTCTTCAAGCATGACAACGACCCGAAATACACAGCCAGGGCAACTAAGGTGTGGCTCCGTAAGAAGCATCTCAAGGTCCTGGAGTGGACTAGCCAGTCTCCAGACCTGAACCCAATAGAAAATCTTTGGAGGGAGCTGAAAGTCCGTATTGCCCAGCGACAGCCCCGAAACCTGAATGATCTGGAGAAGGTCTGTATGGAGGAGTTGGCTAAAATCCCTGCTGCAGTGTGTGCAAACCTGGTCAAGAACTACAGGAAACGTATGATCTCTGTAATTGCAAACAAAGGTTTCTGTACCAAATATTAAGTTCTTCTTTTCTGATGTATCAAATACTTATGGCATGCAATAAAATGCTAATTAATTACTTAAAAATAATACAAGGTGATTTTCGGAATTTTTGTTTTAGATTCCGTCTCTCACAGTTGAGTACCTTTGATAAAAAAATGACAGACTTCTACATGCTTTGTAAGTGGGAAAACCTGCAAAATCGGCAGTGTATCAAATACTTGCTCTCCCCACTGTATGTATGTATATATATATATAATATATATATATATATATATATATACACACAGTGGGTACGGAAAGTATTCAGACCCCCTTAAATTTTTCACTCTTTGTTATATTGCAGCCATTTGCTAAAATCATTTAAGTTCATTTTTTTCCCCTCATTATTGTACACACAGCACCCCATATTGACAGAAAAACACAGAATTGTTGACATTTTTGCACATTTATTAAAACAGAAAAACTGAAATATCACATGGTCCTAAGTATTCAGACCCTTTGCTGTGACACTCATATATTTAACTCAGGTGCTGTCTATTTCTTCTGATCATCCTTGAGATGGTTCTACACCTTCATTTGAGTCCAGCTGTGTTTGATTATACTGATTGGACTTGATTAGGAAAGCCACACACCTGTCTATATAAGACCTTACAGCTCACAGTGCATGTCAGAGCAAATGAGAATCATGAGGTCAAAGGAACTGCCTGAAGAGCTCAGAGACAGAATTGTGGCAAGGCACAGATCTGGCCAAGGTTACAAAAAATGTTCTGCTGCACTTAAGGTTCCTAAGAGCACAGTGGCCTCCATAATCCTTAAATGGAAGACGTTTGGGATGACCAGAACCCTTCCTAGAGCTGGCCGTCCGGCCAAACTGAGCTATCGGGGGAGAAGAGCCTTGGTGAGAGAGGTAAAGAAGAACCCAAAGATCACTGTGGCTGAGCTCCAGAGATGCAGTTGGGAGATGGGAGAAAGTTGTAGTAATCCACCAGTCGGGGCTTTATGGCAGAGTGGCCCGACGGAAGCCTCTCCTCAGTGCAGTGCAAGACACATGAAAGCACACCTGAAGGACTCCAAGATGGTGATAAATAAAATTCTCTGGTCTGATGAGACCAAGATAGAACTTTTTGGCCTTGATTCTAAGCGGTATGTGTGGAGAAAACCAGGCACTGTTCATCACCTGTCCAATACAGTCTCTTTTCTTTTTTAATAAATGTGCAAAAATGTCAACAATTCTGTGTTTTTCTGTCAATATGGGGTGCTGTGTGTACAATAATGAGGGGAAAAAAATTTACTTAAATGATTTTAGCAAATGGCTGCAATATAACAAAGAGTGAAAAAATTTAAGGGGGTCTGAATACTTTCCGTACCCACTGTATATATATATATATATATATTATATATTTTTTTTTATACATTTTTTTATTATTATTTTATCACAACCCCAAGGATGCATAGGGTGGTCAAATTGATCCATTTTCATTTCCTATAGAATTTTGAGTCAGCACAGTATTTGCGGATACATTTTTTTTTTTTTGTCAAAAATGATATTTATTTTCTTAGGATTACGTGAAAATCTCTTCTTTTTTTTGCTCCGAGCCAAGAATTTGCCTCAGACACCAACCCTGTGTATGAATACGTATATCTCACTTCTATATAGTAGGTGAAAAGCAGCATGTAAAATGAATAGTACGTCTGAATACTTCTGCCATGAGTCACTTTACTATCCATTGACCATGGGAGAGGAGTCGGGAATGGCAGAGAAATGACACAACTCACTCTATAGCTCACATGACAAAGCTAACACAGTGGCAGATGTAGTACATTCTGACTGCATTCATACTACACACATTCATGCTTGATAATATGCAGTTTCAGATGCCTTAGATGAGTAGAGAAAGGTCACAAGGACAGCTGAAGGCCCAAACAAAGGAAGATGTGCAAACTGCCCAAAAGTTATGCATAGAAAGGTACAAATCTAATGTGAAATGTTCTGTCTCTATCTGTAAAGATCACTTTCACAGTCTGTGAGAAATGTGGGGAGTGAAGGTTCAGACTTGAATGTAATCTACAGAGATTTAAATTAGTTTAGAGTTTTATAAAAAATTACAACTACAATTTAAAAAAAAGAATAAATTATATATTTTGTAATGCATATATAGCCTACAAGGAAAGTGGAAAAATTTACATATTTTATATATTAAAACATTTGTGTATCATCAATTATTTTTTATTATTTTTAATAATAGGACACCTATTACCTACAAGAAAACCATTAATTCCAATACGGGTCTTTTTTTTTTCTTTTCTTTCTTTTTTTTTTTTGGTTCATGCATTCTAAACGAGCAGTCCCCAGATCAGTTTAAAAAAGAAACGTGTGTTTTAAGCACAGAGGATGATAACAGCCTAAAGCGACAGCACCCCTGCCCAATTATCTTGCTCTGACGATGACACATAGAGACTCTGACCTGATCTACAGCCCAAAGCTTCCGCACCTCCATGTTATAAATATCAGTGATGCCTTTAGTTTATAATCATCCATGTTATCTTCCCTTGGAACATATCAGCCATCAATCTCTGTCAGTTTTGGAGGTCAGAAGCTGATTTATGGACAAGTGTGAAAAAATTGATGGATAAAAAGGCATCAGGAGGGCATCAGGCTATAATTAAAGATTTATGGGAAAGGACTAAACCGTTGGCATGATGGGCAGGGTGGGTGATTAGATGTAATATGCTGGTAGAATGAGAGAGTCAATAAACCATATATCATTAACCAGTAAAAAAATTTAAAATGGATGCTGATATTATCATACCATCTTGTTTCATGAGGATCCTGTGAAGTCTTCTCTCGGATGAACCACCTAAAAAAGCAAACAATGTTGTTTAAATATGTTGAAATAGATTGATTTATAACGTAAATGTAGGCCCGATATTTAAGTAATTCCATAAATGGTGTCATCATATATACCTCATACCACAGCTGTCTGTCTCTCTTTACATTATTTACACCCACCGCAAAGTAACAGTAGAGTTATCTGTAATATCAATATCAGTTGTGTCAGCTTAAAATATATTGACACCCATATGGAAATCATAGTTGACTGAACCTTACTGCATTCTTTTCAGATCTTCTTTATAATTATGCTTTAAAACTGTCTCTGTGTCAGAGACCGTACGTTTTAGAGGAAGTTAACAAACTTTGTGGGATGGTCTCAAATGCTCCCCACTATTCAGGTGAACACACAAATCCTAAAAAGTTGTCAAATTAAAGGCCTCAAAATTTTGGGGCGTTGCCCACAATGACAAATTAATTAAAACATATATATATCTTCTGAAGTCCAAGCTTCAGAACACTTAATATATCTGTAAAACAGTGGTGCCCAATCCTGTTCCTGGAAATCTACCTTCCAGCAAAGTTCAGCTGGATCTGAATTCTGCCTGCGGGTAGATCTCCAGGAACAGGATTGAGCTCCACTGCTGTAAACAACAGGACATTCCAGGCCAAATTCTTCCTATTGGGGGCATTGAAATTTAGCATGCATATTCTTGTTCAAGTGGTTACTTTCCCTAATATTATCAAACAGACAAAGGAACAAAAATAAAGGGTGAAAAATGAGCCAATCAAAGTTCAACAGACAATACATTCATTTTTGATTGGCCAATGGCTATGAAACGTGGTGTATACATGCAGCGTATGATGCTGTGTCTATATAAAAAACTGAAACAATCTGAAATCAGAAACGCCAAATTTCATACATTTGTTGTGCAAGGGGTACTATGTCAAAGATGTGCAACTGTGATTTAGATAGTTAAAATGACCAGACAATCAACTATGTCCAGCATATACAGCATCTGATCAATTTTGGTTCTCCACACATGCTTGAACCCTGATAATTGCAGCTTGTCGCTATATTAATGTATACGTTTTCAGATTCCCTTTTTTATACAATGTATATTTTATACATGTTACAAAAGGATTTTTTTCAATTTTGAAAATTTAAATAATGTATTTTAAATGACATACTGTAAAATTTGATATTTTATGCTCATTGAAATGTTGTTGTAAAAGTAATTGTAAATATGTTCAAAATTTAATATGTTCAGGTCTAAAATGTAATGCAATTGATCCATATTCTTGCTAAATTAAACAAATGGGGCATGGTTAATCATGCATTGTAAAACACTGTTGAGTTCAAAGTCTAACATTTTAGATGCCTTTACATTTTGTCACATTTCACAAAACCGGTCTACAATGCTTATAAGTTCACTACACCCTCATTAAAGAAGCCACCTCTGAAATGTGGTGTCTGAAAGCCTAAACACACTATGGAAAGCCTTAAATGACATACCCGAGGCTGAGCAGACAGACAGGATGCTCATGAGAAGGACGGCTTGCACACCGAAGCTGTGGAGTGACATGCTGTTGTTCTATCAGCTGTGGCTGCACTGTGCGGTGGGGAAGGATTTGGTCTCGGGTGAGATGAACGACGAGGCGCCATCCTGGACGAACAGGCAAACATTCCTACAGGCGACCTGTTAGCTCTTGTGGAGGAATGTCTGCAGGAAGCCAGCAGAAAGCCCCCTACCTCTACAAATACCACAGTGTGCATGTTTTATTGCGTGTACCGGTTAATTCGAGGTCTCGAGTTTTTAAGTAAACAAAATTTTGGCAACACTTTACAATAAGGTTCATTAGTTAACAATAGTTATACCTTGGTTAACATGAACTAAGAATGACACTTCTTCAGCATTTATTAATCTTAGAAAATATTAATTTCAACATTTACTAATACGTTATTAAAATCAAAGGTTAGTATGTTGCTTAATATTATTCAGTACTTAAATATATAATTACACTGTAACAAGGACACCTTAAAATAAAGTGTAACCTAATAAAGTGGATAACACTTTATTTTACAGTGTCCTTACATGTACATAATATTATGTTACATACTTACCATAGTAATAACAGTACATTATGCATAATTACATGCAACTAACCCTCAAACAAATCCTAATCCTAACCTTATAGTAATGTAGTTAATTAGAATTACTCAGTACTTAAATATATAATTACACTGTATAATGACACCTTAAAATAAAGTTTAACCATAGTGTAACTGAGGATTTTAATCATCAAGTTAGTCTTCTTGCTGTTAAAATGATTAGCATGAGCAGTGAGCAGTAAACAGTATTATTTATTCATATCTAACAGGAATATTCAGCAATCAACGTTTTCTAAATTGCCCAGTTACGGCAAACCGGCTATTGAATATTTATGTTATGCTGTCAGTCTAGTAATCCTATTTTATGCTCATTTTACTTTCCTGTTTTTTTTTAGGGGGTACATTTAGGGGCAAAAGCATCAAGACAACTTGGGAGGGAGACAGATGTTTCTTCAGATGCAATAAACATCATCTTTTTCTTTCTAACTCAATTTCCTGCCACAGCTTTGAAGTCCCTGCACGCTGTAGGACATCAGGCTTATGGCTATTTCACAAATGTTCCGCAGTAGCTTCCTGGTTATATGTTTATGCGTGGGAACCTGCAAAGCAGAACCAACTCTTGACAGAGTCAGAACCAGAGTTCTCATGTAGCACAATACACCAAATGTTAGCCATTTAATATAATTTAGTGGAACTCAGGTAGATTTTCATCCTTTATCAAATTATGATGTCTAAGTGAGAGTTAAAGAATCAGATTTTCTGATCTTAATTAGTGCAAAATATACACTTCCGGTCAAAAGTTTGGAATAATTTGGATTTTTTTTTATATACAGTATATACAGTATATTAAGAAATGCTGGTAACACTTTTTTTCGATGGTCCACTTCTACTAACTATAAGTAACTTTGCAACTATGTAAACTAGCAGCAATTAGTGTATTAGTAGACTGTCTGCTTAATATCTGCTAACACTTTATTTTGATGCTCCTCTAACAGACATTCAAGTAACTATGCAACTAACCCGAACCCTAACACCTAACCTAACAGTCTAATAACAGTCGATTGATACTCTAATGAGAGTTAGGTAGTTGCAAAGTTACTTATAGTTAGTAGAATGACTAAAGTGGACCATCAAAATAAAGTGTAACCCAAATGATTCTTGAGCAACAGCAAATCAGCATAATAAAATGAGTTCTGAAGGATCATGTGACACTGAAGACTGGAGTAATGATGCTGAGAATTCAGATTTGCCATCACAGGAACGACATTTATATAAATAAATTCAAACAAAAAAAACATTCTTTTGTAATAATATTTCACAATATTACTGTTTTTACTGTATTTTTAACCAAATAAATACAGTCTTGGTGAGCAGAAGAGACATGTGCCCAACTTGGAAGCATCAGAGCCGGTAACATTTTACAATAAGTCTTACAATAACGAAATAACGAGGAACAAAACATTTCATTTTAATTTATATACTACTACGTGCATTTTTTACATTTAAAATGTATAAATTAACATTAATGTTTAAAATATTAATAAAAAAATGTAACATTAGATTAATAAATGCTGTAAAACATTAGTCTAGATCCAAATGTTGTAATAAAATCACTGTAAAAAAATTCTAACCCTCCCAAATAAAAAATTTCAAGTGACCGATAACATCTAAATTGTTCAATTGGCCCAAGTGAAATTCTTGTTGCAATAGTCTGTTAACATTGGCTCAATGAGAAATAATACGTCAGACTAATTGAAAAATTTAGATGTTATCGGTCACTTGAAATTTTTGACTTGGGGATGTAATTTTTTTTTAGAGTGATGTTGTTCATTGTTTATTCATCATGCACTAACTGCTGAATGCACTAAATGCTGCCAACTATTGAACCTTACTGTCAAATGTTTTGATATTAAGTATTAATATCCAAACAAGCTAAAAGAACATTTTACTAATAAAGAAAAACACTGAAAATGTGTTTTTCATGATATAAGAGTTTACATTTCCTTGTATTTGTGTAAAAGCTTATACTGATACTATCCATAGTATACTGGAGTTATTATAAGAACATGTTCCTGCGTGTACTTGTCCTGAGGGAGATGACCCTTGTTCAGAGGGTCATCTCTTAACACCTGGACTGCATTCCCACCTGATAACAGAACACCTGCCTGCTCTGTTGTGCTGCTGAATAATGGATATTTGCCCTGCTGCTTTTTCTCTGTGAAGCACACATTTACATTTAATTCACAGCAAGAACAAATGCAGTGTACATGTATTTTAAAGTGCCCCTATTATGCTTTTTGGGATATTGCCTTTTGTGTAATATAGCTGTACATGTACAGTATGTGTATATATAGATGTTTGTGAATGTAAACATTTTTTAAAGTGCACGATAAATTGAGTTATTGTCTCCCAAAAGAAAAAAGCAAGTCTGAACTGCCTGAAACGAGGCATCACTAATTCCAGTCTTAAGTCCTGCATGAACCTACGTAGGTTGGTAACATATTTGCACAATGACAGCCTTAGAATACAATGACATACCATGGTATATGGTAAATATGTCTATTTTGAACCGCCCTCAAACACTGTAGTTGTAGCTGAGGCCTGGAAGAGTTTGGTGTGTGTTGTTGACATGTTGAGAAGAAGCTGTTTTCTGTGCTGCAAAAAGAAAAATCCACTTTGCATGCACTTCTAGAGGATGAGGACTCAAGGTCTAATTGATACGGGAGAACCGACGCTATTTGTATCACTGTGTATACAAGTGCTTAGGAATCCTCTGGAGCTGAAATTCAGATATGGGTTTTCATTTCCTACACATAGTTAAACGGTAACCCAATCACAACAGACTGGGCCATCTGACCAATCAGAGCAAAGCTCTCGGTAAGGAAGGGTTTAGATAGACCGGATCCTTTATTGAACCGTTTTAGACATTTAGAAAAGAGGTGATGTTGCAATACTGTACAGTATATTATGAGGAAATTGTGTTTTTTGACCTGGGATGCATGTAAACCTATTGTAGGAGTCCTCCAAAACAAAATTAGGACCCTTTAAAATAGCATCATAGGGGAAAATACCACAGTGTGGATGATGTTTGGGTTCGGAGTGGTTTGATTGCTTGTACCAGTTGTTCAAGGATTTTAAATAACGGACCTTAAAGAAGAACCAGGACAAATATCTATTTTTTCCAAGCAATAATAAATAAATAAACAGTTTGTGAACAGAACACTTTTACTTGATTTGGATGCTGTTACATAACAGGTTTTATGCAACATATAAAAAAAATATTAAAAAAACTTTCTCAGGGTATCTTGCCCTGGCTCAAATCAAGTCTAGCTGAATAATAAAGGCTGTTTGTCTCCTTTTCCAAGAGCCGTGCCATAATGAAAGGGGCAAATGGTCTCGATAGCACACACTCAGATTCAGATGGCGTTATTCTTCTGGAGCGGGAGGGTCGTAACCCAGGCGGCTGGCAGAAGGAAAGTGAGCCCAGAAAGTTCTGGCCAATTCCTCGATCTTGTCATAACCAGCATGAGAACGCAGCTCTTCAATCCAGCCAAAAAAGTCCGAAGAAGTCATTGCCCAGTTAGGCACATTCCTTTTTTCCCTTGATTCAGCTGTGAGCCAAGAGAGAAGGTAAAGAGGTCAACAAGAGCGATACAAGAACAGATCCTTATACAGAACATCAATGGTTTACTATCGGGTGCACAGGGCAAAAGGCCTTTCAACTTTCAGAAAACATCACAGCACTTTCCTAAATATCTGTTTGCATGCACTGTGATGGGTCCTGAATCACGAGGCTATAATGTGCGATGACAAAAGGCTTATTCTGAGTTAATTGGATCTAATTTGTAATAATATTCAAAACGCTGCAAATTCATTTAGGCCATTATAATTATCACACATACAAAAAATCTTTCAATGAGTTCACTAGATTTTCAGTAGCGGTGGAATAAAAAGCCTTGGGTTTAAACATTCACTGTTTAATTGGCAGAAAAAGATGATTCAGAATACCAATTAATTGCTCTTCATAAGTGGAAGGAATGGCTTTGCTGTGAAAGATGTGCAAAGTGATGCACACTGGGATTCATTTGTGAAATATGGATCTACTACCATTTCTACTCCAATATGTACACAAGTGATTTATAAAAATAATAAAAAAGAAGAAATATGGACCCTGGATTTTGGGTGCCTTTATTTTACATTAAAAAATATTATTTTTAATATAAACAAGCTATTTCACATTTCTTTTTGCAGAAATGATATGGCTTATTTTATAATTCTATACATTTTTCATACTTTTTTCCCGAATTGTCATATTTTAGTACCCACTGCACCTCACAGTACAGGTTACAAATGAAATAGTTTATAAACTGACTTAAAACTCACCTTGGTTTTCCTCTGCCCCTGTAAGGCAAACAAACAGAGGGACATTGAACATATTTATATATATCAAAAAGAATATATTAACAACTTTTTTAAGGCAAGAAATCGAAGGGAATGTGTATTTGTGAAGCAATAATAGAATGTGGCTGACTGCTGACACATCTGGTAGGAGAGCAGACAGCAATGTGACTTAAATCAATGCACTGATCTTAATTTAAGACTAATCATTCCAATGATGCCCCGTTTTTAGTAAATCTGAAGAAAAGAACAAACAAGGTTTGACTAAATTTCAGTTCATGCATATATGGTGCAAATACCTTGAGAGCTTCTCAAGGTCTTGATTTAATGGCAAGAATTTCACATTATTTATAAGCTCCCATTCATCTGTTATCCTTGTCTGTCACAGCTTCAATGTTCACAGCAGCCGACTGGTAAACTCGGGCACACACTCACTCTCAGGTAAAAAGAAGCAGAGCTGTCTGATTCGGAAAGCAGTCCCATGTTTGGGAGGAACAGATGAGCTTTTGTCTGTTTTCAATCTCAATGTTCTGCCAATGTTCTTTCAGGGGTTTCAGCATGTTTGACAAAGCCAGCATATTTCAGCTAAACAAGTACGTCAAACCTGATATCCTTTAGCTGTTGTTATGTCATTTACGCAATTTTGCCATTCTTGTCTAGCTCACAACAGATTCACATGAGAAAAATATTGAAATAAGTATAAAGGCTCCAACTTGAGTGCTAAAACAAAATTTCAGAAACACTTTCTATTAAATATTTGAATGCATTATAATGGTATTCTTCTTGCATAATGAAAACACAATGTCTTATTATATGTCGTATAATATGTTAGATCTCTTATAATATGAATAATTTCATGAACAATTGTAACAACAGTTATAATACATTACAATACTTACAGCACTTTATTTTACAGTCCTGTTCTGCATGCACTGTGTACAACTATAATAACTAGGCAGTAACCCTAAACCTAACCCATATTAAGTCCTTTCTTGGGTAAATACACTGCAGGTGCACATACAGTTTAAAAAAAAAAAAAAGATGATTTTTTTTTGGTTATAACATTTAAGTACTATAATGCATTAAAACTGATTTACACGTTCATTTGGCCAGAGGAGAACTGGCACTCTTTTTTTCTCTTTTCTCCATTTCTGTTTCCGATGGAGTTCCTTGCCTCTGTTGCCTTTTGGCTTGCTTAGTTGGGGATACCTAATATTTAGCAATATTACTGACTTTTTCCAAAAGCATCGTAAGCCTAGGTTGATCGTAGAGACCATTGGTGGTAGAATTGTTCTACGACCAATAGGCGTACGATTCTTTTGGTGCGTTATACAGTAAATATGATACAGGCTTCATAGAAAGTGATACTAAAATTTCTCAACAAAATGTCAATGCACACTGCAGACATACAAGAGCCATGTTTTCTTCAGATTTATGATGAATAGGTGAAGATTTATGCAGACTTTTTTTTCTCCCTATACACTACTATTCAAAGGATTTAAAAGAAATTAATAACTGTGGCAAGAATGTAAGAATGTTCAGTAAGAATGTATTAAACTGTTCAAAAGTGACAGGAAAAACGTTGTTATTCTATTTCAAATGAATGTCCTTTTGAGCAGTCTATTCGTCAAAGAATACTGGGGGGGAAAACGGTGTCACAGTTTCCAAAGCAAGACTAAGACCGCAAGCAGATGTTTTTAACATTGATGGTTATCAGAAATGTTTCTTGAGCAGCAAATCACCACATTAGAATGATTTCTGAAGGATCATGTGAAACTGAAGACTAATGATGCAGAAAAGTCTGCTTTGCCATCACAGGAATAAATTATATTTTGAAATAAAAATATATTTTAAAATGAAATATTTCACAATTGTACTGTTTCCACTGGGTTTTTGTCAAATAAATGCAATATTGGTGAGCACATTTTTTTTATCACAATGACCCCAAACTTTTGAATGGTAGTGTACATAATCAGTGTCAGGTTTTCCTACCTGTGAAAGAGAGCAGTCCAAGCCACACCACACAAAGGAAGAATGAGAAATACAGACGAAACATGGTCACCTGAAAGTAGCATGGCAACACACAATATAAGGCTCTACAGTCAATTTTCTATTTTCAAACTTCAAAGAGATTCTAACATAAAACAGGAAAAAATGATTGCATTAAAGGAACCACAGAAAGGATTCTTACATCAGTGTGTCTGCCTAAGATTACCTGCAGCAGCTGTTCCTGGATCCAACTGTGGTGTCATGGAGCCCAGACCTTTAAGTAGAACCCCAAGTCAGGGCTGGAGCTGTCTTGTTTACCTTTCACATGGACCCTTCATATGTCATACCATTCATTTCTTTGCTCGTTCACTATAGCTCTTTGTTTGCAGGGGATTCTCACACATTTCTCCACAGCTGAAAGAATCCCTTGTTCAAGTAGCGGCCTTGCGGTCCAAAAATTCTAGAAGCTTTTCTCTGGGTTTCCACCTCTCCTTTTTAGAATACTGCAGTTGTCTGTATATGTCATAGTTCAAAAGAACTATGAAACAAATGCGAGTTTGTATCACACAATTCTGATTTTATTTCATGCAATTGCAATTTTCTAACTTGTAATTCTCCCTTTTTTTTCACTGAATTGTGAGATATAAACTCACAGTTGAGAGAAAAAGTCAGGATTGTACGACAAAAAGTCACAATCTCCTTTTTTATTTTTTATTCAGTGGCGGAAACAAGCTTCCACAAACCTCTGGACTTCGAAGCAGACTCAAACTATAAGTTATAGGTTCTCTACCATTGGGTATACGCAAAGTAAATGAAAGAGGCAGTGTGTGTTATAACTGACATAAAACAGTAATTACTTAATAAAAATAAAGTAAAGAAAATATTCTGCATGTTTCTAAAGTTTTCAACATGTGGATAATTTGATGGCAGACAAAACAATGAATTCAGATCATTCCAAAAAGTTGCCAAGATAAACCTGTTATATTATATGGCTCTACAATGATATAATATTTCAGCGCCCTCCAGTGACCAGTATGTCTAAATACAAAGACTTCTTTGGAGGCTACGCTCAATTATGCTACTAGTAATACTGCAATTACAGTAGTATTGCACAATATGCACATAATATTCAGTATGTAGGCCTATAGCAGATGTAACTGGATGGCCTTCTACAACAGAGAACATTGCACAGACTGGAGTGTCCCACAATGCAACACACTTTCTCGACTTGACTTTCAAATTCAAGCGTCACAAACATAGACATCATAGGCCTATGTCTATGGTCACGAACCCCAAGAACTTTCTTTTATTCCACATGCTCTTTTAAAGCTGCAGTCCGTAACTTTTGGTGCATAGCGGTTAATAAACAGAACTGCATGCATCTTAAGGAAGAACATAGCCGGATCTATTTCTCTCTGTTTATGTCTATGAAGAGTCACGCAGGTATTACTGGGCTACTCCGCAGTGGTACAACCCGTATCAAAAAGGACAGTAAGATTTAAATGTTGTTCGTGTGAACTTTAAATTAATCAAATAATCTTGAGGAAAAAATAAATAAAAATCAGTAATCACAGTGAGTGTCCATGAAAATATTAAGCAGAACCACTGTTTTCATCATTATTAAAGGTGCATTGCGCAAGTCTCTGAGTTTTTGCAGAACTATGCCCCCTCTGGCGGCAAGCGAAACTGCAGCCAGAAGTGTGCACGCTCACGGACAAAAGTTTTCTTTTTTTTATCTTACGTGGAGTTTGCGTTGGTGTTTGAAATGAACTACAAGCCGGTCTCTTAGAATCCATCTTCTACGGAGAATGGCGGCGAATACACAAACCTGCCAGACATAGCCAGGTGAGCGTGAACGCGCATGACGTCACGCCCAGTCTAAAATTCCGGCCCGAATCCCTCTTATTTATTTTACTTTACAGGATTATAGAGACAATCTCAGTGATCAGAGAAGGGCTCATTCAGCCCATCAGGCAATTGTTTAAGCATGTATGGGTTAAAAAACGGGTATTTTTAACATGAAAAGTTGCTTAATGCACCTTTAATAATAAGAAATGATCTTGAGCTCCAAAAGAGCACCATTGAAGACTGGAATGGCTGCTGAAAATTTTTCTATTCCATCATAGGAATAAATTACATTTAAAAAAAAAAGTGTGTGTGTGTAGGCTATGTGTGTGTATATATATATATATATATATATATATATATGTATATCAATTGTAATAATATTTTGCAGTTGTTCTGTTTTTACTGTATTTTTGATCAAATAAATGCAGCATTGGTGAGCATGAGACTTCTTTTAAAACAGTAAAAAAGATCTTATACTGACCCCAAACTGTTCAATGGTACTAGTGTATACAACCAAGAACCCATAAAAATCACACAGCTTTGTTAATACTCTTGCAAAGTGTTTAATTAAACAACAGTATTTAAACTTTTTGCACAGCTATCATGGATGTGGAACGGACTACACTGTCCTTCTCTGCAGCTTTTTTCTTTCCTTAAATAAACAGTTTAAATAACAATGCTCAGTAACATTCAGACGTACCATATTTTTATAAAAGTTTGGAAAGTAAATGAAGAACAAACTCATTTGTAAATAGACCAAACCATTCTCGTTGAATGGTGCCCTTTCGAAATGGAAACTAACAGTTTTGCTGTAATAAGGTCTATGCCAACACTTTAACATTGATACAGATGTGTGAATCTGAATGAGGTGGATATAGTTCTCTTATATATATATCAAATTAGCGGTGCTTGAATGTGAAGGTGGCACATTTGGTTAAGCATCTACAAAACATTCATCTTATAAAGACCCTCCTGTTGGCATTTCTCAGTTCATCCAGCAGGAGGCGACTAGTACCCGTCACCAACTCTCTCTTTGGCAACTCTTATGTACATACAGTTTCCTGTAATTCCTCTGTGTCTGTATCTTTGCACTTGTCCCGTGACAACCTTGAATATTGTGCTGCCAAAATAGTCTCAGGCTGTATCAGATGAAGGCCACATCTGTTGGCTATCATGTTGTGTGAACAGAAATTGAGCTGTCGATCAAAAGGCAATGGGCAAGTGCTTACATTATCACTTGGAAAAGGCGATATTCATTTTCGTGAACCACTCCAGGTGAAAAGATCATCAGTTAAAGTAACATGGAGACACAGGGACAGAAAGCATACGTCGCATCATTACTCTAAATCAACAGTAAAGTTAATTCCTGTGATTTTCCAGTGGGTCGGTGTTCGGCAAGTCCCCTGTTTGCTGGTGAGAAATGAGCGTTAGGTAGGAGTTGCAGATCACTTGGCTCAGTGTGAGGTCAGATCTGGTCTGGTTGTAAGGCTCATTTGTGTGTGGAAGGTCACTGGAGGGGTTTGATCAGGTAAAGCTTTTCTCCATGTTCGCTAGTGAAAATGGGAGCTTTCTTGTAGTGCTCTAACAGTTCATCCATAGAATTGAAGCGGCGTTGACCGATACAATAAACTCCATTCGACAACTGCACCTTGAAGTGTTTGTTCTTCCCCACTGCTTTCAGAGACACTGAGAAATCACTTGGCTAGAGAGAAAGAAACAAAATATTCATTAGCGAGCTTCAGCCTACAGATGGCGCCATAAGCCTTAGATTTCGAGTTTGAAAACAACTGCTCTAGATTGACAAGCACTTTCATTTCAGTGACATTCTGTATGTGTCCACGATAAAAGAAATTTACTTTAAATGTCAAGCTTTTAAAAATGTACTCTGCTGGTTTTGAAAAACTTGACATTTTAGAGCTCATAAACTTGTTGAAAATGGTAATGTAAAAATAACATTTTATTTACACATTAAAGACCTGAATGTTCACACTACAATCATTTATTTTAACTAAAATGTTTTTTTTTGTGTGTTTTTTTTACAAACATCAATTAAAGTTTTTAGAGAGTCGCATCACATGACATTTTACAACCTGAACTAACCTCGCCTAGTCATAAAGTCAAATTATCTCATATTTTAAGAGACTTTTTTACCTTGACACACATGATGCTTTCACAACATATTGTAATTATCATAATTACTAAATGACAACCTGGGTGTTTTTAATCTGAGCTGTTCATGTCCTCTGACTAAGAATTATACGTTTCTATGGCAACACTATTAACGGCAAAATTTATCTGCGTAATTAAATAATTCCCCACCAAGGCATACGCATAATATTGGTGACGAGGCCTGGTTGAGTTGTGTTAGTAGAAGGTTTTTTTCCACCCCGGATCTGGCGTGACATTTCCCAAACACTCTTGAAGCGGTTGATCGATCACAACACACTGATCCAGTCAACCAATCAGAGCACATTGTGCTTTTCGGAAGGAGGGGCTTCATAGAGACCAGAACTAAACAGAGCGTTACTGACAGACTGGGAAGAGAGGTGCTGCAACAAAGTAAAATATGTGAAAGAAAAGTGTTTTTTTAACATTCAAGCATGAAAACGTATTCTAGTAGATCCCAAAAACAAGTTATAAATGCTTTTGGGTAGAGGTGGACAGTAACAAAGTACATTTACTTGAGTACTGTACTTAGGTACACTTTTTGAGTACTGTACTTAGGTACACTTTTTGAGTATCTGTACTTTACTTGAGTATTATTTTTTCTGTAAACTTTTTACTTTAACCACTACATTATCGTACTTTTTACTCCACTACATGTCTGTCAAGGTCTTTGAGTAGAGGAACGTCAGTCAGGGGTTGCATTTTGGTTGGAAATGAAAGTCGGGTTGACGTCAGAACCTGACATCAGATTGACGTAAACATCCAACGTCGTATTGACATCAGAACCCAACATCAGAATGACATCAGAACCCGACTGATGTTAGATTCTGACGTCAACCCGATTTTCATTTTCATCGTTGGGTTTGGTCTTCTAAATGCGAATTTTGTCATTGTTTTGGAGCACACTAGCTTATAGATAACAGTAAGGCTAACATATTTCGCCCTACAATCCATCGCGCTCTTTAAGATCACTAAATTCGAGGCTTCTGGTCATTCCTAGGATATCTAAGAACACTAAAGGAGGGAGGGCGTTTTCACATTTAGCTCCTAAACTCTGGAATGGCCTTCCTGATATTTTTAGAGGCTCAGATTCGATGTCCCAGTTTAAAACTAGATTAAAGACGCATCTCTTTAGCCAAGCATTCACATAATACTTACCTTTTATACTACAGTTGAATCAGATCGAATGCATTAATATTATGAACAGCAGCTACGCTAATTATTTCCCATCTGCTTTTCTGTCGTTATCTCAGGACGCTTGTCCCGAGGTAAATAGAGTTCGTCAGCTCCAGTTTGTATCCAGCCTCTCATGGAAACTTCAGATGCCCCAATACCCGTGCAGAGACGACTCGAAGCCTGTGAAGAGACGACTCGACGCCTGTGAAGAGACAACTCGACGCCCGTGAGGAGACGACTCGACGCCTTTGAGGAGACGACTCGACGCTGGTGAAGAGACGACTCGACGCCGGCGATATGTTATGCCCTAAATTAATACACGATTAACTAACTGTATTTTTCTATGTACATTTCTGAAATGCACTTTCTGTAAAGCTGCTTTGAGACAATATGTATTGTGAAAAGCGCTATACAAATAAAATTGAATTGAATTGAATTTTTATACTAAAAGCCCAAAAACTTTAAATAGGGCACTATTTGAGGGAACAGCCATTTGAGTGTCCGAAACGATTGTGGACGTTATTGAGTGAACGTATTCAATCTCACATTCAATCCCACTACTGGAACTGTGTTCTAGAAATACATTTGATATTGATATGAGGGTAGGTAGGCAGGCATAGATTCAAAGGCATAAGGTACTGTAAGTATTACATACAACAATGCAACAATAATAAAACAATGCACTTACATTTACTTTTTACTTCTGATAGTTAAGTACTTTTACAAACGAGTACATCTGTACTTTTACTTAAGTAAAGATCGGTCTTTACAACTTTTACTTGTAACAGAGTAATATTTGACCAGTAGTATCTGTACTTTCACTCAAGTAAGTTGTGTACTTTCTCCACCTCTGCTCTTGGGTTTTCATCTAATATTTATATTCATAAGAAAAATGTTTTAATAGTTTTAGTGTTAAATAATGATAATAACCCTGCAAATGACACCATGGACACAAATAACTGCACAGCACTCAAGTGACTATTCACAGCTATTGACAGCAGTTATCTGGTCACTGCATTTTGATTAGATCCAGTTAAAACTCAACTCACAGAGGACTCGCTGTCTCGCACGAGGAAGTCTCCCTCCACCCCCCTCTCGTTCAGCGCACACTCAGCCTGGTGCCGTGTCACGTTGCCATAGTACCAGTCCATTCCGCCAAATTTCCCTGTGTGGGAGGGCCCCGTGAGGCTGTTCTGCTGGGAATGGGAGCCCGAGGCCATCGATAACGGACCATCGTTGAGCACAACCACATAGTTCTTTGGCACCAGACCCACCTGCCCACGGCAGTTCTTACACCTCCACCATTCTGGGTCGTTCTCTGGCTTCTCCAGCACCTCCATTGTCTCGCCCTTCTCAAAGTTCAGCTCCTCCTCTGTGACGGAACTGAAGGGGTAGAGCGTCTGAACAGTGTGAAGGACTCTGGGACTCTGACCGTTACTGAGGCCCGTCTGTGAGGAGAAGACATCCGGAAAGTCAGCCGAAGTGTCCTCCACCTCCTCCTCCACTTGGACGTAGTTGGAGGGGAACCAGCCCATTTGACCGTTATAGCTGCCCCTCCACCAGCCGTCACTGCATTTCTCCATCACCATCAGCCGCACCCCCTTCACCAGGCTGAGCTCATCCTCCCGTTCCGCGTTGTAGGCAAACTTCACTGTGGCTGGAGTGTTCAAGTCGTATATTCGTTCAGCCCCGCCCCCATTAGAGGAGTACTCATCCGTGCTGGGAGTTGGAGAGGCTTCCCGTGTGCTCGTTTTGCGTTTCGTTTTCCCCAGGCCTGAGAAAGAGAGAGATGAGTATTAGACATCAGACACAGTAATTATGTAAAACTCGAGCCTCTGAGCGCTGCTAATTAGAAGTAGAAGAGAAAGGCCAGGGATATTGATTGGCGCTGCAAATTCATCAATACTAATCATTTCCTGCTGAAAGAATACATGTGATATAATCACTGCAGCCAGCCACATTTCCTCTTAGTGTCTTCTACATTCTTAAACCTCATCCATCACATTTTCTGTTGCTCCCAACCAGGCAAACATAAAGGGATAGTTCACCAAAAAATGAAAATTAGCCCATGATTTATACTCACCCTCAAGTCATCCTAGGTGTATATGACATTCTTCTACCAGACGAATATAATCGGAGTTAAATAAAAAAAATGTCCTGGCTCTTCAAAGCTTAATAATGGCAGTGAATGGCCGTTTCTATTTTGAAGTCCATAAAAGTGCATCTATCCATCATATAAGTGCTCCACATGGCTCCAAGGGGTTAATAAAGGCCTTCTGAAGCGAAGTGATGCATTTTGTGTAAGAAAAATATCCATATTTAAAACTTTATAAATTAAAATATCTAGCTTCCGGCCAAATGAACATACGGATTCTACTTAAGTCTAAAGTGCAACTTACGCAGGTAATGTGACATACTGCAACATTATATGGACTTCAAAAACAGAAACAGCCATTCACTGCCATTATAAAGGGTTGGAAGAGCCAGGACATTTTTTTATAACTTCGATTGTATTCGTCGTGTCGAAGAATGTCATATACACCTAGGATGGCTTGAGGGTGAGTAAATCATGGGATAATTTTCATTTTTGGGTGAACTATCCCTTTAAACCATGCTTTTCTAAAGATCCAGAGCCTCGCAATACAATTTCAAATATGAAACGCTTGCACAAATGCTTCTGCTATGCAGAGCCGTACCTCTTATGTGGGCATTGTGAATACTGCGAATGGGCAGTGAAATAAATGTGCGATGTGATACAGATCTCAGTGTTGCTGCTTATCAGAGTATAAACATAACAATCAAACCAAACAAGAGACATGTTGACCCATCACTTAAAATAGACTCAGTTGTGTATAGTAAAGAAATACACATTTACATGTGCGCAACACATTAACACACAACCACAAATATCAGTACCCAGCAGTTTCCTTCCTGTGGCAGATGATCCATGCACCCGGTTTCACACACTCATCTCACCATTGCTTTCCCTACTCAGTAAACAACACACAAACTCAACCTCCAACCCTAAACACCTCCCTCTTTCTCAATACACACCTACAGAGAATACAAAATGACAATAACTTCCTCTATATACTACGAAAGAATAGGAGGAGAGAGAGAGAGAGAGAGAGAAAGAGTGCAGGTGTTCATGTGTCCGCTCAACTGAGGAGAGAGGGGGGGTGGCCTACTTTTTATGAGCAAAAAGCAGCATGATATACTATGTGTGTATTTTTTAAGGGTGTGTTGTGAGACAAGGATGCTAAGAATGATGGTTTACATTTACACATGGCGCGTTTCTATTCAAATGAGGAATGTGTCTGGTATTGTGCATTCCTAATGACTGGAGCAACTGTGTATGTCAGGGATTTTTTTCCCTTCAGAACTGATATTAAATGTAATTTAACCCTTTATAGGAAAGGAAATTATATATTCCATTTGGAGACATATGGATCAATGACAAGGAATTAAAAAAACATATTGATACAAATGTCCTGATATCATAATGAATAAAAAGCCTAAATGGAAATATGAAATTCTTGAAAAGAAACCCTTAAAGGAGACATATCATGCTTTTAAATTGTTCCTTTTTACATATAAATCATACATTTGTAGTCTATATAAAGCGGAACTGCAATGCTTGGGTCTGAATTCCTCATTATTATAGCTCCACAGGCCCCTTTTCTACCCCTTTTCTAATGTGCTTCTGAAAGCAACTCGTTTTGGTGCGGTCTCTTTAAATAATATTGAGACACTTCATACCCCGCCCCCTCTCCAGGTTGTAGCGGTGACACTCGGTTCAACTCCACCCCGTTCGGCCATTTTTGTAGTCTGGTAGCAGAGATAGGATTATCTAGCGCACAGAAACTTTTATACACACGTTATTAACAAAATGTCAACAACGGAAGACTTGTCCAGCCAGCCTTACATGTTCGAGCCAGAGCCGGAGCGAGATGAAAATGAAGACGACGAACCTGCAGAACAACGTCTTCATATGGATGTATCGCAATGGTGTGTACTGTATTTACACATGAAACTTTGGTCTTCCGACCTTTTACCACCGTGTCGATTTATTTTGATTAATATGTCCGAGGGAGAGAGAGCAAGACAGCGTCTAGTTTGGAGACGGTGATGTCTTGTTTACACTTTCGCCTGGCTCTGAAGAGAGAGAGTGAGCGCGCGCGCGACCGTGTCTCTCTCTCTCTGCTCGTTCTTTCAGTTAAACATGCTCTATGGGAAGCCAAACAAACCAAAAGTGGGACGAGACAGCGGGGGTTTACAGAGCTCGCGCCGCGCTGACATGTCATCTGCGCGGTTCTATGGTCCGAGCCGCGCGGCCGATTCGTCAGCGCAGCGCGGACGTGTTTCCTAGCGACACCCAATGGGCAGCGCGGCGCGAACAATCCTCACCAGCGCTGCGCTGACCAATTTAAACAGCGCAGCGCAAACCATACATGCAAATAAATGTACAATAAAGAAACCCCTCCTTCCTTACAAAAAAATTGGTTCTCTGCTGAAGTTTAGGAGTTTTTCTCTACAGAAGACAAAGAAGAAGAATGACAAGATGAAATGCATACATTTCTTATGTTTATTATCTTTAATAGTGTTAGTAAAGAGTGTTGTGTGTCGATACTTTGAAGAACTGCACATATGTATAGAGGCTACGGAAAGAGCTGTATAAAGCAGAAACTTCAATGACTTTCAATATCGTAGTCGTCTTGAGGAGCACGCCAACCTTCTGGTAATTATATCGGACAGTTTACATGTTCAGGTAATGTATTTTATTACTGTAGTAAGTTTTGCATTCAGCCATCATTATTTTGTAGACTTTAAGCTTTTTATGTCTGAATTCCATAATTAAAACGATCATTTGTTAATTTTGAATAAAATGTTAAAACTAAAGATCGATTTTATGTTATTAATATTTTGCGATATTGATTTATAGGGTGAATTCAGTGTGATTTGGACACTTTTTGCCATTGAGAATAATTGGAAAAAGTGTCCCTCCCAATCAACCTGAATACACACACACACACACACACACACAATATATATATATATATATATATATATATATATATATATATATATATATATATATATATATATATATATATATATATATATATATTGTGTGTGTGTGTGTGTGTGTGTGTGTGTGTGTCAATCAACCTGAATACACACACACACACACACACACACACACACACACACACTATATATATATATATATATATATATATATATATATATATATATATATATATATATATATATATATATTGTGTGTGTGTGTATTCAGGTTGATTGGGAGGGACACTTTCCAATTAATCTAAATAAAAAGCTTAAAGTCTACAAATGATGGCTGAATTTAAAACTTACTACAATAATAAAATACATTACCTGAACATGTAAACTGTCCGATATAATTACCAGAAGGTTGGCGTGCTCCTCAAGACGACTACGATATTGAAAGTCATTGAAGTTACCAATTATAGGTTTGTAAACATCTGGGATGCGTGCGCATCGTGGTTGCAGAAAGACCCGTTTAACAGCTGATCATTACACGGATACGGTTAAGAATAATACTAATAGCTCGATTTAAAACATTTTATATATATATTTGAGTTTATATTTAATTTTCGGAATGTTCTCCGCGTATTTTTTTTACCACTTTTGGTCCCGACATGCGCAGTAGAACCTGCGTGACGCCGTGTGACGTAGGGTGATAATTCCCCTATACATATGTGCAGTTCTTCAAAGTATCAACGCACAACACTACTCTTTACTAACACTATTAAAGATAATAAACATAAGAAATGTATGCATTTCATCTTGTCTTCTTCTTTGTCTTCTGTAGGGAAAAACTCCTAAACTTCAGCAGAGAACCAATTTGTAAGGAAGGAGGGGTTTCTTTATTGTACATTTATTTGCATGTATGGTTTGCGCTGCGCTGTTTAAATTGGTCAGAGCAGCGCTGGTGAGGATTGTTCGCGCCGCGCTGCCCATTGGGTGTCGCTAGGAAACACGTCCGCGCTGCGCTGACGAATCGGCCGCGCGGCTCGGACCATTGAACCGCGCAGATGACATGTCAGCGCGGCGCGAGCTCTGTAAACCCCCGCTGTCTCGTCCCACTTTTGGTTTGTTTGGCTTCCCATAATGCTCCTGTCACAAGCGCGGCAGTTCATCTAAATTAGACGGTGTAATGAAGCGTGTGGGTTACTACATCCAACAACCGAACATTTTAACTTACCCTCTCGTAACTTCTGCATCCTTTAGCTTGGACTACAAAATTGCAGCGAGAAATAATAATGGCGGATTGCTCGAAGTGTTGGGCCGGAAGTCAATGTCCTTATTTGGCAGTTCCGCTGCAAATACTGTGACGTGATAGTTCAAAAAACGTCATAGATAACAGAAAAATCTGAACCGGTTGAAAAATATTACCAAAACAGAATATAAAGATATCAACGAAGCACCTGAAGAGAATAATTTCATCTTTTCTGTACTTCTAAACACTCCAAATATACAACAAAATGCATTTAAGGGCTAAAAAAGTGCATTTAACATGATATGTCCCCTTTAAAGGGATTGTTCACCCAAAAAAAAAAAGTTCTGGCATCACTCTGTCGTGTCGTTCCAAGCACATAAGACTTATGGAAGTACAATATAAGACATTTTGATTAAATGTTTTCCATTTTAAAGGTTTTCCCCATAGATGAAAACGGTGAAGTGTAAATGGCCCATTAAGATAAGGCCTATTCACAATAAGATAAATAACATGCATTTAGAAAATAGATAGTGTGATTTTTCATTCCATGACAGTAGTTTGACATCATTTTTCATTTTCATTTCTTAAAAAAATAAGCAGTGGTGTGGTGGTAAGCACAAAATATATTATAATAACCTAAAACAGCCAATTTGATCATAAAACAAATCCTGAAGTCCATCATGACTGTGTGCCAAGGTCAATACGCCTCTTAAATAAATATTAGATAATTTTCCCTTTTTTATCACCAATAACAAACAGGAAGAGAAGTATGACAAAACCAGAAGGAAGCAGACATCTCTCAAAGGACACACTTATAAAGAGAAACCTCAAACATTTTGCCCCTCAGGTATGATGATCCCAATGCTTTATAAAAGTAGTGATGTTCTCTATTAGCATACTGTGACATGAGAAAGTGCTGGCTTAAAAAAAAAGACAAGAAAAGAAAAGAATCCTCTAAAGACAGAAGTTCAGAGGCTTTAAGGTCAATATTTTTTCCATGAAAACAATTTCTCAGGACAGCAGGATGCAACTCTAACGGCTGGATTTTGAAGTCACACTAAAGCAGGGCTCCAGACTAACATTTGGTGGCACCAGTACCTGATTTGGTAGCAATGTGGGTGGGGGGGATTTTAAATTATAAAGGTAATTTAATTATAAAATTACCAAAAATAAATTACTAAAATTTTGCATTAATAAGTGCAGTAACAAATAATATCACATGCTTATTTCTTGGAAATGCACATTTCACAGTAAAGCACTGAGCTTGAGCTGAGATGCAGATAAAATTAACTTTTATTAACAAAAGTAACATAACCCCCCCCCCCCCCCCCCCCACAAAAAAAAAAATGTGTCTCCACATTAAAAATGACATTTAAACTGGATAATATTTAGAGCTTTGAAGTTGTGGAAAAAGTGTGAAGCATTAGAATGTCCTTGGAAACTGCTTGAATTTCACTCTCAAAAGGTTGTATGAACTCCGAAATGATTAATGTAAAAACATTTGACTATTTCTGCCACAATACCGTGGTTACAGTTAGCATTGCTACATTAAATCCATGGTGAATGTTGGTGATTTGTTGACTGAAAAGCCTTCTACAACTTGTTCGTTCATGGCACAATATTTATCCTGGTTTCCACGTCAGCTCCGTTTGATCTGATATGGTTTGTAACAGAGAATTCAAATTTTAAATCTTTTCACTAGATCTCACAGTGATGTTTTAATAATGCAGGCAAATTTAAATGCTTCCTCACTGGACCTCCCAGCTAACAGTGATGCACGGTCAAGATTGGCCAAGAGTAAACCTGTTCTGAGCTAGCGCTGCGCTGTCTAATATCAGAGCTGGTAAACTGTCTGCAGCTCGAACATGAAGCGGTTTCATTCTGTTTTCATTTCATTTGCCGTTTGATGTTTTTCATATGCAACAGAAATGGCAGTATTTTTTTGTTGCAACGGCAAGAAAAAAAGGTTGCAGTCTGGAGCCCTGTTAAAGCCAGTGTGAAACATCTATGGTCTCACTGATTTATGTGAGACAAAACTCTCAAATACATACTTAATCTAGACTGAAGTTGGAAATTAGGCAAGGTGTTTCAGTTACACCAAGTGTCAAGCGTGTTCTCTAACACTCATGGTAACAAACATTAGTCTGTCTGTTTAGGGTTGGTTGGGGAGATTGAGTCATTCTGCTGCTGTTTATATGCAAAAAGATGATCAAGCCTTTCATTCATAGGCCCTTCTGTGATTTCATTGGCTACAATACATTCAAATTCGAAAGAACAGAATGTCTTGTTTTCTCAACTCACACATCACTGCATCAGTGTGGCTGATGAATTATTCTATATTTTTCTACAAAGCTGGCACCATATGTTAAGACAGTGTGTAGTGAAAGAGGCATCTGTCAATCATGTGTGTTCAATCATGCGGGTGCAGACAAGCACAAACCTCTCTTGCAACAGAGGAGAACATGGGTGGGACAATTAACCGCAGTCTGCTTTCACAATACTTTTAACTTTGATGTTATTTATGACAATGTACACTACACAGTATTTCATAAAGAATATGCATGAAAGATTAGAGCTTATCTAAACACACTAAAATTAATCCATTTGTCATGTGTTCAGCTAGTAATAAATGGGTAATAAACCTGAATGGGTTTCATAGAATCTGTGTAAAAAGTTAATGGTCAATTGCAGTATGACACAAAATGGCAAACAGTTATCTTAAAGAAATAGTTAAAAAAAAACAAAAAATCATCATTTATTTACCCCCATTTTGTTTTTATGATTATGAACAACACAAAAGAGTTATTTAGCAGAATGTTAATTATCTCTTTTACATAAAATGTTGACCACAAGGCCCCTATTGTCCACAACAATGTAGACTAATGCAGTAGGTTCCACTGGTTTATCTGATGTAATGATTTTCTAAAGCTTTTTTTTTTTACTTGCAATTTTGCAGATACTAAGAAAGTCCAAATAAAAGAGAATAAAATAATTATAATTAAAATAATTACATTTCAGAACTTTTAACAGCTGAATGTTACGTGTAAATGGCAACAGAAAGTATTTTCTTTGCACTAATTGCAAATAGCAGTATTTTCTTTTAACCAAGTTTAAATTGTTGTTAGAAGCTATCTATACTTAGCGCAAATAGTGGCAGATACTATTTGCACCTGTGTATAGTAGTATATTATAAAACAGTATGCAATAACAAATTCAGTGTATATGATTATATTTATTAATCATAAATGGATGCTGCCTTATTGGGACATTACTTGTCCCTATCCCTAAAGCCCTCCACTACACCTAACTCTATCCATTAAACACTTTATTCCCACTATTATATACCTGTTAGGATTTATTTCCACTTTTCAAATATTTTCTCCGAGCTGCTATGTAATAGGAAAATGGAGGAATAATGAGTTTGGAAAAATACAGATCAAAAGCTAACGCCAACCACCTTACTCTCCACATCACTGATCTGTTTTCACTTGGATTTATTCTGACTAAATCTGCTCACTAACAAGGCAGGCTATTTGCATTGGTGTAAATAGACACAATATTATAGAGCTTGGGATAACTAGAAAAATAAAAATGTATATTCATTATATGGTGTTTTAATATTTATTTATTTATTAATATGACTTCCTCATACATCCAGGCTTTAAATAAATAAAACCATTTTGAGGGGTAAATAAGAATAAGAAATATCTTGATTTTTATAGATTTAGCAAATCATTTTAAGTCAACTTGAGACACAATTGGAAGTTTGCTAAGGCCCCATTGTGGGCTCTGGACTACTGGTTGAGAACCACTGATCTAAATGAACATTCAAATATGACATCAAGATGTTAGACCAGTTTGATGTCAATGACATCAAAGTTAATTGGTTATTGTCTTGTGACCAAACATCATTGAGGTCAAACCTGCCGCAACACATCATGACATATTTGAATGTACACTAATGTAATTTCCTGTAAGGGATCAATAAAGTATCAACAACAACAATACAATTTACGAATAATAATTTCAGCAACTGACTTTACAAACAATTTATGTCTGTTCCTCACATAACTCTATCATACAGCTTCAGAATGTGTTTCATTAATCAAATGGACAACTTATATTAAATAGTTGTAGTGATGTTTTGTTCCTTTTGTCCATTCCCTTTCGCTGTCATTGAATTGGAAAGGGGCTGCATAAACATTCTTCAAAATTTCTCCTTTTGTTTTTCACAGAAGAAAGTCAGTCATACATGTTTGGAACCACATGGACATTTTCACTACTCTGTTGATTTTCCATCTCTTTCCAAGTCTCAGCTCACAGACTTTCCTCGTTGAGAGAAACTCTTTTATACACAGATATGAAAAAAGACTGAGGAAAAGAGAATAATAATAGGGAGAGAAAGACAGATGAAAGCTGTCAGAGAAAGGGTAACCTTGTCACAATGGATGAGCAGAGAGGGGAGGTTAACCTTGATAACTGCAAATCAGGAGCAGGGATGAAAGCAGGAGCCGTATGCATGAGCAGCATTGCCTGAATGACCTCAGACACAAATGACATTATGAGCCCAGAGGGTGAAAAACACCAATACACCAGCACGCGCACACACATCTCTATGTAGCCCATAAACACAGAGTCTCTGACTCAGAGTCACAGACAGCGGATGAGCACATTTATCAAAGCACACTGAAAGAACAAAGAGCCTGTGAGAGAGCTGTCCTCACTCTGTCCACAGAAGATCGATAGACCAATAGACTGGGAAAGAGGATGTGCTTTTAAAACATGACACCCAAGGCCAAGCATTGAGGCTGCCTGTACAGTCATGACACAGCTTTTGATTCGCTTTCAGTGGCAAGTAAAAGAGCCATTAGAGGTGGTTCAGTGTACAGTGTATTTTTTTAAAGGAATAGTGATAGAATAAATAAAAAATCTGTTATTATTTACTCACCTTCCTGTCAAACCCTTGTGTGGCTATTTATTTATTTTCATTTTTGTCTGGTTCAAAAATCTGGTTCTGAAAACAGTTTATTTACGAATCTGACTGATTCCCCCAAAATCTCAAAAGTCTCACAGACCTTTTCCCTGAAATGTGTATAGTGCCAGAGAAAAAAAAAAAGACATTTCTAAAAGTATCTTCTTTTATTTTCCACAGAAGAACGTCAGCCATTCAGATTTGGAACAACATGAGGGTGATTAAATCATAACAGAATTTTCATTTTCAGGTGAACTGACACTGCTTACACTCCCTTTAACTGCTGTGTTCTCGATAAACTGTAATAGCTCTGTTAATGCACTGTGGCACTGTGCTGCAATTCATTTTTTTACAGTGTAAATATCATGTAACAGACGCTTATACCTAAAGTAGCTCACAATACTCTTAATACGAGCTATTTATACCAAGGACAATGACTATAATGATACCTATTACTATAAAGTTTCAATCATTCTAATTCTATGAGAAAAGCGAAGTTCACACTGCAGCTATAACGATAACATGAGAGGAAAAATATCGTTGGAAACTGGAGCCACTTTCAGAATGTATTTTGGATCTGATGAATGATAAAAAAATATTGATAGACAATCAAAATCCAATCAAGTTTAAAGAGCTCAAGCATTTAATGAGGCAGACCACATAAAATAAACAGAACATTACCGTCCGATGGTGGGGAGTGGACGCTAATATAGTTATCATTATAGTTATCGTTTTTGGTGTGAACAGGCCTTTATCTGGGATTAGGCATCTTTCTCACTGGCACAATGGTGATGATCTCAGTGTTCATATCGTGTGGGTTTGAACCCACAACTTTAGTTACCAACCCAGATCTTCCACCACCACACAACCTCTACCGTGCTACAGTTAGCTTTATAAAAAAAAAAAAAATAGGCTACAAACAATGGAGTCCTATAGGTGGCATTTTATTAAGCTGGCAAGCTCTACTTTTAAACAGTTCATGTTCTCGTCCAGCGATGGTCTGCCAATGACCAAAATAAGCCAGAGCCAACAAAGAGCCATCAAAACAGCTATTTAATAATGATCTTAAATATACAAGAAACAGTGACACATGCTGCATAGTCTCACTGCAGAGGTTCTTGCCCTCCATCCTCCCATTTCCTGTCTTGGACTCCATGCAGAGATTCATGTGTCAGTAATTAAGAGGAGCATGTAACAATCTTCATAAGGAAAGTGAGGGAGGGGAGAAAAGGATGTTCTAGAGAGGTTAAGGTCAAAAGGGTATAGAGCTGGGGCCCATTTACCCTGACAAGAAAGGGGTGGTGCAGTTTGTGTGTGAGTGGACATCTTACAAATAGATGTCAGCAGGAAAGCAAAATGGAGTTGAGGATGTCCTTAATTGCTCTGTCTGTCTCCGAAAGAGATGATTTTGCACTCAACAAGCATCTCTCTTTATATGTGTAGATATCTTGATGGCTGCTAAATCTGCCTGCCTGTTTGAATTCTTCATGCACGTACAAAAACGCTATTAGAAAAAAAGTTTGGAAACAATTATTTTCTAATATTTATAAGTCTCTTATGCTCATTAAGACAGCATTTATTTGATCAAAATACAGTAAAAACAGTAATATATATAACTATTTTCTATTTGAATATATTTTACTGGAGCCATTCTCTCCAGTCTTCAGTGTCACATGATCCTTCAGAAATCATTCTAATATGCTGATTTGGTGGTCAATATTCTTTTTCTTCTATTTTTATCAATTTTTGCTGCTTAATATTTTTGTTGAAATCATGATACATTATACCATTCAAAAGTTTGGGTTAAGTAGGATTAAAAAAAGAAAGAAAACTATGTTTTATTGGGCAGAGATGCATTAAAATGATCAAAAGTGAGAGTAAAGACATTTATAAATAATGTTACAAGAGATTTCAATTTCAAATAAATGCTGTTCTTTTGAACTTTTTCAAAGCATCTCGGTTTCCATAAAAATATTAACTGTTTTCAAAATTGATAACAATAATAAATGTTTCACCAAATCAGCATATTCGATCGTGTGACACTAAAGCCTGGAGTAATGGCTGCCATGACATCACAGGATTAAATGTTAAAATATATTCAAATAGAAATCAGCTATCTTTAATTGTATAATATTTCACAATGTTTTATAGTATTTTGGGAAAAAAATCTTAAATGATTCCAAACTTTTGACCATAAGTGTAGATGAGATTGAAACACTAATCAAAAGACTCTCCATTTCAGTTTAATTCACCCATGTGCTTGCTTAAACCATGCAGTTGATGTGAAGATTAAACAGGACGTTGAGGAAAAGATGCAACTGCCATTCGCACGGCTCATTTACTACCATCTGCATGTCAACTGTCTTTAGCTTGTTCATCCCAGGTGGTTAAACCAAGTCTTTGGGGTAATGCATGACAAGGAACGCGAGTTACATAATCAGATTACTTTTTTCAATAACTAGTAAAGTAACACATTACTTTTAAATTTACAACAAAATACCAGAGTTACTTTTTCAAATAAGTACAAGAGTTACTTTGTTTTACCATTTATTGACTGACACCTCTCCTGTCCCAATGTTGAGAGAAATCAGAGGCGTTGTCTGCGCAGTCTAAACATGATGGTTATTGTAGTTCTAGACTGAGCATGCATTTACTCGTCTCACTTGCACAAAAACAGATTCAGTTTTCCTCAAAATGAATAAAAGCAGTGAAATGCCAACTCAAAATATTAGGCAAATCTGCAAGAATGAAATATATTAAATAACACAAATATACTTTATGTATTTAATCTCACTTTATAACCAATGTCTTTGCTGCTGACCTTCGATGATCCAATTCAGCCATGCCAATAAGCAAAAATAACTTAAGATGTTTCTTTCTCTTTTTTATTATTATTGCTGAATAAAGAGTGTTAAACGTCTTACTCTTCATTAATCCAGAATGGCAGGACAGCTGAAAGGTTTGTTTGAGCTGCAGCCTCAACTGAAAAGGCATGAATTTGCATTTCCTTCAGCCTGAATCTTATTCATTCCACTCTTGAAGTGAAAGGGCCTTTACGTTTGCCAAAAATGTAACTTTTTTTTATATACAAAAAACAAACGAGCAAGCAACCTCCACGATATATCAACACATGATTCTGCAAATAACAGCATAAAAGCTCTGACGGCAACTTTAGACCCATTAAACCCGAGGTCAAAACGAAGTCAACACTGTATGATCAGCGCTGGAAATTCTGGGACACATTAGTCTCCACTTCACAGCCAGGAGAATTGAGTCTCCTCTAAACTCACACATACATTAAGCCCCAAGACACAGCTGATCGATCGTTCACCTCTCTCCCCTGTGTGATTAACAGATGGGAAACTAATTAGGTTTTACAACAAAAGCCTTTAAATTACTGCTTCCTGCTTACACACCCTTGATGTTGAAGGTTTTATTTCTGCATCTCTGAAGGTTTTGAATTTCTCACATGAAAACAGGCAATAATTCAGAAATATCAGAGAGATGGAACTATCATAATGAAGAAAAAAAGTATCATTAATAAAAGAAAATCATTGAAAAGAAAATGTTAATTAATTAAGCAGTCCGGCAGTATTTTTATTTCTAAGGGGGAAAAAAACACTGCTTATTAATATTTGAAAACATCAAGTGGTGCAACCAACATGCAAAAACAAAGGAAATAATATCAAAGAGAGGACCACTGCAGGCCCTCATGAACACAATTCAATATCTAAAAAATCTAATAATTTAAATAAAATATCAAATAAAAAGGTTATATTATATTTATGATGATGATAATATTAATAATTCATGATACTAATTGTTACCTGGAAAAATACACTACCATTCAATGCTAATTTTGTGAAATATTACAATTTAAAATGAATGTTTTCTATTTTAATATATTTAAAATTTTTAATTTATTCATTTGATGGCAAAGCTAAATTTTCAGCATCATTACTCCAGTTTTCAGTGTCACATGATCCTTCAGAAATCATTCTAATAAGCTGATTTGGTGCTCAGATAACATTTCTTATTATTATCACTGTTGAAAATAGTCAAAACATTGATACTTTTGAGAATTCTTTGAGGAATAGAAAGTTCATAAGAACAGAATTTTGCTTGAATTAGATTTTTTGTAACATTTTAAATGTCTTTACTGTCACGTCTGATCAATGTAACGCATCCTTGCTAAATAAAGGTATTAATTACTAAAAAAAAATTGAGTATAGTGTAGTGGTAGAGTATATTTTGGAAAATAATGATTAATATGAGTACGCTCACATTTATTCAAGGTGTAAAGTTAGTATGTTATTAAGTTTCACTTGATACACACCACATGACATTTTTAGTCAAACATTTTTTTTGTGAAAACAGTATAAAAGTTTTCCAAAACCATATGAAACTAACAAGAATATTAGAGGTGTGCATCTTAGCTTGCCTCACGGTGCACCTCCTGCACTTTATTTTTTACATTTATGCATGATCTTTTCATAAAAAACAAAACCGAAACATCAGACGCAAGTGCTTTGATTCCTAAAGACACGCACAACTTCTTTATTAATATATAATAAGAGTAGCCTACTTTATTTACAATAACACAGCAGATTAATATGTATTTATTTACATTTTTATATATATATATATATATTCTTTTGTAAAAAAAAGAAATTATATTCCACAGCTCTAATGAATACACAATATTTCTAAGCATGTGCTTTAAATCATACACTCTTATTTGCCATTGTGTTAGGCTCTTACAAATAGATAAAGAAGTCTAAATAAACAAGTGTCTTACCAAGTGTATCTTTGAGATTTTTCACCAGAGAACCTTTCTTCAGACTGTTCTTGCGTTCAACGTAATTGGAAGGAACAAAGCCCGTTCTGTTGGATGCATTTCGCACTCGCCACCACGTTTTTGAGTCATCGAGAAGCCACAAGCGCTCATTTTTCCTAATGTCAAGTTCCTGGTCTTGTTGTGCCGTATAGTCCCACTTGGCAATAACAATCGCCTCCTCTGACATCTTTCATGGAGTCCCTCTGAAATATAAATAAAAGAAGAAATTAGAATCCTCATCCAGCCAAATGACTTTTAATAGACTAATGGAGAGTGTCCTGGACTCATGAACAGCCATGCAGATTTTGGGAACTAGAGTGCAGCTCTGTACAGGCTATCCCTAGACACTGAGCAGCAACCGCAGGAGTGACAGGATGGATCAAGAGCCCTGCTAGCCTGGAGGTAAAGCTTGTTTCTAAATGAACGACTCTAAATGTGCAAGTCTCTCTCTCTTCCTCTCACACACTCCCCATGAACAGCAGCCTTGGCCCTCAAACAGCTTTTAAAGCCTCCCCTTTTTACCTATCTTAAACACAGTAAATTATTCAGCAGATACAATGAAGGAGAGAAAAAAAAGAGGGATATTGAAAGAACCGAAGAAAATGAATGATCATTTCAGAATGCTATAAGGAATTAATTAAACAAATCCATGTGAACATACTGAGCAACCCACATTTATGAGCAGGGTGAAAAAAGAAAAGAAAAAAGAAAAATTGAGATAATAGCTAGCAACATAACTATAAGAAAAAGAAAAGGAAAACAAAAGAAGGAAATATAGCTTTAAAGCATTAGTTCATCCAAAAATGAAAATTCTGCCCTCATGTTGTTCCAAAGACTTTTGTAGATATTTTTTATATTCTCTCATTGCTTTTGTCCATCCATTGAAAGTCAACATGATCAACATTATCAATCTTCAAAAAGTATATAAAGATATAGTAAAAATTTACAAATAATCCATATTATGTAGTTTATACAAATCTTCTGAAGAAACACTATATCTATATGAATCTATATAAAGAACAGATTTTAATTTAGGTTTTTATTTACATACAAAACATTAATGAACGCACATACATGGAGCACATCAAATATGGTAAATGGAAACTCAAATATGCATGCTTAATGCACAGGAAGAAAAACCTCATTGGTTCTTGTGCATCAAGCATGAACTTCTGAGATAAATAAGTGAAAAGTTTGAGAGTAAATGGCAGTAAAATGTTCCTTTTTGTGTTAACTATCCATTTAAAGAAATAAACCCATGAACACAAAATAAGTGTTTTGTAGCTTTCAGTCATATTTGTATTTGTGTTTGCTACTTTTAAAATGCATTCCACCACAGATTACATACTAAGGGACATGATCTAATTACCTAATAACTTTTCAATACTAGGAGATTTGTTTCATGTTTTGAGTATACTTTATAAAAATCTACCAGTGCTTTAAAGGTGCAATGCGCAACATTTCATGTTAAAAATACCTGTTTTTCTAACCCATACATGCTTAAACAATTGCCTGATGGGCTGAATGAGCCCTTCTCTGATCACTGCGATTGCCTCTATAATCCTGTACAGTAAAATAAATAAGAGGGATTCGGGACGGAATTTGAGACTGGGCGTGACGTCATGCGCGTTCACGCTCACCTGGCTATGTCTGGCAGGTTTGTGTATTCGCCGCCATTCTCCATATTAGCGAAGACAACTCGAGCGACAAAACTTTAGTAAACTTTCGACAAAAGTAGAAGATGGATTCAAAGAGACCGGCTTGTAGTTCATTCCAAACCCCAATGCAAACTCCACGTAAGACAAAGAAAAGAAAACTTTTGTCTAGTGCCACCAAAAGGGCCAAATAAGACGAGAGTCAACATCGGGAAGGCTTTCAACAAATGGAGAGATCTCCGGTCTGCTCCAGGGCTCAAACGGGATCCTCAGTTGGCTTTTTTCTTGATAAAACGGTAAGATATAGCCCAGTCTCTAATGTCTGATACGGCAAATCTATGACAACAAATGACGATGCGTAAAATGTGTAATGCTTTAGCGTAAGCTAGATAAATGTACAATCAGAATTGGTTTTACTACCATTGTCAGTGAACAGGTTCATAAACTAGGAATTGTCTTCGGAAGAATAGTACAACATGAAACATAAAACATGTCCCATAAAAGATGCTATTGTGACCTTGCCCAGGGACAGCAGTTGAAAAGTATTGACACATTTCACATAAATGTTCTCAGTGTGTATTGTCCCTATCAAAATATCTACTAAATAAATCAGCACTACATGTAGTTTAGTGGTTCGCTATTCGAGTAAAACATTTCAAGATTCTTGAGTGTGATATAAAATGCTGATATATAAGTTAGATAATTAGACACAAATTTTGAGCAAATTACTGCCTAATTAGGATGTATTGCTATTGGAATATGCTACTTAGCAGATCAATAAAACAGGCTAAACCCCCGCAAATCTTCGGCGGATTAGCCTGTTTGGCTTTTATGGTAACGTCATAGTGCCATTTGATTGTTTATTACCTTGAGACATTTGAGTGTACTTTGTTGACCAACTGTGTATGGTATGATTATTATTTTGAGCTTTTACAAAGTAATAACTTATATTGTTCATGAATGTGTTTCCATATTAATACAATCATAAGTGGATACAGTAAACACATAAAACAGTTCAACATGGAGATAGATGGAAACAAAAACCAAAGTTTTCTACTACCCCCGTTTTCCCCTCACACATAAGTGTGTAATTTACTCAAAGGCCTTTCCTTTCACATATTTAAAATGCCTTGCAGATTTATAACTTTATTACCTCTGAAGACATTATGACTGTAAACAAAAGATTTGTGCGGCTGATGCTCCTTTGGTTATGAACAGCTCGTGCAAGCGTGCGTGTGCGTGTGGTCCATGAGCGTGCACACCTCTGGTTGCAGTTTCGCTTGTCGCCAGAGGGGGCATAGTTCTGCAAAAACTCAGAGACTTGCACATTGCACCTTTAAGAGAAAATAAAATACGATACTGAAAAAAGCCTAAACATTGCATTAAGAAGTTTAACAACTTTATTCATGAAGTGTCCGCTGTTCCCTGCAGACTGGAGCTGGAACAGGGCCTATATAATTTAAGTTCCCAGTAGAGATGCACTGATGCATCTGCCAATTTTTTTATCAATTTAAAACTATCAGCATATCGGCTATAGTATGAAACAAGCAGATATAACAAACAAGTTTATTAATTAACTGCATGAGGGCATGGAGATGTGCTGCATACTGTTTTTCTCAGGGTAAAATAATGTTGTTAATGCTGTCTTATTTGTTTTTTGTTATTTTTATCTTTTTCCCTCTCTTATAATTTAATGCTGAATGGATCCAATCCATGTTCAGTGAAAATGAATAAATACCTTTATGTTTTTGAGCTTTAATAATTTAAAACATTATCAAAACAGTAATTAAATAATTGAGCAAGTAACAAATATCTGTATCGGAATCTGGGCTCCGGGGGGTTAATAAAGGCCTTCTGAAGTGAAGCGATGCGTTTGTGTAATAAAAACATCCATATTTCAAACTTTATTGACTAAAATAACTATCTTCCGGCAGACGGCCTAAGCAAGTCGACTTGCGGCAAAAGAGCAATTTTAAGACATAGCCTACACACAATTGTGTCACTTGATGCAATGTATGATGTAGGATGTGTGAGTAGCGTAAGCTTTGACGCCTCTCGCGGTTCAAACAAACAGGGCTGGGCAACGAACTCAAGCTCCTCCGATATTTCTTTTAAAAAATTCTCGTTTTAGACTTTTAATTCGTGACTGGTGTTTTGTTTTTCTCTATCCTCTGCGCTTCCGCATTCGTAATTACGTAATGCGTCAGGTCAAGGGTCAAGGCTAGTTATTTTAGTCGATATTTTTCTTGCACGAACAGATCGCTTTACTTCAGAAGACCGTTATTTACCCCCCCAGAGCTGTGTGGAGCACTTTTATCATGGATGGATGCACTTTATGGACTTTAAAACAGAAATCGGCCATTCACTGCCATTATAAAGCTTGGAAGAGCCAGGACATTTTTTTATATAACTCCAATTGTATTCGTCAGAAAGAAGAATGTCATATACACCTAGGATGGCTTGAGTGTGAGTAAATCATGGGCTAATTTTCATTTGGGTGAACCATCCCTTTAACTACGGCCTATTGGCCCAAACTACCCCTTTCAATAAGAAATACATTAACACATGACATAAACCTGTGCTTCCTTGTCAAGCTATTTCTTTAAAAACAAGGACTCTTAAGTGGCATTCCCTCAGACTTCCTCGTACGTGTGTGTTTGAGAGAGTGCAGTGAAAAAGGCTTTATAGGACCATGATGGCACTGTGTGACAGTGCTGCTTCCAGCTCCAGGGACACACTCAATACGTTGTTGTCCAATTACTCTGACAGCTGCCACACACAAACACAGATGCAGGCTGAGCAGCGAACAGTGGACACTTCATGATCCTGTACACAAACACTAGCCACTTCATCATTAAACAGCCCGCTGCCTGCCTAATGTGACAGCAGGCTACCTCATCCATAACGCCAGCACAAAATGACGAAATGCATGTGTGTTAAAGTGGGCCGTCCGTAACGCCACAAATTACAGGTCTTGTTAACTACTCTCAGATATAAAATGACAGCTTCCAAAAGACAGCAGACCTCAGGTATGACTATAAACTGCTACTTTAGAAGTTTAAGAGCTAACAAGCACAGCAGTCACCTTCCAAAACTACTGCCAGATCTTCATGTTCCACTCTCTCCCATTCCCAGTGGCGTAGGGAAACCTGTCAACTCACAGATAAAGCTGTCATGTGTGTCAACACCGGGTCGATACAATTACAATGACTGCCTGACAGCCAGCATTTTAAACAGCAAGGGATAAAATCTCCTCTTAAACAAGCATGTCATCTCCTAGATCTTTCCATTCCTTGTGTGGTGTTGAAAGAGAAACCTGCCCTCACAGAGTGGAAAACTTTTCTTTATTTTTTTCTTTCACTGACACCTGTCAAACTGGGGTCTGGGTAAACAGAGGACACTTATTGCTTACAATGCAGCGTTATATCCCTGTTGCTTACCCATGGTGCTAAGCTCATACAGCCAAATTGTCTAAAATCCTAATCTGGTTATGCAACATGATTATGGATCCAAAATCCACTTTTTTAAAAGCATACACATTAAAGTGGAGGGAATAAAAATCAATCTCCATTTCCACTAAATGACAGCACTATAAGGACTGACTAGGAAGGGCTACTTTTCAAATAGGCGCATGACTTCAAATGATGTTACTACATACCTACTAGTTTTAGCATTCATTTTAAATCAGTTTGCATGTCAAAGTCAAAAACATCAATTACACACATGCTTCAGACTTTCATTAATGAAACTACAAATGCGTTTTCTATAAAAATGTACAGGGATTATTCAGTAGGTGAATGCATTGGTCATGTTTTCTGTAAGCGTTTTATTTTTTAACAGCCACGGACAGCATCTGCCACTCAATGCACGTTTTTATGCTCGATGCGACCCATCCCAGATGTCACACACACCCATCACAATGTGAAGCATCACATTATGCTTTATCATTCTTACACTGCTCTATATTTTCCGCAAAAGACGGGCAGCTCATATATAATATCAGCTGCTAATATATAAAATCATCTAAACTGACTAAAAAATAGAAGTGAGAAAGTTTGTCGAACACTACATTTACCTTACACAGTAGATAAATAAGTTAGAGAAGATGAGCCAAAAAAAAGCACAGAGAAATGCATTTATTGTAACACTTTTGGTTGTTGTATATACGGATGTCATTTTAAACAAACTATTTCTAATAAAAAAAATATATCCATGCGCGGACTGATGGCCCTTTCCATGTAGCCAATGAGCTGCATGCTCCCTTTAGCTCTATAATTTAAACAGTCTTGCATCGTGTTTGCATGACTGATGCCTCATTTACAAATGAATCACTCTTTGGAGTTGATTATGTTTAAAGACTTGATCAAACAGGTTGGCAAAACTGTCTAAATTGGTTTGCGAATCATTTTGAATTATTTGTTCAGTTTCCTGCATGCACTGATCGTCTGAAGTGGTTTCTCACTCTGAGTCGTAACAGGAAATTTAAGAAATCAGCAAATGCATCCTATTGTTTGCCAATGATAAAGATCAGATGAAGAAGATCTGTCAATGTGCATTTGATTGTTAAGTGTTCAGAGCATGAGCACATGTGAAGTGTTTTCACTCTTTCTTCTCTGTGTCAGAGGTTCCTTTTACTTGCCTTTGAACACAAAACTCTGCTGGTTAACTTTATTTTGACATAAATAATCCAAATGTAGCTGTATACGTTCTTATACAAAGCAAAGGACATGCAATGATATTGTGGATACAGAAATTACAGAATTAATGCTTATCCCTGTGTTTGTTGAAAATATAAAGAATTATGATAATATAATCATTTAAATAAATTTAATATTATCTTAATAATAACGTTATTGTATAGAGTAGTTTTTTCATTTGATACTTATTTACTCTCACTCAAGTAACTATTAAGATTATTACTTTTATTTTGAGTAAATATTTCTATAAGTACTTGTACTTTTACTTGAGTACAGTTTTTGGATACTCAACCCACCTCATTACCCTCTTTATAAAAAAACAAAAAAACATAAGAAATGCTTTGCCATTTTTTATTTTACATACAGCTCCCCACCTCTCTAAGTCAGCTTACAGTGGACATTATTTATGTATATTTGTGCAGCAGTATGTTTTAAATGCTCAAAGTAAAAGCTCAGTAGTGATTCAGTTTTGTTCCTGTAGAAGCACCTCAAGAGCATCAATATCTAGTTTGACACTTTTTGAAATTCCTACCAGTGTTAACCCCAAACCTTGGTATTTATGCAGGAGGGTTCAAAGGAACTATGTCCTGATTTCATTTCACTCCTAAAAGGGTTGAAAAAGCCACACCATTTTTTTTTTTATAAGAACACTTCTAGCTACAGTGTGCCAAAATTAGTCAGATTAGTGATGCTCTAAAAAAAATTGTTGTTACTGAGACTGAAATTTAAGTTTTCATTTAGCCAAAAACCAAAACTAAACTCCTTTATTCTACTCAATTTTTTTGTTGAAATTTAAACCTTTAAATGGTGTCTGTAATGAAAACGTACTTTCGTGACTGATTTATTTAAACATACATAAATAATAAATAAATCAAGACATTAATAATAAATGATCAAGACATTACTAACAGGTTAAGTGAAAATAAAATAAATATGTATTTACATATACACACATATACATATATATATATATATATATATATATACATATATATATGTGTATGTGTATGTGTGTGTGTATGTATGTATGTATGTATGTATGTATGTATTTATATATATATATATTATATATATATATATATATATATATATATATATATATATATATATATATATATATATATATATATATATATATATATACGTATACATATATTTAACAAAATGTTTTACTCTATTTTTTTTTTTTTTTTTTTTACTAATGAGCTGTGGACACAATGTCATTTTTGAGGTAAATGTAACATTATGTAACATTGTTTACAAGCTGTTTTACTGATATATTTCCACAGTTGAAAATTAAACAATTCTACAACGACATTTGTTTGAATTTGTGATAAAATTGAGACTTTGACAGCTGAGACTTTTTTTCATATCAAAGGTAGCAGAGCACAATGCTGCCCTACAAAGGCAAAAGACCTTAAGTCGCTAGAGTGTGGAACTGAGAAAAATTACTTTAAAGATTTTTAGTTGTCCCACCAAATTAATTATAGGTAGGACACTGGAAATCTGGCAAATAGATGTTTTAGTAATGACAATTATATACATAAAAAAATCTTGAGCTCAAACTTGACTTTTGACCACTATTTTTAAGTTACTGTACTCTGCCTTTGTATTGTCAGCAAAAAGTGAGAAGTCATGCCAAGGCAAAAGGCAGTGCCAGTAACTTCCACATTATCAATATTTTGTTGCTGATCACCATTAACAAAATCATTATAGTAACACCTGTATAAAATCTAGTGATCATGGCATTTATTTTGTATGATTTACAATTATGTATAGCCATCTATTGCTATCCTGTGCTTTGGTTGCATTCTGATGGCATTATTAATATATTTGACATGACAAAATACCTCCATAGATATAATGGACATTAAAACAAAGGATGATAACCATACAATCTGGTAGGTAGCATTATATGATAGAACACCGGCACAGTAACTTCATATTGACGCGTGGCTAAACAAAGGCAGAGTACCGTAACTCAATTTGAGCGTTCCAAAACAAAGCCAAAGAGCGGTAACTGATGTTACGGTGTTCTGCCTTTGTTTCTCATGGGCTTTTGGAAGTTACTGTTAAGACAACTCATTATTTTCTCGAAAAACAACGGAATTGATTCAAGATACTCATGCACATGATAAAGGAGGTCTTGAATGTGCCAAAAATATAAATAACTCATTTTCGACCAAAAACGAAGTTACGGTCTTTTGCCTTTGCACGGCAGAATGCATATTGTGAATATAACACTAAAAGGTTCATCAAAATGAAGATTGATTAAAATCAAGAAATTTTTATTGTCAACCCAGCCATAGCATCCACACAGCTGTTTACCTCTTGTAATTATCCACGTTGTGTTCACAAAATAGACTCTGACACGGTCAAACCATTTGCTATTCCAGTTGAATATTTTTGGTTACCTCACTGTACCATCATGTAAGTATTTTCCTAATGTATCCAGGAGCAGATCCAGAGATGCTATGAGAGCTTTGGTTTTGCTAGTTTTCAGCAGATGTCTCTCAAAGCGACAGCTGGAAGATGCAATCAGACGAACAACTCAAGAGCACTTGAATTTCCGCCAACAGAAGCGTGCGCCAGTCTCACAGTTTCAGGAATCAAAGAAGCTCTCCAACAAAGGACCTTGGGCATCTCATTCCCCTCTAAATACCTCCTCTTTAAATGTCTTAATAGAGTAACTGCTGAACACAAAAAGCACTTTGCATTGAACTGTGAATTATATAATGTGAAAACACATTAAAAGATGGATTCAGAAGATACAAGATTAAGCAACAAGAGATGGAGAGTTTCACTGTCCTCATCCACTTGTTTAGTAAATTACCATGTGTGTATTGAATAGCCGCCAAATTCTGCTTTAGAAGAGAGATAGAGGGATTGATACAGGCACAGAAAGATACTTTTCAGATGACAATGCTCTCAGATCCCAGTACATCTGCAATACTCTCACACAAACACAAAACATACACACAATACTAAGAACACACTCACACCAGCTCTTAGTGTCAGTCTTCTTCATTACCATAAAGAGATTGACAGCATTAAATCGGCTCGTTTATGATAAACGCAAGTCGATTTAATGCTCTCAGTCTCTTTATCCCTTTATGACAGGATGTAGAGAAGGACTAGGACTAGAACTAGGGTCACACATATAAACATTTCAGGAGTTGATAAGTAAAATGTCATACTTTGACAACTATTTCGACATCAGAGCAAACTAATATAAACACTATAAAAACTAGTTTTGGGTCTGTAAAATTGGTTAATGTTTTTAAAAAGTATTTTAATTATAAGTTTTAAGTTTTTATTATAGTATATTATAGGGGTGTAACAGTACATGTATTCATCCCAAACCGTTCGGTTCGGTGCATACAGTCAAACGACGGATACAGTCAGTCACAGGCCATCCACACTGCAATCTAGAAAGGGGCACAGACGGTAGTGCAATGCTGTTTGCCAACCACCACAACAGGAAAAAGAGCGGAAGAAGAGGCGATCTATGCACTAACCCAAAACAAGAGTTCAGATGGCATGCAAGAGCTAGTAGCCTACGCTAAATTTCGATACATTTTTGTGACGCGCTCCACTAACCTCACGGAAAGGAAACCGGGACGGCAAAAAGCGGCATCCGGTGGTTTTCTTTATTTTACTAAAGCACAATTGTTTTTATTGTAAGTGTAGACAAATAACAGTTTCAAATGATGTCTTACTCGTTGTGATCATAAATGACAGAGTATTTCAAGTTGTTTCTGCTGTTATAATGAGAAAATCATTTGACATTGAGCCGATGTGTCTTGTAGGAAGTCCACTGATGAAATATGCGTGTTAAATGGGACGCGTCAGATGCCACTTTACTCGCTGTCTCCTCGTGGGAAGGTGAAGTAGGCTCTTTTTCACCTTCTCGCTCATCTTTCTGTGATTTCTTGAAAAAGCATAATATTGAACTTTGTGGATGAGCAATTTTCACAGCATGTTAATGAACTCCCACGCGCAAAGAACGATATAATCTCTGCACAAGTTTTATTTTTCATTCTATTTATTTTGTACTTTATAACACAAGATATGTTTTTCAGTTGTGTAGCTGATTGTGACTAAATACCTTTCATTTTTTAATCAGCCCTACAAAAAATATGACTCACTATGCAAGAGTTCATTCTGTTTACTGCTTAGTGCACTATAGGAGGCTGTACTGTACCAACTACCTCAGGGGGGACAAAAAGCCGCTAGGTGGAACAAACTGTATTTTGCATACACTGTAAAAAATGTCTGTGAAATTAACTGTGTAATTCTGTAAAATCATGACATCAAAATTTTGTAAATAGAAAAACAATGAAATTTTGTTAAATTTACAGTACTATTTTGAAAAAATTGTACAAATGCTGATGTAAAATACTGAACCAAACAAAACTGTTGATTTTACAAGAATGTGTTAAAATAATCATATTAATTTGTAGAATTTACAGATTTATGAAATTTAAGCAGAAATAAAAACTATGCAGAAAGCAACAATGCAGTTAAAATTACAACATGACAGTGTTAAAATATTTTTCGGACATACATATTCTCAATAGCCTATCAACAAGAAAATTTACATTTTATACATGTTATATTTTACAGACAAAATATGTTCCAAGGACAGCATCTGTGTTAATATGAATTTTAAAATTCATATTTAAAAACAGGCAATGGGTCTTTTAGGTCCAACAGCACTGTAAAATTACTAGCTAAATACTAACTGGTAGGAATTGCACATTGTATCTGTCGACAGTTAAGGGGACATTATACAATAGCCAAACCGTTCATTTGTTATTTTGAACAATTAATTAATTCAATTGTAAATGATCAAATAAAATAATTTATTTTCTTTTTCATTTACAGAATAATGTCATTAATATTTATATTTATATTTTGTTGATGTAAAATTTACATTCCCATGTAACGTTATATGAACATCTGCGTTTGAATGTCGCGCAGTAGATTTCAGATTATCGCGGGATCACGGATCAGCTGTTTTGATGAACTTCACGACGAGAGTGCGCGCACACCAATTCTGCCAGCGAGTCCGTGGAGTTTTGCATGACATATCAAATCTGGTAAGTGAACGGTTTGTTTTCTACAAACTTGAAAAACAATTATATGTTATGACTGAGGCTATTTTGCGTGGACTAGGTTTCATGTTCAGTTCAACGCACAACTCTTTCAGTTTGTTTCTTTCATGCTGAGAAACGTTAACTAGGATAAAAAAGAGCGATTTTGTTATAAAAAACGTCCAACTGTCGTTTCTGCAGCAAAGCAGATTTCTGAATATCACGTGATCAGCCGTTTTGACGAACTTCATAAGTTAGAGCGCCCGCCATTTCTGCCAGTGTGCTAGTGGAGTTGTGCCTGACATGTACAATTGTGATATCTTGAACTGGTAAGTGAACAAACAGTTCGTTTTATAAAAAAACAACAAAAAAAAACAGTACCTGTGTATGTTTTGACTGGGGATATTTTGCCATCATAATGATGCGTACGATTGGATGATAAAGGCTGTAAACTGTGTAGGTTTTATTATCACCTCAACTCTTTTCAGTTTTTTTTTTCTTTCATGCTGAGTAACGTTAACTGAGATTTAAAAAAATCGATTTTGTTAGTTTGATCTAACGACTAACGTTTCCTGTCGTTTCTGCAGCAAATCAGATTTCTGATTATCACAGGATCAGCCATTTTGACGAACTTCACAAGTGAGAGCGCCCGCCATTTCTGCCAGTGAGCTAGCTGCTAACTTAGTGGAGTTGTGTATGACATGTAAAATTCCGATATCTTGCACTGGTAAGTGAACAAACAGTTCGTTTTATTTAAAAAAAACAGTAACTGTACAAGTATATGTTTTGACTGAGGCTATGCCATCATAATGATGCGACGAACTGTTGGTTAATTAGGCTTTAGACTGTGGGTTTTATGTTCAGCTCAACTTTTTCAGTTTTCTTTAATGGTGAATAATGTTAACCAGTATAAAAAAAAGAGCGATTTTGTTAGTTTGCTTAAAGTCGACTAATGTACTGTCATTTCTGCAGCAAAGCAGATTTCTGATTATCACAGGATCAGCCATTTTGACGAACTTCATGAGTGGGAGTGCCCGGCTGCCCGCCAATTCTGCCAGTGAGCAAGTGGAGTTTACATGTAAAATTGAGATATCTTGCACTGGTAAGTGAACAAACAGTTCGTTTTATTTAAAAAAAAACAGTAACTGTACAAGTATATGTTTTGACTGAGGCTATGCCATCATAATGATGCGACGAACTGTTGGTTAATTAGGCTTTAGACTGTGGGTTTTATGTTCAGCTCAACTTTTTCAGTTTTCTTTAATGGTGAATAATGTTAACCAGTATAAAAAAAGAGCGATTTTGTTAGTTTGCTTAAAGTCGACTAATGTACTGTCATTTCTGCAGCAAAGCAGATTTCTGATTATCACAGGATCAGCCATTTTGACGAACTTCATGAGTGGGAGTGCCCGCCAATTCTGCCAGTGAGCAAGTGGAGTTTACATGTAAAATTGAGATATCTTGCACTGGTAAGTGAACAAACAGTTCGTTTTATTTAAAAAAAAAACAGTAACTATACAAGTATATGTTTGTGACTCAGGTTATTTAGTCAATGATGCTGACGAATTGGGGATTAATCAGGGTTTCAGTTTCTTTCATGCTGAGTAAGTAACGTTAGGATTAAAAATAACGATTTTTATTAGTTTAGAAGTTAGAAGCGACCAAACACCTCCACGTTTTCCCTAAAAAAATTATTGTAAGTTAAGTGGTTGCACTCAATTCATTTTATCTACATTTAAACAAATGCATTAAGTTGAACTAGTTCAACCTAATGCATTTGTTTAAATGTACTAAAATCAATTGTGTGCAACCACTTACGATAATTTTTTTTTAGTAAATTCAACGAATAATTTTTTTTTCAGTGTATTTAAATACAGTTACACGACCAAGTATGGTGACAAAATGAAACGTGGCGCTTTTCTTAGCGGGTTAAAAGGATAACTATAATGTATGGTGGAATAGCACTTGGGACTCGGGAGCACTTCGACTCGGTGCAGTAATATCGAAGTGCTCCCGAGTCCCAAGTGCTATTCCGCCATACATTATAGTTATCCTTTTTACCCGCTAAGAAATGCGCCACGTTTTATTTTGTCACCATACTTGGTCGTGTAACTGTATTTAAATGGGGAAAACGTGGAGGTGTTTGGTCGCTTCTAACTTCATCTCTGTTTGGTTCCTAATGAATGAACTGGGCTAAGCTAAGTGCTATCAAAGTGTCGCCGCGCGCCAAGAGCGATTGAGTGCACGCACTGAGACGAGAGAGGTATGTATCAACTCGTCTTAGTTAAGGGAATGACATAGTTTAATATGAAAAAACGGTGGAGTGTTCCTTTAATGAAGACTGTTTTTATTTTTGTTACTGTAATGTTGTAGTATCTTTGTTTGAATATTTTTTTTCTTACTTTCTTTTTAGGTCGATCCTGTTTTTCAGCTAAACGGTTCATGCTGTGTGTGGATCAAAACATTATACTTGACAACATCCACTCCTTCATTTCCGCCCTGTGCATGATGTTTGGGAGCTATTATATCTTCAACATCCATTACCCATCAGAGCTGGCATCAACCCTGGAGTTTCTGCAGAGGTATGTCTTCTTGGATAGGCTTTATGCAACTATTTCACTTTATTGAACTTAAAAAAATTAAGGTACTCAGACTCTTACGCCGGTTTCACACCGCAAGCGTCAGCAGCGCGTATTTTTTTCGGCGTCCATGTTAATCAATGAGTGTATTCACACCGCACGCAGAAGTGGCGCGGCAGCGCGTAGCAGGAGCAGAGCAGGAACAGCAGTGCCGCGATAGTTTCGGCGCCTAGTCTATTTTTAACGTGCCGCTTACGCTGAATTAAAGAGACAATGCATTGATCATGGCCAAAATACACCGCAGTTTTACCCAAAAAGCGCATTGATGATATCTATTGTGTTTTAAACAGTCAATCAAATGACCAAAAGCAATTTAAAAAGAAAACAAATGTCCAAAAACAAACTTGTTTGCCCGAACAATAAAAACAAAGATGAACCAAAAGTTATATAAATGAAATTATTAATAAAATAAGCTTCTTGACAAGTCTTTTCTCTTAAATGTATTTGAAAACGAAATAAAGCAATGCCAACTTATCCATTATAGACAGAGCCGGATTAACGCAAAGGCAAACTAGGCACGTGCCTAGGGCCCGATTGGCGGGATGGGGCCCAGACAGAGGGACAAAAATAAATAAATAATAAAATGTACAAATGTCCTATCTACAATTTATTTCAATATTTATTAATTAAATAAGCTTCTTGACAAGTCTTTTCTCTTAAATGTATTTGAAAACGAAATAAAGCAATGCCAACTTATCCATTATAGACAGAGCCGGATTAACGCAAAGGCAAACTAGGCACGTGCCTAGGGCCCGATTGGCGGGATGGGGCCCAGACAGAGGGACAAAAATAAATAAATAATAAAATGTACAAATGTCCTATCTACAATTTATTTCAATATTTATTAATTAACTAAAAAATAGTGATGATGTTTATCTTAACCATAGACTGTTACATTACTGCAGTTAAACCAATTAATGTGTCCGTTACAAAGCGGGTGCCGGCTTCTGAAAGTATGTGTAACGAACGCATCCATCAGGTGCTGCGAGGCAAAAGCCTAATAAGCACACAAAGAAGCACAGCTCATAATGCAGGTGTGTGAGTTGTCGTCATCTATTTTGGAGTGATTGCAATGTATTCTAAATATAAACTTGTACTGTAGATCAGCGTCATTTCTGGAAAAATCATTCACCGCTTTATTACGAGTTTAAAAGAGCGCGAGCGTCATTAACGTGCCCAGACGAGACGCTTTGAATTTGCGCGGACAATGAATAACATCGCGTCGGGAGCTGACTAGTAAAAAAGCTACAAAATTAAAAGACAAGACGTCTGTATTCTAAGTTAAAAAGCCAACACACTACAACATTTTTAAATGTTTCAAATAAAGGATCTCATATCTATGGGTCTATCTTCTAAATTCTGCTGATGATTAGATTATACCCTGACATTACGCCAATAATATCAGTTTATATATATTTTTCTGCTCAGTAGCGATCGTGTCTTTCTCTTCCACTTGATTTGTGTATAGCATATTTAAGGTAGCAATGCAATATAAAAGCACTTATGCTCATCTACTGAAGTGGGATTCTGGAACTGTGAATAAATTGAATAAAACAGCAAAATAACAACAACAACAATAACATCTTCATTAAACAAAAAAGAGATTACCTTAGATAAAGTTTGAATAATATGTACATACAGTACCGGTAAAAGTCTGGACCCATTACTATTTTTAATGTTTTTGAAAGAAGTTTATTATTATGCTCTACAAGCCTGCATTTATTTGATCAAAAATACAGAAAAAAACAGGAATATTCAGCAAGGATGTGTTAAATATATAAAAAGTGATAGTGAAGACTTTTTTAAAACAACTTTTTAATAATCAAAAATCCTGAAAAAAAGTATCACAGGTTATAAAATAAATATTAAAGGAGATGTTCACTTTTAAAATGAAAATTCTGTCATCATATACTCACCCTCATGTTGTTTCAAACCTGTATGAATTTCTTTCTTCTGCTGAACAGAAAGGAAGATATTTAGAAGAATGTCAGTAACCAGACAGTTTCTGGTCTCATTGACTTCCATAGTATATTTTTGTCCTATTATGGAAGTCAATGGGACCCAAAAACTGTCTGGTTACTGACATTCTTCTAAATATCTTCCTTTGTGTTCAGCAGAAGAAAGAAATTCATACAGGTCTGAAACAACATGAGGGTGAGTATATGATGACAGAAGTTTCATTTTAAAAGTGAACTTCTCCTTTAAGCACCATTTCTAACATTTGATAATAAATCAGAATATTATAAAGTTTTCTGAAGGATCACGTGACACTAAATTCAGCTTTGAATCACAGAAATATAAAGTATAGTAAAATAGAAAACCATTATTTTAATAATATTTCACTATATTATTTTTCTGTATTTTTGATCAAATAAATCCAGGCTTGATGAGCATAAGAAACTTCTTTCAAAAACATTAAAAATAGTAATGTGTCCAAACTTATGTACTGTGTAAGTAAAAATATACTGCTTTTAAAATTAAATGTTGTATAAATAAAAAGGTTAGGAATCATATTTGTTTCAAGTGTTTTTTTATTGGGGGTGGGGGGCCTCCAACATGAATTTTGCCTAGGGCCTCCTAATGTCTAGAACCGGCCCTGATTATAGATATACTCTGTCTGTACAAAACCCGCGGTTCAGCGTGTCCTGCTCCTGCTCACCATATGCACTGCTCCTGCGCTGCTTACGCTCTGCTAATGCGTGCAGTGTGAAACCGGCGTTACGCTGTTGACGTAACATATACATTACAACGCAACAGTGCAACTCTTCCAAAATGCCAGAATGCCGGCTTACCGTTTGCCGACGATATTCAGTTGAGCACCACGATGCATGCGTGCGATTCGTTCCTTATTGGAGGACTTGGAAGCGTTGCATTGTTTATGTTGCGTCAACAGCGTAAGAGTCTGACACAGGCTAGAAAAAAATTGTTGAATAAAGTCGTTATTTTTGTTTGTTTTGCCTACAAAATGTATTCTCGTCGCTTCATAAAATTAAAGGACAACTCCGGCGCAAAATGAACCTGAGGTGTATTAACACATTGGTGCCAAGTCGGCCGTTCTCTGGGATTTGTTTTCATGATAATCAAATGTAAGAGTTTTATCTCTAAAAACTGATTAGCTTATTACGCTAGTATATGGGGCAGCAACTAAGTCAAAATAAATCGCTAGTTAATAACACTAACAAGGCTCAAAATAGCCTCACACTAACACGGTAGCATAATGAGGGGTCCCTACATGCAAACCGAAGCATTGAGAACTTTGTAAGTGTACAGACAGTTTAATAAGAAGATACTTTATAAAGACAACACTTCGCGTATCTTCTTATTAAACTGTCTGTACACTTACAAAGGTCATTATTGCAATATAAACATATGAAATGGCCTTTTATTTTATCATTGATTTTTAACTGGAGTCACTGATAAACTGCAGATGTCTGATTGACAGGCCCAGCTATTATTAAAGGGTTCGTTCAAGGGATACTTGCCCTAATGTCTTTCCAAACCCATAAGACATTTGTTCATCTTTGAAACGCAATTGAAGCTTTTAATTAATGCTTTTTAATGAAATCGGAGAGATTTCTGTCCCTCTATTGACAGCTACGCAACTACCACTTTGACGCATCAAAAAGTTCATGAAGAGATTGTAAAAACTAATCCATATGAATTGAGTGTTTTAGTCCAAATTTTCACATCACTTTATTTGATGAACAGATTTATTTAGGTTTTTATTCACATATAAACGGTCAGCAAACACAAACAAATTCAACCAGCCCTGCTTGATGCACAAGAACAAACCTCATTGGTTCTTGAGAAAGCTCAAACAGGCTGCCTGGTTCTCGCATGTCAAGTGAACATGCTTGAGCTTCTATTTACCACAACTGATGTGTAAGCTGATGAATATGTGAATAAAAGACTAAATTAACTTCAATTCAGATTAGTTTTTCAATCTCTTTCAACTTTTTGAAGCAAAGTTTCAGCTGCGTAGCAGTCAATGTAAGGATCAGATATCTCAGATTGCATTAAAAAATCTTAATTTAAGATAGTCTTAAAGAACTAAAGTCTTACGGGTTTGGAACGACATGAAGGGTGAGTAATCAATGACAGCATTTTTGGGTGAACTAACCCTTTAATAACTAAAATATTTTATTTATCTTGAATAAAGAAATGTAAGTTATTTTTTCTGTTAATAAAACTATTTTATAATTAATAAGTTGCCTGTTTTTCTTCTTTCCCAAGGTGTTTTTTCTCCCTCAACCCAGAGAAGGGCACCAAAGTGGAGAATACACAAACTTCACGTCTCAATGTGAACCCAAGAGTCCTTACTTTAATTCAGGAACTTTCAGATCATGAGTGGCGCGATGTCTGAAACTCTATGGATGTTTGTTTGGACTTTACTCTGAATTTTGTTTTAGCTTCTATGCTCAGTTCTTCAAGATCAACCCAGAGAAGGGCACCAATGTGGAGAAGACACAAACTTCACGTCTCAATGTGAACCCAAGAGTCCTTTAATTCAGGAACTTTCAGATCATGAGTGACGCGATGTCTGAAACTATGGACATTTGTTTGTACTTTACTCTGAATAAGGTTTGTTTCAGCTTCTATGCTCAGTTCTGAAGATAATTTTTTCAGGCGAGTTTGTATGCAACTTAGTTTTATTGCTCTTATATTTTGTGATATTGTGCTGTACATCAGTTTGCAGAGATTAATTGTTTAACAAATATTCTCTTTCTTGCCCTCTCCTTCTCTATTTTTCATTTTTACTCTTTTTCTCATCTTTGTTTCCTTCCATCTCTTTACCTCCATCTTTTCTCTATCAGTTCCAATGAGATAATTAAGCTGTACATATTACAAATGTGTATTTTGTGCTGCTTTAATATTAATAAAGAAGGCAAGACAAAAGGCAGAAAATTGATGTTTTTATGCATTTTTTTACTGAAATGCACAGTTTAAAACTATAAAGTTGTTTACACTACAGTGACTGTCATTTTTACAAAATTATTCTGGCAACCACAGCTGCCAAATTATGTTTGTAAAAACAACAGGATTTTTTTGTATAAACAAACTTAAAGTCTGTATTTCTTACAGTAAATCCCTGTAAATTTTACAGGATTTTTTTTACAGTGACTGTAATTTTTACAAAATTATTCTGGCAACCCAGCTGCCAAATTTTTTTTGTAAAAACGACAGAATTTTTTTTACAGTGTACTGTCTGTTCAAAATAAAAGAAAAGAAAACTAGCATTGGGGATTTGTTTCTTTTTCCTGTTGTACCGAACTTGTATCAAACCAGGACCCCAAAACCGAGGTAAATCCGAACCGTGACTACCCGTTACACCCCTAGTATATTATTATTACTCATATTATAATAAATACTTACATTAAATAAATATTAAATGAAAAATTTAGCTTTTACATGCGTCAAGTAGATAAACACTGCTTCTGTTTTTCCAAGTAACAGTCAGTAATAAAGAACCAGAGCAGTAAGCGGTTTTGTCTTTTTCTTCGTCCATGTTTTGGGGTAATTTTAAACAACATAATAGACATTGCAAACATTTACATCGCAAAGACTTATACACAGATCTGATATTTTCCAGAAGATCGGAAACATTAAAAATGTTTTGGTCCTGGTTACATTCCCTACCCGCTGTGTTAGTGCGTTTACATTAATATCTCACCCAAAGGGCCATTTTGATCAAGAAGCACATTTGATCATTCATGCATGCACACATGGCTGCTGTGTTCGAAAATATCTGCCTGCCAGTCAGACAACACTTGAGGACTGACTGAGATCACTAAAAGTAGCAGTACTAAGTACAAAACAGAATTAAAAATAAAGAATAAAAAACTGAGTGCGGAATCATGAAGTTTCTCAGTCTGTGTAGTGTGTCTCAAGGCTACGAGAAGAGAGAGGTATTAGACGTGCTGTGTGTTCAGGGTATGCACATGTTTGGTTTGGTAGGTAATAGAGCTGCGCGATTAATCATTAAAAGATTGCACTCTGGATTCAAACTCATTCCTAAATGACAATGATTCGGCCGTGTTTATTAAACCTTTGACAAAATCACAGTGAACGTTCAAATATTCGTTGACGCTGCCGCTGACCCCGAGAAAGCAGTTATTATGTAGACTGTAGGTATGAAACAGCTTCACAAACAGTCTTTTCAACCATACAGTATTATTTCTGTTACACATATTTGAATTATCGCATAAGTACTGTGATAAAAGTTTATTCATCTCAGATATAAACACTGATGTCTACGGTAGCGATGAAATTAGAGTAGATTCCCTTTTGAAAGCAACTTGGCACTTAAAATAAATATTGTATCAATTACAGTGTAATGCCACTATGTGGCGACAAGTGAGTTAAAAAAAGTATGTCACTGAATCATTCATTCAAACAGATTTCAAATGAATGAAACATTTTAAATAGACTGCAACAATTAACATTTTGTCAGAACTAATACTACAGTAAATTACTTATTTTGTGTAGTTGTCTCTTGTCTGTTCAGAATGGTGGGAGAATGGTGATCTCGATTTAAAAAAAATATATATAGTAATATTAATAATAATAATAATAATAAGGAATCGCAATTGATCCAGAATCGTGTGTGTGTGTGTGTTTGTGTTAGTTAATAAGTAGTACTAGTGTCTCTGGATTATTATTTTTTTCAGCACTCAGGCGGTGAAGTTGAACCATGTGACTGTGCACTCTTGTAACCCAGTTGCTGGGAAAGCCTTGACCCTGAGGTGAAGAAGGGATGAAGAGAGAGGAGGGGGCTAGTGAGGCCACATGGGCCAGCTGTGACACACAGGAAGTCAGAAATGTGACCTTAAAGTTATAGTTCAGCCAAGAATGAAAATTCTGTCATCATTTACTCATCTGTACATTTCGGCCAATTCGTATGACTTCCTGTTTTTCCATTAAACGTGAAAGGGGCTGTTCTGAAAAATGCTCTTAATTAACGGGAATGAGGACTTAATAGCCTCAGGCCCCAGAAATGGAGAAAAGCTATAGATAAAATGCATAAAAAGTAGTCCATTTGTAACCATACAACACCTTTGTTTAAGAAATGGGCTACCTCTCAAAATCTCATTTGTGCACATGTGAAGATTTTCAGCAAATAGTGACTTAATTTTGTATAGCTTTAAAATACTTGGAATATAGTGCATGTATCATATGGGCCAATTTTACACTACTGTTCAAAAGTTTGGGGTCAGTAAGATAAATGAAGTTTCTTATGCTCACCAAGGCTGCATTTACTTGATCAAAAATGCAGTAAATCAGTAACATTGTGAAATATTGTAACCATTCAAAATAACTGTTTTATATTTTAAGATATACTGTATATACACGTATGTACTACATATAAGCTGAATTATAAGCATTAATTCCTCCAGTCTTCAGTTTCACATGACAGAAATCATTCTATGTTGATATGGTGCTCCAGAAACAAACATTTATTATTAACAAGATGTGCTGCTTAATTTTTTTTTTTTTTAAACTGATAAAACATTTTCTGTATTCTTTGATAAATAGACAGTTAAAAAGAACAATTTACCTGAAATATAAATATTTTGTAATATTCTAAATATCTACAGTCACTAATCAATTTAAAGCATCATCGCCAAATAAAACTAAAGTATTAAATTATAAAAAAAAATTTTTTTTTAAATAGTACTGACCTCAAACTTTTAAACAGTAGTGTATGGTCATTTTTTGAGCTTGATAGGCCTCTGGTCGCTGTGTAGCTTGTGCTGTATATAAAATAACAAATTCTTCTCTACTTTTTTTATCCAACGCAATAAAAAATTCATAGAGAAAATTACGATGACAATTTTTATTTTTGGGTGAACTATCCTAGAAAAGAGATAAGCCAGTATATTTGGCCCATATATTCGTATGGTTTAGCACTGCAGTTTTCCTTGTTAGCAGAACGGAAAATTTGACTAAGTCATGTAGGATGGAAAAGGATGCTATCAAGAAGCTTTTCTCTGCTCTCCAATTGTCACTGAAAACACTATCATTTCAACTATAAAGTGCAGCCTATTGTACAAACACAACAGCTAGACAGAAGAAATTACTGCTGGCTAGATCCATATCTTTGACAAACATAAGCTGGAGTGCTTTGGTTTGCCCTGACACATTATTGCAGCTGAGGAGAAAGATGGATGAGGCTTATTATTGAATTTCAAGACCAAAACAGCATATTTTTAAGAGAGACAAATGAGCTGTAAACTTCCTATTCCTATTTCAAGCCTAATATCACAACACCCTCATAACCTCTGAGGTTTCAGAGAGTGATCTAGTGTTCAAAGTTTCATTTGTGAGTATTTCTTGCCATGGTTTGATTCTCAGACATCAAGCCCACAGACCGCCCACACACACCGTTATTCACTAACCACCTGATCTGCATTGCACACTAAACTGGAAATGCTTTTTCGAAGAAAAAGAAAAAAATTCTAAATCTGAGTGGCTGACATCTACAGGATTTTCGTGAACCTTGTGTACAGCGATCTTTGAATAATCAGTCCACCAACGAAGCCTTGTTTACAAGATCCAAGACTGCAGCCAGTATTTCAGTGGAGCAACTAAACACTGGATTTGGAGAAAAGTAAAAAAAATAAAAATAATACATACATATACTACACATACACACATATATATATATATAAAAGTTTTTTGTCAAAGGTCAGTGGAATCGCTAGGTTTATTGGGTATCCTGTACAGTTTGTTGCACTGGGTGCAAATTGCGTTCCGGGGCTGTGTCCCCTTCGGTAGAAATCACGTTCATGTCCCCCTCTGGTCCCTCTGTACAGTATACACAGTTCCTCTTTTCCCCATACTAGCGACACCCCTGTCTCAGGCATTCATATAGAACATTATACATTTCTATTATTCAAATCAGTTAAATGATTATTCGGCTGCATAGATTAGGTCAGCCGGAACTGGGGACACTTCCTATAACACCTGATGTACTCGTTACATCATAAGAAGAATGGCATCTACGCTAATGTTAGTCTTTCTGATTATTTCGAGGTTTACTGAAGTCAGCCGGATCCGGGCCGTATCCAGATCAGATGGTGGACCTGTGCCGCCCTGGACCCATCCACAACGCATCCCTGAAGTGCCAGCCTCATCAGCCCTGTGAAGGCCTCATCAACACGACAGCCATCGGCACTGATCCTCAACAAACTCGTCTTCATACCGGCGTGATGACTCCGACTTCGACTTCCACCCAGATGGAACTGGATAATATTCTGAATGTTGTGATCCAATCTGACTTCTGACCTGTAATGCTGCCTGAATCATAATCATACACTGTTCATTTGTTGGCCAGAGGAGAACTGAGCGATTGAGCCTGGTTTCTCCCAAGGTTTTTTTCTCCATTCTGTCACTGATGGAGTTTTGGTTCCTTGCCACTGTTGCCTTGGCTTTTGGCTTGCTCAGTTGGGGACATTTAATATTCAACAATATTATTGATCTGCCTTACTTAAGGTGGACGATGACGCAATTTTCTTCTAGAAACAAACTTTGTTGTATTATTTTAATGTTATCACTGTGAAGCTGCTTTGATACAATCTGTATTGTAAAAAGCGCTATATAAATAAAGGTGACTTGACTTGAGGCAGAATTTCACAGGGCCTTACTCTCTGAGAAGAGAATATCTGTGGCAGTTAAACATGCAAGTACTTACAGCCTGTGAGTACACTAGTCTGTTATTTTAGAGACACTTACCCGCCCCTAAACATGATGCTGAAGCAAACAAACACTTCCAAAGCGGCCTCTTCCTGTCTAAAGGAACAGGTATACTTTATTTTCCACGTTCTGCTCCATCTTGCACACTGTTGGGTCTGTGAGCCTTTCAATGTATACTCCTTTGGCTGTAAGTGCAGAAAGAGCGCTTTGTTTTCAAGCACTCAAGTCACTTGCACATGCGCTGTTGTACTTCTCATAACTATTTCAACAATAAAAACTTACCTCCAAAGCATGGACTGATATACACGGATATCATGTGTGGATATCATGTGTATGTCAATGTGACTTATTTCAATTTCAGGCAGTTACTTTTTGAAATTTCAGTCGGTTTTCATGACTAAACTCCAAATATCATGGCATTTTAGCACTGCAATAGAGTTGTCAAAAAGTAATGAATTCTGGCACCAAGTCGGTACTGAAATTGTAAAAATGTGACGTTTTGAGCACTGTACTCACGCGGTCATTTAAAGTCCTGACACTTATTTTAGTCGAGAAATCACTGCTCTTTCACAGTATCTCAGTCACTGTCTCACCCTGCCTTTGCCTTCTCATCTCTTTCTCACTGTATCGTCTCTCTCTACCGCTGTTCCCCTTCCAAATTCCCACGGTTTTAATGCACGAGGGATGTAAAATCTGCTTTCCCAGTTTAATACTTGACTGCGTCCCAATCTGGTAGTTCAAACCGCAGATCCCTTAAGGTCCAGCTGCAGTGTCTTGGCGCCAGTGTCGTTCACATCCTGATCTATCACGCAGGTGCACACAACACAGCCTTGCAGCACTGTTGCGCTAACAGGAAACTTAAAAGCTGACAAATTTGACTGACACGACAGTACCATCCAGAACGCTTAAAGGAGCGAGAAAGAGAGCACTTCAAATCTTTCACAATCTCTCAGCAACTGCAACGGAGGAAGACCACACTGTACTTGGCATTCAGATTACAAACAGCTGTCTAGAATCAATTTTCTGTTTGTATGCTGCCTCTAATGCTTCATTACGTTTATAGTTGTATATGGGATATTTACAACTGATATGAAGGATTTGCTTGTTTAAGAAAGCAAAATGGCTACTGCTGTTCCCTTTGAGTTGTTTGCCTGTCAACAAGGTGTCCTGTACCCTTCATTTAAGAAGACATGCATAGAATGTACCTAAAGTCGACAGTTTCCAAAATTTCCATATGAATGGTTTAAAAACGGCCATACACAGAAAAGTTTCCTAAATGCATCCCACTTTCTAAATTGCAGTTTATCCAAAATAGAAAAAGGTGAACATATATAAAATGAATACATTTCCGTTATGTAATTATTATTACAAAGCAGTAGCTCATTTTCACATATAATAATATTTAGGCTAAGCATTTTTGTCTGTTTATCTTTACATTTTAATAAACAATGTCAGATAAAAAAAAAATACTAAAAAAGATTCACTGCAGGCATTGCCTTTATAAAACCCGATTTGCTCCTCACTTTTGTGGTATGATGAAATCCATGAAATTTAGGATCATATCCAATCACATCTTATCTCAGTGAAATCAGAGTTGTGGATTTCTGCATAGTTTGCTCGTGTTCAAGTTTGTTTGAGTTCTTTTCCACTTTTCCAATTAGGAATAGAGAATTCTGATTTACCATGTTGAAGAGAAAGCAGCATATCTCCGCTTCTATTGCTGTGTATTAATAAATCTTTCCACAGTGCATGCTAGGAAAACTATAACCAAAACACAGGAATGTGGAAGGATAAATGCACAATTATAGCGAGAGACTAAAACCCTCCCAGACATGGAAATGTGCTATAAATTTTACAATAATACATGTGACATTAGTGAAGAAAGAGATCTTCCCTTTTATAATAAAGAGACAACAAAAAGTAAACTATTTGGTGACTATAAAATAAAATACGCAAAAAAAAGATATGACGAAAACATGTCTTGGCACACTCACGAACAATCCTGTCCTCATCTATGATGAGTGGAAAAACGGGTTTGTCAATCACTATAAAAATGTAAGTCTGCCCTGCACTCATTTTACAGATGGCACATTTATAATAAACTTTGTAGTTGATCTGCATTATTTGCTTCCAGCAAAACAGTAATTGTGATGTTATTTTTTGTTAATCACAAAAGAGAGCACTGGCATCTTATTAGTGAAAGAATGGAAATATGAAACACTTTAAAATGGAAGATGCTCTCTCCCATACTCCATGAAGTACTAACTAGCTACAACATCCTTTACTTGCTTTGATGAGAAGCGAACATTCTCTTAAATGTGTCAACACATTTACTGTAGTTGTTCACCAAATTTTCACGGGCAAATTCCAGTCATTTCAATAGGAATCCGCACGATTGGGAATTTCCTGTGAGGGCGAAGGAGAAATGGTGTGAGAGAAACCTTTACCTTCAAGAAAAGTGAAAAGAAAAAATAACGGCATAAAAGTAAAAGGACGGCGGAGACATTGACTGCTCTTGGCTTTAGTGCCAGGTTTACCTCTCTCTCTTTTAGAGTCACTAATTTCCACAGCTTGAAGTTACTCAGGGGTGTCTTGTTAAAATAGACACTGCTGAGAACCTTACCTTCTCTCTCTGTGACTCACTTCATTACAGTGGAAAAGTTCCACCAAATAGAGTTATTTGCCACTGAATGTTTTTAAATTAAAACTAATAAATGCAAATTCACATTAAAGTCACCATCAATTTTTTTATCAATAATATAGTATTGATTATAAATGATTTTCATGTGCCCTCATAATCTTTAATCAAAATAACTTCCTCCCACATCATACCGCCCTATAACTATTCTTGTTCAAGAAGCAGTTTCATTCTGACATACGTCACAATCATCGCAACATCCGTTTCATGCCAACTTTATGTAGCGTCGAGCGAAATGCCTCGCTAGAGAGAAAAATAGAAAAAGAAGGTCTTAGTAAATCTCAGGGGGGTAAACGAGCTCTCAAATAGGGTACCACCCCCGAGGGCCACCATTGGCTAACAAGCCATCACCTGCTGTTAGCATTCCATTCGCTGATTTCACGCAGCCGCCATTTTGAAATCGAAAGTGAGGCTCCGGTGGGAAGAACCCCGGAAGTAAAGATAAACAACAATGCCTTGGATTACCAACCTGAAGCTGCTGCCGCGATTTACACTATTGGATGTTAATATTCAATATAGGATATGTATATAGTTCATTCCTGCTTCTGTTTTTACATTCTGAATTATATATAAAAAAAATATTTTATTTATAAATTAATTTCAATGTATATAGTCTAAAGTATGAAAGAAATGTATGTACATTTTTAGAATTGACACAACATCATTAAACACAACAATACGCCATCGCATTCACGACTCTCCTGTGATTAAAGGCGACACTTCCGGTTTTCTTCCCACCGGAGCCTCGCTTTCGATTTCAAAATAACGGCTGCGTGAAATCAGCGTATTGACTCCCATTCAATAACTTTACACCTGAGGCGTTTAAACACTCCATTTGTCCATTGTTTATTTCTAAAGAAACACGACAATGTATAAAAGGCTCCATTACCTTGTATCTTACGTTATGGCCCCGTAGAAGCAGTTTTTGTAAAAATAGGCTAACGATTGCGTCATAACCACGCGACTCTCTGGAAATCACCGTATAGACAGGAGGAGAAGCTTGCAGTCAATCGGGGGGACGTGGAGGCATAAAGTCAAGGGAGAAGCCCATAGAGAGTCATAAAGTTGCTCCTGCTCCTAGCTCATGGACACCTCCTACTCACGCTCTCTGTCTCTGCAAGATTCGGAAGGGAATTATTCAGATTTCGCTTGGCTACTAGAGCTACTAGAATACTTATAACTGTCAGACAGGTTGCTCACGTGACATCTACATCATCAAGCTCAGTTTGAGTCTGCGCAGTACGCTCGACCATCAGGAAGTGAGTGCTTCTAATGTGCTTCACTTTTCTCCGTTGAAACCTATGGGGTCGCTGTGTCCAGTTTATGTACTGTCTATGGTAAATCTAAATTTCCAGTGAAATTTTGTGAATGAATCTTTTAAGTAAACGAATCATTGTCATCTTTGCACAGGGTCATCTTTGAAACACGACTGCTTTTCTGCCTTTAAAGAATGGCAATAGCACAATACATAGGCGTTCTTGAACTAATTGAATAAATTGTGACATCTCAGTTGCAAAGGAGGATCTGCCGAACGACTGAATGTTTGTTCAATTCGGCATGCAAATCATTTTCCTTCATAACAAGGAGGGAAAGGGTGTGGAAGAATGACGAATGTGAAATTAAACTTTTTTTCTATAGCTGGATTAAAGAAAAATAGAATTAAAAATATTTGAAAATAAATGACAATTCTGCTTTAATTTGTGTAAACAGTGTATTTTGAGTTTCTTAGCAGATTTGTCGACAAGCAGATTTTAATAAATAATAATGTGACTTGTTTCGGTCATCTGTTTGACTGTTGTTTGACTGAAGGATTCAATGAATTCACTCAAAACACAGTCACACCTGCAGAAATGAACAGAATCACTGAATTAATATTTTTGTTGAACTGATTCAGATCACTGGGATGAATGCAAAACACTGACCAGCTAAAGTCAGTCAAAACACTGACTTCCTACAAAACAATACAAAATGGTATTTTTGACGTTTCTTTTTTTTTTTTAACCATTTAGCAGTGTGATTAAGAATGAAAATTTAGAATGGTTTTAGATACTTGTTCTTTATGTCTGTTGTGTCCACGGAATGTGGTTTCCTACAAAAGCTTGTAGAGTAAAAAACACAACCCATTCTGATGTCTCGTTAGGAGGGAATTAATGTGCAGTCAAAAAAGACAAGCTAAAGTGAACATTACAGCAACAGTGTGAAAGAGCAATCATGTCTTTGTTCAAATGTTGTTTTCATGTTTGACATTTTGGTTCAAAATTGTCTGATACCATTTGCTTTGAAGAATGTCCATTCCCACATCAAATTTGAAATTCATTTGGGGATTAAGTTATCATAATGATAGAACTGAACTGACATGGACATTTCAGTAAATTTTTGCATAAATGTCTTGTTCCTCAGGAATGCCTGGAGCCAACAATAGAAGCAAAATAGATATACAATGCCCTCTCTTCTGTCTCCTCTCAAAAAGCATCAAATGGTTAAATGACTCAAGATCACATGACATATGAATGCAGTCCAATCCGCATGCCTCTTTGCTCCCGGACTGGGACGAAAGCAGATCAATAACCCTGAGGCAGAACATGTTCCCTTCTAACTGCTGGTCACCAGAGCCCTAAAACACTGTAGAAAGCAATAGCTTTCTGAACACTTTGAATGTGTGCGTAAACACTGAGTATTTGCATGTATGAGTAAAGACACAAAGTGTGTGAGTCAGAGATGTTGTGACTGTCGTAATCGCTCTCCCAGATGGATGACTAATAAGAACAATCATTTTTAGGCCCTGTCATTTTTAGGCCACTGCACCACATGGTTGTACATTTTAGGTGATGCCACCTTTCGTCAACAAGTTTTTCCCATAAATGCTGGCGGATAGCCAGATATTCATATTGTGAGCAGACATTTAGAGCAGTAATTCTTAATTCACCAGTCACCACCTAACCAGCCAGGCCAACAAGGAGATGAGGTTTGCAACAGTGAATGACTAAAATGTAATCAGACAGGTACATAATTGCAGTCCTAAATTGATACTGTACGTTCAATAATCTTTTTGCACTTTTCTTGAACTGTTACATGTGAGAGCTGAAACTAGTGATTGTGCCAACGCACTACATTTGCATCTAAAAAAACAAGTTCAAGCTCTGGAGCTTTTAAATAATCCAAACCGATACTGAAAGGACTCGGGTGGGCAACAAACAACCAAAAATCTAATCCTTTTTATGTTGTTTAACACATTTTTCTCAATCAGACCCAAAGACAAGCTAAATTTAATCCAAAGACAAAGGCACATTAAATGGCATATTTTGGTGTCCAGTGAACTGAAAATAAAACAGCTCATAATATTAAGTTTGACAATAAATATGTCATTATAAAATCCTATAAAACGTCTATCCTATTCATGAAAAGTGTCACCAAAAACATAAAAAATGCATTAGACTCTACATTAATTGCCTGCTTAGTGTCCTTAAGGATTCCACACACGCTTAATATTATCTTTAGTGCTTAACACACATTCTGATGACAAAACATGGTTTGCAGGCTTCCTCCCACTCCTCTGTTTCCTGTGTGATCAGAAACGACATGCGGTTTCATTATTCAGAAAGCTAATAAAAGAACAATTGAGAAGACCAAGTCATGCCATGAAAGCAGTGGAAAAACAGTTGAGCACAGGTTTAAGCATGTTCGTTCTGTAGCTGAAATGGATATTTTTTGTGACGTTCGTGCACGCAACAAGTTATTGCATCATGTTTCAAATGGTGATGAGATACTGGCCATTGTGGCCAAGAAAGCCATTGGAAAATAAACCAATTTAGAACAGGGGAAATAAAAATAAACAAATGGTCTGAGATCACACAGCAAAGACTTAAAATGTAGATACATGTGTAAACATTTAGGAAACCGTACAGCATGAGTCACGCAAGTATGAGTATGGCGGCACAAATGGATGAAAAGATGTAATATGCGCAAAAAGATTGCTAATTAACATCTAGTGAATTCTTAATGTGAACTAATGAAGACATCAGCTGGCTAAAATAAGCTGGAAAGAGGAACAGCATAATGGTTCAAGAGTGGGAAAGGATTCTTCTCGCTCTAGTCGGTAAAAATAGAGTGACGGTGCCTGAGGGGGAAATTCAACATTCAGCAGTAGGGCCAGCTAAAAGCTACAACTGACTACCGGAACTCTTGCAGATGCAGTGATCAGAACAATACTCATCCATCAAGGTTCCTGTCTGCTTCATTACCACATCATCTTTCTCTCTACTTTGAGGAATTAACATTCCAGCAAGTGTTTAGGCATTTGAGACAGAAACCATATAGATTCTATTACCATAGAACATTACAGTGACTGCAAACTTGTTCTGCATTCTTGGTTCTGGAAGCATTTGACTCATTTAATTCAAAAAAAACTAAATTATCTGAAAACAGTTATGGAAATGTCCTTCTGAAAAGAGTCCACACTCTCGTTTTTAAAGCATCAAATAACTAACCTAACTAAAATACATCAGCGTGATAAAAACGACCTTAAATTACAGAAACCATCTTTGGAAAAAAAAGAATTTGAAGTGTAATGCAACGCTGGTAAAAGGACGCTACCCTCTCCCCTCTCGTTCACTGATCCAATAGGTCAAAAAATAAATCTGTTAAATGTGATTCTGTTGCATAGAACTGAATAAAGGATAATATATTGATATGTATTATTATTATTGGTTTCACTTATTTTTGATGGTCCCTTTAACACATTCTGTTGACTATAAGTAACGTTGCACCTATATGTCTACTAACTCTCATTAGAGTGTTGTTATTAGTAGACTGGATGGGTTAGGGTTAGAATCAGTTGACATGTAGTTGTAAAGTTACCTCTAGTCAACCGAATGTCTGTTGGAGGACCATCACAATAAAGAGTTAGGAGACATTAAGCAGACAGTCTACTAATACTCAAATGAGAGTTAGTTGACATGTACAGTAGTGAAAAAGTTACTTACAGTCAAAAGAATGTTCAAAAGGGACCATCCAAATAAAGTGGTACCAATATATTTTCTATATTTCAGTTACTTTCAATTTGTGTTATATATTATTTTATTGGCTTGTATTTTTTAAATTCAGTATCATTTAAATTATTGAATTTCATTAAAAAATAAATCTAATATTAACACAATTATACAAAAAAAAGCTAATTGAAAATAATAAATAAAATCGAAAAAGTTTTCGGCCAAGTACATCCAGAATTTTCAGTTTCGGCCCAGAATTTTCATTTCGGTGCATCCCTACTACTTCTATGCAGTATCAACACTCACAGCACTGATTTAAAAAAAAATCATGTTCATATGTACCAGGTGACAAGAAAAAAAGACATAAGGAATATTTTCAAAAACTTTAAATCTCTTGAAGCCTGTTTTCTCAATGTTCCAGGAAAGTCAGAAATCAAAAGACAGTCAACATAATACTAGCATCATTGTTTTACAGATCAGGCTTCTACATTATCAAGCTTCTTCAAAAGAGGACGATATGCTTTTGCAGCTGAAAGTAGGTTTGCGCTCATCTCAATGAAAGCAGCAAAAAGGTTATTTTACTTAATTATGTCATTTAAAGAGTCAGTAGTCTGCCAACACTTAACACCCAAGAGGGAGTGGGAAAAGAGCGAGAGAGAGCGAGAGAGAGAGAGAGAGAGAGAGAGAGAGAGAGAGAGAGAGTCAAGGAGACAAGCAGTAATTTTGTTTTGACAAGCTGTTTTATGGTCAGACATGCCTTTTTTTCAACCTCTCCTCATATCTGAAAGAAACTCTTGCCCTATACAAACAAAGGTCATATTCAGGACAGGAGCATCTCTGCCTGAGGGGTCACACAAACGCACATTTCTAAATTGGCAACATTCAGCTGCAATTAAAAATAACGGGGTTTTTTTCTTAGATCACAAAAGATGTGCTTACAGTTCAAGGTAATCCATGATGGAAACAAACCACTATGCCTCTGAATTTGCACAAATGTCGTCAACATGCAAGAACATGCAAAAGTCGTCATAAGTCGGGTCAGAGGTCACCCTTCCGCCGGAACTGGATTCTCTCATGAACGTGTGTAAGGCCGTTTGCCGGAAGCCAGTGAGTTTAGTTTATAAAAAATTCAAATATGGATGTGTTTCTAACAAAACCCAATGCTTCACTTCAGAAGGCAATGCATTTATTAACCCACTGGTGTCGTATGGATTACTTTTATAATGGATGGATACGCTTTTTAGATCTTCAAAATCTCAGCAATATTGTTACAAAGCTTGGAAGAGCCAGGATATTTTTGAATATAACTTCAATTGTGTTTGGCTGAAAGAAGAAAGTCATATGCACCTTAGTCAACCAATCTTTTATTGGTCGGAGAAAAAAAAAACTCCACAGAAATTCCCAAATTCCCACAATTCGTAAAGGACAAATCAAGCTGGTCTATAGGGTAATTAAGTCGGGTAGGAAATCCAAATTATCATGATTATCATTTGAAACACGTTAGCTATTTTTACACTCCCCATCACTCTAATGTTAACCTAGATAAATGTTCACTATTATTAGGTGCATATCCGATTGCTCATTTGTCCGTGAGTGAAAACATCAACACATAAGAGCTGCTTTATAGTAGAAAATGAAGTTGTTATTCTGATGAAATGAGACATCGACATTGTTTCTCATGTTTAATATAAAGCTGCTTGATTTTAAGCAATCTATTGTATAAAGTATGCTATGTAATGTATGCTATATGTATGCTATATAAATAAACGTGACTTTACTAGAGTGCCGAAATGCAGAGCTTGTGCAAACATATCCACTTTCCTATGATTAGATTGCTTTTCTTGTGCTTTATAAAAAAAAAATGCTTGTTGTTTTCTCAATTTTGTTGTGTGCTTATTTTATTATTGAGAGAAAAACACACATCACATATTTACATATTCACCTAAGCATCTCTCTTAGATGAACTTCGTTCTACCCTAAACGAAGAAAGAACTTTGCCGTGAGAATATCGGGGCCTTAATATTCTTTCTAATATATATTAATATATATTTTCAAATAGTGGAAGATGTGGCGCAATGGCCAAAGATCAGAACTATCTGTTTTATAACATTCTTTGCACTGTCAGTCATGTTGGAACAAAGAAGTATGCATTGAGAAAACTGTCATGATGCTTATCTTGCACATCACGTAAAGTCAAAACACACGGACATTGTGTAATCTACCACTGTCAATTTTACATTAGCATGATCTGAGATTTTGAATCTGACATTCAAAATCAGATCAAAGTTAATCAACAACAATCCTTTCCCTGACGTTTTCTTGACGCTATCTTTCTGTTCCAAATTTTTTTAGCAGCACAAACAGTGCCCAAAGTTAGGTAACTTTCTCAAGGTCTTTTCTGAGATCACTGCTCGGCAGGGGTTCATTCTGGAGATCCAGATTTTTAACAATGCCCTGTCAGAAACAAGGAGTCGCAACTCAAGTAATTTGTCCTCTTCATGGTAACTTTTAACAGAGCCTATTTTTGGAGGGCTTCATCCTTTTTCCTGGCACAGACGACAAGCTGTGCACTGATGAAATATTGAGATGCTAAAGTTTCCCAGACTGTTAATAAAATATGCATCATCCACGCTGAGCTGCAAATTGCTCCGTTCCTGCGCTGCATGGGAGAGAGAGCATAAGACTGTAAAGACGCTATATTTACAGTTACAACAATTCTGTACAAACTGCAACTGAGAATCTAATGTTTTAGTATGCAGTGTTGCAGTTACATTTAAATGTAATGCATTACAATATTTCATTTTTAACAACAACAAAAAATTGGCACATGTAAAGGCCCTTTCACACCAAAAGTCAAATGAATAAGCCTCAGGCAGAAGGAAATGCAAATGCAGGTCTGTACAGTAGAACACAGTTCAAACAAACCTTTCAGCTGTCCTGCCATTCTGGATTGTTGAAGAAAAAAGTTAAACACTCTTACTTAACTTAATAACTTGCAATAAAAAATTTATTTAAAAAAATGAAACAAAATGTGATGTATAACTAATCATTTTTGCTTATTCATATGGTTGAATTGGATCATCAAAAGGTCAGCAGAAAAGACAATGGTAAATAAAGTGAGATTAAATACAGTATTTGTTTTAAACATATTTAATAATTGCATGTTTGCATAATATTCTGATTCTGCATTTCACTGTTTTTATTCATTTTGAGGAATACTAAATCTGTTTTGTGCAAGTGAGATGAGTAAATGCATGCTCACATTTAGTCTAGAACTACCATATCCATCATGTTTACACACAACGCCTCTGTACCTTACTCCCAATTTTTCTCAACATGGGGACAGGAGAGGTGTCAGTCAACAAATGGTAAAACAAAGTGACTTGCATTACTTGTATGATAAAGTAACTTGGATATTTTGCTTTAAATTTAAAAGTAATGCATTACTTTACTAGTTACTTGAAAAAATCTGATTACGTAGCCCACAACACTGCTAGTAAGACAAATAAGAGTGTCCATGTTAAAGAAAATGTTTTATCTTTTTAAAAAGAAACTTAAAGGTGAACTAAGTAACTTTTTTTACCTTAAAGGGTTAGTTCACCCAAAAATGCCGACATTGCCGGGAGCGCAAAACGGTCTGTTTACAAGCAGCTGAAGACGCGCGCTGTATGTAAAACTGTATTCGTAAATATGTCCGCAGATTTCGATGTAGATGAAGATTTGATTTTTTTTTAACCAACCATACTTATTTGAACCAGAATACACAGACATTGAACTACAAGAGATGGAAGATGCTGCAACACAACCGCAGTCTGCTTCTGAAAGACAGAGAGCATTGGACAGCTGATGGTGTAAATGTAATCAGTGCCAAGCGATGCCTACTGAGGCCATCCTTAAAAATATTTTGGTTTGCCGTAACAGCCAAAAAAAAAAAAAAAGAACAAAAAAAAAAAGAAAAGGGTCGGGTTGGTCGGTCTATATATAGCCTATATTCTTTCTTCTTTTTTTTTAAAGATTCAATGTAGAGTTTTGGTTCATTTAAGAGACGAGCGCGCGGGCGCCTCCATGTCCTGATTATATTGCCTGCATGCTACAATTAATACAAAACGAAATTCACTTTAAAGAAAGGCTTTCTACAAAAAGCCTACAGTAGCCTACAGAGAAATTTAATGTCGGAAGTCTTGCAGGTGAGCATGTGGGGGGAGAGATACGATTTTCGATCAATCATCAAATATTATATTATTTTGCTTTTGTAAAACTGTATTCGTAATGTATGTAACTGTATGTCCCAATCGATGCAGCACACGCTCTCCTGTTCAGGCCATCCTTAAAAATAGTCTTGTTTGCCATAACCCGACCGACCCTGTCAATTTAGGACCGACCCAATTAACACTTTTTTTATCCTTTTGGACTTTGAGTTTTTAAGTTGATAAAAAAACGACTTGCCGGTTGTAAACTTGCGTTAACTTGCGAAAGAATATAGACCGACCAACCGACCCCTTTTTTTTTTTTTTTTTTTTTGGCTGTTACGGCAAACCAAAATATTTTTAAGGATGGCCTCAGTAGGCATCGCTTGGCACTGATTACATTTACACCATCAGCTGTCCAATGCTCTCTGTCTTTCAGAAGCAGACTGCGGTTGTGTTGCAGCATCTTCCATCTCTTGTAGTTCAATGTCTGTGTATTCTGGTTCAAATAAGTATGGTTGGTTAAAAAAAAAATCAAATCTTCATCTACATCGAAATCTGCTGACATATTTACGAATACAGTTTTACATACAGCGCGCGTCTTCAGCTGCTTGTAAACAGACCGTTTTGCGCTCCCGGCAATGTCGGGACGTCATCTTGTACAGTAGATGGCGATAATACTCCTAAGGAGTGAGCAGCCAGTAACAAGTAGTAGTAGAAGAAGAACGCCGTAATCTCAGTTCTCGCGCATGCGTCGTGGCGCTCCCGTGAACTCTCGTCAGAGGCCCACATTGAAGAACACTAATAGTTGAATAAAGTCGTTATGTTTGTTGTTTTTTTCGCACAAAAAGTATTGTCGTCGCATGATAAACTTAATGTAGAGCCACTGTAGTCACTTGGACTATTTCAACATTTTCTTCACTGACTTTCTGGGCCGGCGAGTTTCGGTCCCTCTGGAAGCCTATGGAGGAGTGAGATAGCTCTCAGATTTAATCAAAAATATCTTAATTTGTGATCCGAAGATGAACGAAAGTCTTACATGATTGGAACAACATGAGGGTGAGTAATTACTGACAGAATTTTCATTTTTGGGTGAACTAACCCTTTAACTGAACAGCTTCGGAGTCATTGGAATGGTTATATTACTTATTTCGGGTTGAATGGTGGTCATTTCGCACCCCCCTGGTGCCCGTGAGCGGAAAATACGCACTTGCAACTTTGAGCCGGCGGGCCGCCGGCCGCTGCGTCAGGAAGTCTCGCGTGATATCAGGTCTCGCGATGTAAACAATTGCTTTACGGCCAAAAGAAATCTGCTAAAATGCTGTCATTATTGCGCTCCCTCAAGCTGTTCGAATCCAAATGAAGAAGACGTTTTAAAGAACGTCCCATCTGCTTTGATGTCGTTGATCTATAGCCTCTGGTGTCTGAGAATCAACAACGAGTTTTTACGACAGTGTTGTCAAATATCTATTCCGAAGCTGTGGGGGGAGCTCTAGAGAGAAACCTGAGAAAAAATTTCTTGCGATGTTGCTACCTGTCATGTGTATTGGTAAATTTCATAAGAAACGCATTCAAACCCAGATGCGCACGAGCAAACGGTGGTAACAAACAATAACTTCATGCACTGATTTATGTCAGCTAACTTTTCTAGTGAATTCTTCTAATAATAAGCTGTTGAGTTTGTACTTGTTGGCCCTGCACTACCTATGGATTCGTGTGTGTGTGTGTGTGTGTGTGTGTGTGTGTGTGTGTGTGTGTGTGTGTGTGTGTGTGTGTGTGTGTGTGTGTGTGTGTGTGTGTGTGTGTGTGTGTGTGTGTGTGTGTGTGTGTGTGTGTGTGTGTGTGTGTGTGTGTGTGTGTGTGTGTGTGTGTGTGTGTGTGTGTGTGTGTGTGTGTGTGTGTGTGTGTGTGTGTGTGTGTAAAATGCACTCCTGCATGGTCTAGTAAGAAAAAACAATCCAAGGCACTCGAGTAATTAGTTTTTAGAAAAATATAAAAAGCCTTTATTCTTTCATGGCTCAGATTTTAAAAACAGGTGACAAGCAACGGCACAACTACGCGTTGCGGCCAATAAGCCTTCATCAGGGTGTAATAGTAATAGGTAATATAATATATGATAGTAATATAAAACATGTGAGTCTATACATTTAATTAATTATTTAAAATATATTTTTATATATATTTTTCAATGTAAAGCATAAAAAAAAATCTAAAATTTTAATTCACAAATTAAAAACATCATAGTCATTTAAAAGAATGTATTTAGGTTAAAGCTACACTATGTATTTTTTTTGCCACTAGGGGTTGCTAACCTCTTACAATAAAAAAGGTGTAAGTTGATGACGCATAAGTGGAATTATGGAAATTGGCGTCATGTGGAAGGTTCTAATAATGTTTATGGATGAGTGAATACATTGATGTTTTAACATGACTGTGGTATGAAGCAGGTCGCAATTGCTAATGAGAGACAGATATCAGAGCCACACGCGAGTCCCGCGGATATAAAGGAATAAGGACATTTCATTCTACCGAAGGTTCTTCCACACAGGTCAGTTTATTAGACGAATGAAACTTATGAGGTAACACAGCGCTGTTTCACTTGGTCTACACTATCACACTAAACTGCATTTGTGTTGAAAGTTAAAAAGTTATTCTATGTGTTAGTTTATCTGTATGAGACTAAGCTAGATCAACATTAGAATAACATACTGATCATATTCTAACATTTCATCATGTTGAGCTATATAACATTGATTAGTTTTATGTACATTTGCTCACCTCTACATTTGCGTGTCTCTGTCAAGTCGAAGTTTGTCACGGACGTGGAGCTCTCGGCATCTCGAAAACGCCACGCTGATATTGATCCTCGTTTTAGTTCTCCTTTTGTCCCAAAGTCTGCTTGCCATGGTCCATAATGTTTGAACGAAACAACAACAGTGCGAGTGTGCCGCTAGACATAACGCAGTTGTCCACGTCTGTCGCCATGGTTACTATGGCAGTACGAGTGGAAACCAGGGATAACGCAGATATTACGTCATTGACGGGACAAGTGGGACAGGGCGACAGGGACGAGACATAATTTAAAATTGGAATTTCTCTGAAATTAAAAATCTTTGGGAAGTTTTGGGATATTGTAAGTACATAACTGCAGGAAATATATCACACTGTGCAAGTGATTTTTGGATATTTTATTAAAAAAATCTTACATATTGTAGCTTTAATGTATGTAAAAACTATATTTTAATGTATTTTTGAATGAATTAATAGCCTATGACAAAAAAAAAGAGTGTCATGTCATTAACCAACAAAAATGTCATGTATACTAAATGCCTTGAAACTGCACGGTGTAATTTAAAATATTCTTAGGGTTCAGAGTTGGGCCATCATAAATGCTGAGTCGTGTGGACTGCTTCATCATTACCTACATTGAGATCAATAGGAAAGGCTTTGAAATGCTGTTTCATGATCAGCAATTAATTCCAGCATGATTCCAGAGTTCAAACCTGGAGAGAGGATGTTATTTTTGGCAGAGCTGACCCCAACAGAGACAAGAAACAGCAACAAGCGCATCAGGAGAGAGTGAAAGCATAATTATTTTCACACACTCCCTTGACCAAAGGGGATACTGACAGTGATGGCACAGAACTTCTATTTACATAACCCATTTCAGTTTAAAGCCTAATGTATATCATATTTGTTAAATATATTTTGTTAAAATGCGCAAATCAATAATGATACATCAGGCATGTTTATTTGTACATCTCTAAATCGTCGTTGCATTGCATTAGCCACATTATATGTTTTCACCCCACAATAAAAACTAGGGCTGGGACAATAAATTGATGCATCGCGATTCGTGGATCGATTTTTTAAATATTTTTTTTATATAGAAATTAAGTATGTGATTACAATCAAGTCTTGCCTTTCAGTGGCAACTTATATGGCATCTCTGCAAATTTTTTGGTGGCATTATTGCAAAAACAGATAATTCAAAAGACCTTCACAAAAGACGGATTTATGAATGAACCGCTCATTTTAAAATCTTCCCAGTCTACTGACATTTATGACATCCGCTTCAAACATTACAATGCTCATGATAACTCTCATTAACTCAATAGGTAGCTAAATCCACTTCACCAACTAATTACTCTTCGCAAAGGGTTAAAAAAAACTGTTCCAAATATATTCTTCTGACTTATTTCATGTCAGGCTTTACAGGGTTAATGTGCCATTGTAAAATATTCTGATAAGAGCCACAGCTAATTCATATTTAAATTAAAATTTGCTTGGAGTGATAATGTGTTTTTAATCCAAAACTGACAAGAGATGGATTATACAGCATAGTATTACTCCAATACATGACAAGCATATTAAACTTATATGACATGTTTACATTTTCAATCAATTTTAAATTGAGCTTCAATCTGATCTGTGAAGGGGAAGTCTATGAATGGGCTGGACGGCATCCAACCCTGATGCCGAGTGAGAGACGGTAAAATCGCACATCCCCTAATAAGCTGTAGTTGACCAATTTAGCACAGTCATCCTATGATATTGGTGTAATGCATGTATGACCAACCGGATTTCCACTATCGACTACAGCCCACAAATGAAAATGCCAAGGGAAATGGTGCCAGCTCATTATTCTTGCCCTGTTCGTAGCAAATGAGAGAACTACAGGATTTAGAGTCCAATTCCTTTATCTCCGGCATGCACACAGTCTAGAATACAGCAGAGAGAGCCAAGGATGCTCCCTTCCACAGAATTTTCACAGGAGGGCAGAGGCTGAGTAACAGACGCTAAAGAGACAGGCAGACATAGGATTATTGACCGATATTGCAATTTGATATTCAAACTTTTCTATTTCAACTGTCAGGTCTACCAATCAATTCCATCTGGTGGGTCCCAGAAAAACACCACCACCAAGCAACAATATTTACACAATTGTATGGTCAACAGGAAGCTAGGTCAATTAAGTTATTTAATATTTTATTGTTTGCATAAGTTTGACTTTAGGATAACTGCCATTCAATGGATAATTTTATTAAAGCTCACCATTTTGTCCAGACCTGTCTTACTTTCTTACTTTTGTTGGACACAACAGAATAATTTTTTTATCCATTAAATAAAAGTCAATGGGGTCCAAAGTTGTTTGGGTGCCAATGTTCCTCAAAATGTCTCATCATCAAAATGTCATCGCAAAATAAATAAAAATGCATACAGGTTTGGAATGAGGGCGAGTATCATTGATGCCATAGGCTATCCTTTTAAGCATGAATTATATTTTAAGCAATAAGTGAGCTTGACACATACCATTTAATAAAAACTGGTTTGTTAAGAATAATTACAGGGCAATAGTTTGCACTGAGCAGAAAACGTAAATAACAATTCCGGGAATCTATGTAACATCTTTACACCCAAACAGGTTAACCCAAAATATTATGAAATATTTATAATAAATATTCCGTCAAGGAACTGAATAAATTAGTTATGCATAATATTGGCCACTTAATAATACTTGCTATCAGTATCTGTTCAAGTTAAATCAAGTGTTCTCTATAAAATAAAATAAAAAGACATTAAAAAGACAAAACAAAAAGAATAGCCTACGCTTCCTAAGAAATATACACTTTTTTAACAATTGTAGGACCCACAGGTATTGCCTCCTAGTGCACCATTCTACGATTGCAGTGTTTCTTTGCAAGATTATCTCATATTACGATGACAAAAAGAAAGTCTACACTGACAAGTAAAACATGCGCTCTGCGTTGAGACGTTGCACAGTGTCACAGAAAAACAAACAATATCGCAAAACGTCAACTGGTTGCGGTACCACCGTAGCAGCTAATATATGCGCTCTGATTCGCAAGGAAAGATTCGAAGACTCGATTCTTACTGACCTCGCTGCTATTGTACTGGCGTGAGCACACAAAAGCTTCATTCATTATTCAACCAGCGGCAAATTCAGAAGACAAAATCACTGTGTGTGATGACTTTAAGAGTCTTATGTTGGGTTATAAGCGAATTAAATAACGCTTTCGCTTTTCAGCAAGACTTTTTCCTCTCGAAACCTCTATTGCAGTGAACCACGAAACACCGAATACACCTCCCGTGAAGCTGCCAAACACGCTCACGCACCAACTTTATGCGCTCGTCGTTCTTTACCTTTACAGGTTGCCTCTGGACAGATCGGGGGGAACGAAGGGATGCGGATGGAATCGGCCGTTCGGTGTGGGTGCATGCAGAAGAGGGCGATGGAAATCCCGTTCAGAGTGCTTGCCGTTGTCCTCCTAGTCCTTCATTCGCAGGCCCTAGGAGCTCCACCGCTGCGTTCTCGCGCTTTCTCTCTCTCTCTGCTGGCTGCTCAACCCAGCTCTCGATGACGTCACCGCTGCCAGGGCTGGACTGCCCATGCAGGGCGAGCATAGTTCGTGATTCAAAACCGAAAGGCAATATACAAGATTGTCAACTTAATTGTTTGTCATGTGTTTCTGTGTACTAAAAACCAAGTGAGATCCCACCCAGACTCTCAATAAACCAACCAAGGAACCCCCAGTATTATATTCAATGTCACAATATTCATGAGGTAAATCCGACTGTTGAGGGCGGTAGTGGCACTAGGCTACTAGGTATGTAGGGAATTATTTTAGATTTATATTAATGGGGTTATAACTGATTATTAGCCTAAGTGCAATAATTCCAAACAAGTGCAAAAAGTGTGTAAATAAAAATTAAATCTCTCTTTTTTTTCATTCTTACTCTTACTGTGCTTTCGCTTTTAAAGGGATAGTTCACCCAAAAATGAAAATTAGCCCATGATTTACTCACCCTGAAGCCATCCTAGGTGCATGTGACATTCTTCTTTCAGACAAATACAATCAGAGTTATATTTAAAAATGTCCTAGCTCTTCCAAGCTTATAATGGGAGACAATGGGTATATTTTTTTGGAAGTCCATCAAAGCGCATCCATCCATGATAAAAGTGCTCGACACGGCTCTGGCGGGTTAATAAAGGCCTTCTGAAGTGAAGCGATGCGTTCGTGTAAGAAACAATATTCATATTTAAAACTTTAGCGACTAAAATAAGTAGCTTCCGGCAGACGGCCGTACGCAAGTCGACTTACGCCAAAAGAGTAACACTTGACGATGAAAGTACCAAAAGTAAAGAATTTTGTATTACAAGTTTCTTTGAAAGATAATTTGAATATGCAAATGAGCTATACACTAATCGAATATAGGCTACCCAAAATACACCCGCATAGGCTTAATTTCTTCCTTTACTCCTACCACAATAAAACGTTACACAATGAAAGTCTAAGAAAAGTAAAACATGTTGTATTAGAAGTTTCTTTGAAAATGAATTTGAATATGCAAATGAACAATATACTAATCGAATATGCCCAAAATACACCCTAATGGACTTATTTTTTCCTTTACTCCTATCACAATCAAACCTCACACAGTGAAAGTATACATGAAAAGTAACATTTTTGTTTTACAAGTTTCTTTGAAAAATCTATTTTAAATATGCAAATGAGCTCAACACTAGGCCTAATTGACTTATGGCCAAGAATACATAAAGTGGGAGAGATATAAAATATATTTAAGCATAGTGCGGCCTCTCTCCCACTTTATGTATTCTAATTATCTAGGCCAGCACTCTTAAAATTGACAAGTATACACATTGAGTGAAGCCTGCTCCTATCCACATTTACTTATGGCCAAGAAACCATAAAGTCACAAGTAGAAAAAACAGGGGACAAATAACTAACACATTCATGTCCATTCAGTAAGTTAACCTATGCATAAACAGTCACTTGCCACACTTACCTGGGTTACTTGCCACAAAAAGACTTATACTGACCTTAAGAATTGTTGTTGTTTTTTTTTACTTTTCATGGGTACTTTCATCGTGTAAAGTTTCATTTTGATAGGAGTAAAGGAAAAAAATAGCCCATGTTGGGGTGTATTGTTGCCTGGCCTTATTGGCACACATCTCGGATTGATGAGAATTTAACATATTTCCTCAACTAGGATTTCTTAGGACTTTTAGTATGTTGTTCTGGACACCTCATAGAAATGATCTAAGCTGAAAAAATTTATTTTACAATTAGTCTGTCACAAAACGCTACTTTGCCTGGACTATTAATTAATTGGGTGATTCCGGGGAGTTAAAGCAGAATTTGAGGTAGTATTGTTTTGACCCTAAATACAAGTATCCAGCAGCTTGTTGACCGGGTTGTCCACCCAGGTTGTGATCCTCAGACATCATAGATTTCATTTTTATATGACAACCTTTTACAGCAGCCCATGTCTGCTAAACCCCCTTTGCCCCCTAGGTATAGGATGGCTTCAGGGTAAGTAAATCATGGGATAATTTTCATTTTTGGGTGAACTATCCCTTTAAACAAAAACGGTAACTGAAGAACTTGGAATACTCGCGCCAAGTCGTTGACAGGAGTGGAGCAGCGGAGAAATATTTATGTTAATCTTAATGTAGCCAAATATATGATTAAAATCAAAACTTTTATATTTTTAATTGCACAAGAGCTTACATGAACAAACAATGAACAGATATATTTTTATTAATGTTTAAAAAAAATCATTAAACACTGTAATGAATGTATTGTTCACTGTTAGTTAATATTACTTACGTTGACCTATTTGAGTAATTATTGTAAAATGACTTATTGTAAAGTGTTACCAAAATAATAAGTGCGGAAATCAATCAATTCTAAGTGCTAGTACTGAAACTTATTTTCAAGTAATGGTGCATCTACAAAATATATATATATATATATATATATATATATATATATATATATATTTTTTTTTTATTTTTTTTTTTGAATCAAGTTCAGAGTGACAATGATAGATGTATCTTTTTTAGATGATGGAATTTCTTTCATGACAACTCTCGGAGTGTTTGGCATGGTTATGGATATGACACTGTTGATATGTTTGGTCTTGGCAGAATAGATCTGCTACGCTGCTGCTGCTGCAGAGCAAGAACGGGATTTGCTATTGCCAATACATACACAGACAAGCTGCTGAGAGCAAGTAAGACACGCTGCTGCTGTACAATATAGCATGAATTACCCTTAGCAGATCTATACAGGTTGACCTAGGGAAGGTGGAGGGTTTCTAAAAAGTGTGCTGCAACAGCAAATGCTTACAAAGTATTTGAAGGTTGAGCACATACGCTCATTGGCTACTGATACAGCAGGAACCAATCAGCTGTGCCCAAAATAGAACAATGTAATTGCAAGCTGATTGAGTAAAGGACCTATTAGCCTGCGCCATCTACAGTTTCATGACAGAACTTTTTATTTGTTTTTGGGTAACTATTCCTATAAGCTTCCAGATTGACCTAAATATTTCTAATAATACATGCACCACTTATTATTATTGTCCTCAAACTCTATTCTCATTTATTGTAGGGTTATGTTTTAGACTGGCTCTGCAATGCACTGAAGTTTGCAACCATGTAGGTAAATATATTAAACGGAATATTAATCTAGAACATTAATAATATATATTATTCCGGAAGCACAAAGATAGGTTCAAATGTTTCTCATAGGTTGAGACAGTTTAAAAGCATTTCTTCTTTTGTATTCATTGAAAGCATTTATTCAAAGGGGTCATATATACACAGTACAATAAAATACAAATTGTATTTCTATAGCACATTTAAAACAACTGCCGTTGACCAAAGTGCTTACCAGCATAAGTAATACAACAAAAGCAATTATATACAGTAATTAAATTGTATACGCAGCATTTTGCACTAATTGTAGACCTTGTGAGATACCTATAAAGAATTACAGTAATCAATATATATACAGATTGGCCATATATAAAGCACTATTTAAATTAAGATGACTTGTCTTGACTTGACTGTGAAAAACAAAGCAAAAATTACTTTTAAAACAAAGCAAATGTGGCTGTGGTGATTTGATGACTTCTTTCCAGTCATGGCGTCTCTCGTGTTCTTCGCTCAGACGTGGACAGGCTCTCTGGTGAGGCGGCTTGAGTTCACTGTCAGGTTGGACTCGTGGCATCGTGTCAAGTCTCCAGCTCAAGCCGAGCACCAAGGACAGCAAGTATGTTATTTCCTATCCAATACAAAGAGTATATGAACAAGTAAACTCATGAATGTTCTTTAGAGCTGATTTACAACAGAATTGAATTCTGTTTGCATCACTGATTCTGTTATTTTCCTGTTTATTACCGTGAAGCCACTTTGAAACAATCTGTATTGTACAAAGCGTTATATAAATGAAGGTGACTTGACTATAACAAGAACATCACAATGAACACAAATTTGAAAATCTCACAACAAATGATCCAGAATTGAAGACAAATGATAATAATGCTACTCTTTCTGTTACACTTCCTCACACCTGAAATCACTGATCGAGTGAATCTCCTGTCTACAGTAGATCATTCCTAATCCATTTATGTTGTAACATCTGCTCTAACGTCAGCCGTTTAGTTGGATCCCGGGTTAGGCACTGTCTAATCAAATCACTGCATTCTGTACACATTTTAATAAGGAGAGAGCTGGTTAGTCATGATCATGTGACTTGGCATCTATGAAAACAGCTTCTAAAACATGATTAATATAAATGTAAAATGTTCCTTAACTTTACTTTAAAAGTGAAGTATGTAGTTTCAGCGACACTAGTGGCACCTAGCAGAATGAAAACATTTTTCAAAAAACCTTTCGTGTGTCACAGCTCTTACTGGTTTATGTGAAGGTGTGTTTCAGGTCCAACATATTAGGAATACTTTTAGCTGTGTTGCATTGGTCTCTTTATGAAAATGTGTCTTTCTGAAAGGGTGCATGATGATGCTGTATGATACTGAAGAATACTTTTTACCGCGTAGAATCATAATGCTCGGTTTCCTTTGACGTTGTTCATGACCCGTTTAATCTAAGAAGGCATAAATGCAGCAAATTTAGGCTTTCACTGCTAACTAAAGCTGAATTTCTTTCCCCATGGCTCCGCCTGCTACAGTTGCCACGCCCCAAACTCTCACTATATGTTGAGCTATATATTAAAAATCTTACATACTTCACCTTTAACTGTTTCTTTATGTGTATGTTTAGCAATGTTATCAATATTATTCACTCACCTTTGGATAAGTTGGCTTTGGCTTGTTTGATTTCCGTTCCATTGCGAAAAGGAGGACATGATGCGTTCACCATCTCATACAACAGCACTCCTAGAGCCCAGACATTTGCTGGGACGGCGTGGAATCTAGGTTCTGTTAAGACTTCAGGTGGGCGGTAATCCAGCTGTAAGCAAGACATTTGCACATTGTTGAGCTTTTTTTCCTTAAAGCATCAAATAATCAGTAAGTCACTACATTCAGGTTTACACACTCCCAAAATACTCACCACGGTATATTTTGCTCTTGTAGCCATCACTGCTTAATAGCTGACCGCAGCCAAAGTCTATCAGCTTGAGCTGTAACGTGTTTTTCTGCAACAGAAAATTATGTGTATGAATGTCGTTATGAAATACACCATGCTCAATGCAGTGTTGTACTGCCAGCACAGCCTGTTGCATGATGACCCGTGTTATTGTTTCAGGCAGTTCAGGATTACGAGTGATGAACTCCAGCAAGCTCTTGCAGGGTTCGGGGTACTCCATAACGAGAGTGAATTTTCGAGGATGTTCAAACCACTCGTATAGTTCTATGACGTAGGGGCTTATTGGTTCTCTCCTCATTATTAGCAGAAGCGCTACTTCTGTAACGATAGGTTGAGGATGCCCAGGCTAGAGAAAAGTAGTAGAAAGAAGGTTAGCTGGGTAAAAATCTGAAGGAAACATTAAATGTATTATTCTTTGATCTTTTTAGACATGTTCAAAAGAGCCTTTTCAGCTCAAAGTTACTTTGTGCCTCTAATTTATCAATGACATTTACACCTAATGCTTCCTACGGGTGTATTAACCACAGTAATCTGCACTTAACTCAATACATATTCAGGTTTTGGCCAACTTACAATATCAAGATAAAGATCCGCGTCAACCTTGCGCATCCGCTTGATGGCAACCTTCAATAAATCAATAAATCAATAAATCAATAACAATAAGTTTCAATAACAGAAACAGTTTTCAAGCACCTGCACCTTGCACTAAGTATTAAAACCTCTGTAATTTGTTTTAAATATGTTTAGAAGATGCATGCAAGAGCAAATTGTTCGTACTATTTGATAAGATTTACCTTTTTGCCATCAAATTTGCGTGTTCCCTCGTACACAATGCCAAATGCTCCGTATCCAATCATCTCTCCCACGTTATAGAGAGACTCAAAGGACTCTGAAAAACAAACTATGTCAAAAAATGTTATGGATATTTTAATACGGTCATGTCTATCATTGTTTTTAGTCCAATCCTTGTTGCCCATACAATAATAGACTACAGTAAAACATTTTACTTTTATTTTATCCATTATATAAGATATTTTCATTGCATTTTTCAATGGGACAATGAAACACATGTAGGACCTACTTCCAAGATCAGAGCTCTTAAATAGGCTATTATAAAACGACCGACCTAAGTGCCAGTAGGCTTCTTTTCACAGTACTGTAGCTTTGCAGGAAGGTTTCTTCAAGCATCTTGGAGATGTTCCCGCAGTTCTTCTGGATTTAGTTTGTCTCAGTTTTTTCTGTTGAGACAAAAGATGTTTTACATACAAGTCCATAACAATACATTACATGATCATGAATAAATTGTAATTCCTGTAAACTGACAGTTAAAAAAAAAAGTTATTCATATTATTTCCACTGATGTGCCACTAATGGGCAGAACTCTTGTAAATTAAAGAGCTAATAGGCAGTTGGTAAAGTCACACATCACTGCAGCTGCCATTAGAAGCTCTGGTTTCCAGAAAAAGGAGAACTACTGCACATGCACAATGACTAAATCTAATCAAAATTTACAGTTTTAACTCTATTTGATCTTATGACACAGTTCGTGTTGCTAATTTTACTATATGTTTGGAGATTTCAGGAGTTCTCCATTCAAGTAAATAGCAGTTTGCCTTGCATAACCTAAAAAAGTTGCTTGGAGGCTTTGCAAATGGTACTGAATGAACTGATGTTCATTGAAAGCAGAAAGCTTGTCATACTCAACTTTAGCAGAAGCCTTGATTTGGTTTTTTCTGAAGTTAAACAGTCTGAATAGCCTTTCTTATGGTATAATATAAATAATAATCTGTTTTTGTGTTCAAGCAAGAAAAAACACATGTTGGCTTGGAGTCACATGATGCTAAGCATATTTTTTAACTGTTTCTTTCAAAATTATTATGAACCATTTTTAAAAGCTGTACTGTTTGGCGTTCTTATATTTTAGATGGAGAAGCTGAAAGCTCTGGGATATGTTCCTCTTCTACTAGGGTAATGTTCGAAGGCCCATAAGTGGACAACGGAGGTCCAGTGTCCCTTTGAGTTCCCACCTGAGGGACATAATGGTGATGAAAAAATGCTCATCCTCTTTGAGTATATTTTACAGGGTAAATTGTATTTGCAAGCACTGATACCTAAATACTGTAGCTATACAAGTTTCTATGTTAAACTACACTTTATTAAAAAAAAAAATATATATATATATATATATATATGACTTTAATTGTACTTTTTTTAAAGGTTTGAGTCCAGAAGAAGAACAAGAGGTCACAGAAGGTAATGAAGCAGAAAGGCAGGACTTGAAAGAGACTGTAGAAGATGAAGAGGATATTGAATGTTTATGTTTATATTTATGTATGTTTATGTTTATATTTATGTACATATATAACATATATGTTATATATGTTTATATGATCATATTAATGTTTATATTTGTTTCAGTGCTGTTTAGATTTTTAGATGTTTAAAAATTGTTTTGCATTTAAAATGTTAGACATTCTCTGTTCAGGTTAAGTAATTAATTCATTTCTAACCAAATTTTACATTTGTACAGAATGTCCATTCCATGCGTCTCTGGACGTATTTCCAGTGGAATTTGTACCCAAGACGCGTCTCAGAAAGGTTGGCATTAATCTGTATTTCAATCTGTTAATGTTGTGTGTTCATAATACCGGTGACGTTTTCATGTAAAGAACATTAATTTAAATAATTTATTAAATTAAGTCATTAATTTATGTTTTTGCTCAAACTATGAATGGATCAGTATCCCAAAATATTTAGCTCTGTTGTAATGTCAAGAACTCCACATTCAGTGTATGCTAATGTGTAGGGTACTTTATTGCAAAAAATAAACATCTGGAATGCAATTCATATTTGCTTACTGATTACAGTATGAGTACAGGCAGTGCAAAAGAGCATACGGTTAGAAGATCACACATCAATACACAAACAATGATTAATAAGGTGAAGAATTGTAAATTCATATTTTAATATAAAATATTCTGTACATTACTACAGTGAATATAACATATAATCTAACTATATAACATGTAGAGTTCAGGTGTGTATTTCCATTGCTTCTGAATATGTTAACAGCAGTTGTTGAAGTTGCTCTTCAGTCTGAGTGGCATTTATGGGTCAGTTTTGGTTAAGATGATAAGAATCCTAAATGATGAATTGGAATTCAAATTTCAGATTTCGTGCTTTGATGACAAAACCTGCTGTAGTGCGGGTATGCTGGAGCTTTGCTTGTGGAGAAAGGTATTTTTAAGTGGTCGTGAAAGCTGTCTGTTAAGGTTAGGGGTTAGTTTCTGTTGTAGTAGCATTCACCTTTCAGCACGCCACCTTTCGTTACGTACATCCCTCGACCTGCAGCTTCCCCTGTCTCTGTCTCTGTGCTGGGGGTGTTGCTGTACCACAGTAATGACACATGAGGATGGAGGCTTTCCGTGGTGCTTTGTTAAAAGTTTTTGATGAGTTATACGTTAATGCTTTAAATGTAGTAAGTGATGTAATGATATGTAAAAATTGAAATGTAATGGTGATTTGTTTTGTAATTTTTACTTAATTCACAGGGACGTAAAGAGGTGTTGGTGCATTGGTTGCCTTGTCCATCCTGGTAAGAATAAGTAAACCTACTGTACATGGCAACTTAATTCACCTCTGTACATTTCTCATTTATTGATTGTTGTTTTTACTTTTTTCCCAGTATGGCCACACACCTGGCAGCCTGAAGATCATGTTCAAATTACTCTCACTCAATGTTAAGTACATTACCGGTACATGAAGACAGTTTTTTGTTTGTTTGTTTGTTTTTGAACCACAGTTTCTGTTATAGTGGACAAATAAAGGTTTGTGTTTTCACTATGTCCATTTACATCTTTTGACCTTTAAAAAAGCACCACATTTGTATGCCTGAAATATCCAGGAGCTGGAGCTAATCCCAGCTAGCACAGGCCAAAGGTAGAAAATCCCCCTGAACATGTGACCAGTCTGTCACAGAGATGACACACACAATATAGCCTCTAGTTCCTGATTAACTACCTGCATGTGCGGAGGACACTGGTGAAACCCACAGCAACACTGGGGAAACTATCAATCAGGAAATATGAAGTCATTTGTAGTCTTACATAGTCATTTTTGAATGTAAGCCCATTGTGTGTGTACAGTATAATATATATATGCGTGATTCGAATTTTAGTTGCTATGAAATGCGTTTTATGAATTCTGTCTATATTTACACTTGAACCGATCGCTGTCTGGGCGTGCATGCAGTGATTCAAATTTTTGTTGCGATAGGGACGCGTTTTATGAATTTATGCAATCTGCATGTATCCGCACTTCATGATCGACCGCTGTCTGTTGGTTGAGAGACGAGGCGAATTAACAGACTTTTGCAGAGAATTTTCTGTGACAAAACTTGAGACTTTTAAGCTGTTTTCTGGATTTCTGAGGAGACTTTTATTCTAGAAGGACATCGGAGAATATATCCTTTATATTGAGTTACATTTTTGAAAGAGTTATATAATTTCTGAGAATATTTTTATTTTTGTTTGTTTGATCTTTTTTTCAGGGGTGTATTTCTGAGGAGATTTCTATTTTATTGTATTGTGTTGTGTTGTGTTGTGTTGTGTTGTGTTGTGTTGTGTTGTGTTGTACTGATTTTATTGCAGTTTGGAGGAGGATATATCGATGGCTCACATGATGGGTGAAAGAGGTGAGTTTTAATTGTTCATTTATGGTTTATCCTCCTAAGACCCGAGCTTTGGTTTGGCGTGCATTTTAGATTTCTTCTAGCTTTTTAGGGTTAGGAGGGACCAATAAATATAATAACCAGATATTATCTTTGAACATGAAGCACTTTTTGAAAAAAATGATGTCCACATATGTGGACACCGGGTCTGTATTCACAGAAAAAAATCAATACACCATTATGTAACAAAGTGCAAATCTCTTTTATTTACAGCCAGTGCCTGAACATTTTTCGTTGTTACTCTTGTATAACTTCTGAACATACATACATACATCTTCCGCTTATCCGGGGCCGGGTCGCAGGGGCAGCAGTCTAAGCAGAGATGCCCAGACTTCCCTCTCTCTAGACACTTCCTCCAGCTCTTCCGGGGGGACACCGAGGCGTTCCCTGGCCAGCTGGATGACATAGTCCCTCCAGCGTGTCCTAGGTCTTCCCCGGGGTCTCCTCCCAGTGGGACGTGCCCGGAACACCTTCCCGGAAAGGTGTCCAGGAGGCATCCGGAACCTCAGCTGACCCCTCATGATGTGGAGGAGCAGCGGCTCTACTCTGAGCTCCTCCTGAGTGACCGAGCTTCTCACCCTATCTCTAAGGGATCGCCTAGCCACCCTGTGGAGAAAGCTCATTTTGGCTGCCTGTATCCGGGATCTTATCCTTTCGGTCATGACCCACAGCTCATGACCCACAACTCAGCCCAGGTGAGTTGGATCCGAAAATGTAGCTGGGGCCCCACCCTGGAGCCAGGCCTGGGGTTGGGGATCGTATGAGAGCGCCTGGTGGGCCGGGCCTCCCCCCATGGGGTCCAACTGGGCTCAACCTGAAGAAGCGATGTGGGGCCGCCCTCCCGTGGGCTCACCACCCATAGGAGGGACTGTAAGGGGCCGGTGCTTAGAGGATCGGGCGGCAGTCGAAGGCGGGGGCCTCGACGACCCGATCCCTGGACCCTGGAGGGGTGCTGGAAAGTGCTCCGACTGGGGACTCCGTCGTTCTACTTGGGGACTTCAACGCCCTTGTGGGCAGCGACAGTGACACCTGGAGGGGCGTGATTGGGAGGAACGGCCCCCCTGATCTGAACCCGAGCTGTGTTCTGTCATTGGACTTCTGTGCTAGTTACAGCTTGTCCATAACGAACACCATGTTCAAGCATAAGGGTGTCCATCAGTGCACGTCCCAGACAGCAACATAGTGTCGGCCCAGATCCGGCCCACATCTGGACCGTATGGAATCCACATGAACCAGATTTGGGCCAGATCTGGGCTGATACTATGTTGCTGTCTGGGGTGGCACCAGGACACCCTAGGCCAGAGGCCGATGATCGACTTTGTGGTCGTTTCATCTGACCTGCGGCCGTATGTCTTGGACACTCTGGTAAAGAGAGGGGCGGAGCTGTCAACTGATCACCACTTCTGAACATTGATATGGAAAAACAAAATTTATATAAAAATAAAAAAAATATCCAAAAAAAAAGTGAGCAAGAGAGTGTGTGTGTGTGTGTGTGTGTGCGCGCGAGTGTGTGTGTGTGTGTGTGTGTGTGTGTGTGTGTGTGTGTGTGTGTGTGCTCGAGAGTGTGAGTCAATGTGCGTCACGAAGCTCAGTGCAACTACAAATGTTATTTTTTTTGCCAGCATTCTTATACAGTATCATCGAAGTTAAGTCCCATTGTCCACATATGTGGACATAATTTAGCAGCCTAGTAAATCTTTCCTGTTACAAAAGTTTGTCAAATGTGCATGCCATTTTAATCATACAACACTATTATGCATAACTTAACAAGAATCAACAATGAAATGTTATTACATTTTTTACCTTGTGGACGTTTTGGTCTGATATCGTGCCTGCGTGACATTTCGCCTGTGTTCTCCGCCATCTTGACATTATTTATGTTACATTTTTTTCTCTCCTGACACCACCAGATGGCAGTATAAGTGTCCTCGTTTGTGAAAAACATGTTCCAGTTACACATTTGTAACTGTAGTTTAAAGTAGTTGCACTTTTTACTCCACTACATTTCTGTCAAGGTCCTTGAGTAGAAAGTAGTTGGATTCTGACATCAATCTGATTTTCATTTTCAACGTTGGGTTTGGTCTTCTAATATGTCATTGTTTTGGAGCACACTAGCTTATTACAGTGGCTGACATATTCATACTAAAAGCCAAAAAACTTTAAATAGGGCACTATTTGAGGGAATAGCCCGAAACAGGGTGTCCGAAACTATTGTGGACGTTATTGAGAGCACTTATTCAATCTCTCATTCAATCCCACTACAGGAACTGTGTTGAACTAAATTTCATATTGATATGAGGGTAGGCAGGCATAGATTCAGAGGTATAAGGTACTGTAAGAATTACAAACAACAATAATAAAACAATGCATTGACATTAATTTACTTTTGATACTTAAGTACTTTTAAAAACAAGTAGGCTACTTCTGTACTTAAGTAAAAATCAGTCTTTTCAACTTTTATTTGTAACTGAGTAATATTTGACCAGCAGTATCTGTAACTTAATTTCACTCAAGTAAGGAAATTGTGTAACTTACTTTGTCCATCTCGGGGCAGCGTATCCTGATCACGGTCATCAGAACCGGGTCTCCAAACCTCCTGACCAGCCGTCTGAGAGAAAGCAGCTCTCCTGGATCTGGAGTGATGGAATATTTCACATATCACATAGTTAGTAATATTTTAATAATAATAATCAATAATCAATGTCTGTGGTCAATTACAAATTTTTACTTCAGTTAAGTTACTCAAATTCAAATCTTTATTTCGCATGCAAGGAATCAAATAAATGTGATCAAATGGGTTCTTCAAATTACTGTAGTCAGTCATTGTACAACATCATACCATAACCTCCTACGACCCCGTGTCCACATACGTGGACATCACATTTTTGGCTGTGTGCGGCATAATTATATTACTTTTTACTGAAAATGATATATTTCAATAAAACAAACAAAATGTAATGTATGTCATATGACATAGCTATGCATGAATACACTCTAGATGTGTATATAGTAAACATATCTACATTTTCATTCAAACAATTAAATAAAGCATTAATTAAATAATTATATTTTATTTACTGACAACAATGAGACATTTTTATAAATTAGTAAAAGAATGAATGAAAGTCACCATCACACAATAAACAAATGCATACAAGTCAACACATGAAACAAAGCTTTATTCAAACTACAATCATGTATGTAGGCTACAGGCACTGAACCCCACATCCTATTGCCATCTCAACACAGCGGTTCCCATTCTGCGGTTTTATTCTGATGAATCAGCTGACCGCCAGAGGTGAGCCGTTCCTTCGTGCCTGAGGTTGTTGCGTGATGCGTTGTGCTTCACAATCTGAGGCAATAAGGGCAGGTGGAGTGATGGAGGGTCTCAGAAGGGCAGGTGGAGTGTTCGTCCATGGCACCATCTCCAGGATTCAGCTCTGGGCTTCTCATCCTCAGTGCTCACACCAGCCTGCTGACATTTCAGATCCTACAAAAATGCACAAACATAACACAAAAGCAGTCATTTCAACCACACAATGTCATTTGATTTCAGTATTATTTAGAGGATAAAAACGCTTTTTTTCACAAATGCCGCCATCATCTTTCCTTGCAGGTCCTGCTCCACCACAAAAGATCTGCAGCAAATGCACAGAAATCAAGAATCAGAAAAGTGCTGTAATAGCTCTGTTTGAAATTACAATAATAATTAAAATAAACTACAACTTAATATTTAAATAGTTGTTGTTATTAATTTCTGTATTATACTCACTCAAAGCCTTTGATGGCAGCATTCAGCTTCATGAGCCACTCTCCACTGGATAAACACATCTGTTCATCCGACCCTGTAACATCCAGACAAGATTCACATTACCTCTGTGATTTATGAGCTCAACACTACATTTACATGTTGAGGTTGTTTTAACTTTTTATCCAACATAAATGTCCCTCAATTTATCAACAGTAATGGACAAATAAAATAGATAACTTATGTTTAGTTACTTTATAGATTTGTTCTACATAATAGCACACATTCATCACTCAGATGTCTATTTCATGTTTTATGTTGAGTTTCCTGTCAGGTGTAAATAGACATTTAAAACTAGATGTACCGCATCGCGGTACAAAATATGACCGCCGCTCAGGCCTGCAATGGCTTTCCACAAAAATAAATGACGTGGAGTAATTTGGCTGTATTGCGTGTTTATGTATATACCTAAAAAAAGTAATAGTATGTGCATGTGTGTGTGTGTGTGTGTGTGTGTGTGTGTGTGTGTGTGTATGTGTGTGTATTTGTGTATGTGTGTGTCTGTGTGTGTGTGTGTGTGTGTGTGTGTGTGTGTGTGTGTGTCTGTGCGTGTATGTATGTGTGCGTACATGTGTGCGCGTGTGTGTTTGTGTGTGTGTGTGTCTGTGCATGTGGATTTGTATGTGTGTGTATGGGTGTGTGTCTGTGCGTGTGGATGTCAGTGTGTGTGCATGCTTGCGTTTGTTTGTATTCCTGCATGTGTGTGTGTGACAGTATCATCCTAAACCAGCAACCCTTCGCTCAACAGCACCATCTACAGGCCGATGAGTGTACAGTCACTAAATGTGCACATAAATGAATTTATTTTATACCCCCCCATGGATGAAATTCTACAAAACTTAGCAGAGGAAACCCCCAGAGGTTGTCAAGTTAATCATACACATGAAATATGGTGCAGTTCTGAACATCTCCACTGAAGATAGGGGCGATTAAAGCAGAATAATATTGCATTTTCATTTTTTATGGGAGGGGCGCAAATCACAAATGAGTGATTATGGGCTAGGTTGATGTGCCATAAAAATGTCTTCATCCTCGGTGCCACGGTTCAGGTAGTTATTTAGGAAAAACTGCATTTTTTTGGGTTTGGGGGGGCCCAGCGCGGGGGGGGGGGGGGAGTGGCCCCCGGGGACCAAACGAAATTTTTCCGTAGAAGTCTAGTGGGGCTACATGCCCACCAAATTTCATGTTCCCCGGTGTTTCGGTGTCCCTGGTATCGCTGACGAAAAATTTACGGGGGCCCCAGCGCAGGGGGGGGGAAGTGGCCCCCGGGGACCAAACGAAATTTTTCCGTAAAAGTCTAGTAGACCAACATACCATAAAAATTTCTTCATCCTCGGTGCCACGGTTCAGGTAGTTATTTAGGAAAAACTGAATTTTTTTGGGTTTGGGGGGGCCCAGCGCGGGGGGGGAGTGGCCCCCGGGGACCAAACGACATTTTTCCGTAGAAGTGTAGTGGGGCTACATGCCCACCAAATTTCATGTTTCCCGGTGCTTCGGTGTCCCTGGTATCGTTGACGAAAAATTTACGGGGGCCCCAGCGCGGGGAGGGGGGAGTGGCCCCCGGGGACCAAACGAAATTTTACCGTAAAAGTCTAGTAGACGAACATACCATAAAAATTTCTTCATCCTCGGTGCCACGGTTCAGGTAGTTATTTAGGAAAAACTGAATTTTTTGGGGTTTGGGGGGGCCCAGCGCGGGGGGGGAGTGGCCCCCGGGGACCAAACGAAATTTTTCCGTAGAAGTCTAGTGGGGCTACATGCCCACCAAATTTCATGTTCCCCGGTGCTTCGGTGTCCCTGGTATCGTTGACGAAAAATTTACGGGGGCCCCAGCGCGGGGGGGGAAGTGGCCCCGGGGACCAAACGAAATTTTTCCGTAAAAGTCTAGTAGACCAACATACCATAAAAATGTCTTCATCCTCGGTGCCACGGTTCAGGTAGTTATTTAGGAAAAACGGCATTTTTTGGGGTTTGGGGGGGCCCAGCGCGGGGGGGGAGTGGCCCCCGGGGACCAAACGAAATTTTCCTTAGAAGTCTAGTGGGGCTACATGCCCACCAAATTTCATGTTCCCTGGTGTTTCGGTGTCCCTGGTATGGTTGACGAAAAATTTACGGGGGCCCCAGCGCGGGGGGGGGGGGAGTGGCCCCCGGGGACCAAATGAAATTTTTCCGTAAAAGTCTAGTAGACCAACATACCACAAAAATTTCTTCATCCTCGGTGCCACGGTTCAGGTAGTTATTTAGGAAAAACTGCATTTTTTTGGGTTTGGGGGGGCCCAGCGCGGGGGGGGAGTGGCCCCCGAGGACCAAACTAAATTTTTCCTTAGAAGTCTAGTGGGGCTACATGCCCACCAAATTTCATGTTCCCCGGTGTTTCGGTGTCCCTGGTATCGTTGACGAAAAATTTAAGGGGGCCCCAGCGCGGGGGGGGAAGTGGCCCCCGGGGACCAAACGAAATTTTTCCGTAAAAGTCTAGTAGACCAACATACCATAAAAATTTCTTCATCCTCGGTGCCACGGTTCAGGTAGTTATTTAGGAAAAACTGAATTTTTTTGGGTTTGGGGGGGCCCAGCGCGGGGGGGGAGTGGCCCCCGGGGACCAAACGAAATTTTTCCTTAGAAGTCTAGTGGGGCTACATGCCCACCAAATTTCATGTTCCCCGGTGTTTCGGTGTCCCTGGTATCGTTGACGAAAAAAATTTAAGGGGGCCCCAGCGCGGGGGGGGAAGTGGCCCCCATGGACCAAACGAAATTTTTCCGTAAATGTCTAGTAGACCAACATACCATAAAAATTTCTTCATCCTCGGTGCCACGGTTCAGGTAGTTATTTAGGAAAAACTGCATTTTTTGGGGTTTGGGGGGGCCCAGCGCGGGGGGGGAGTGGCCCCCGTGGACCAAACGAAATTTTTCCTTAGAAGTCTAGTGGGGCTACATGCCCACCAAATTTCATGTTCCCCGGTGTTTCGGTGTCCCTGGTATGGTTGACGAAAAATTTACGGGGGCCCCAGCGCGGGGGGGGGGGGAAGTGGCCCCCGGGGACCAAATGAAATTTTTCCGTAAAAGTCTAGTAGACCAACATACCACAAAAATGTCTTCATCCTCGGTGCCACGGTTAAGGTAGTTATTTAGGAAAAACTGCATTTTTTTGGGTTTGGGGGGGCCCAGCGCGGGGGTGGAGTGGCCCCCGGGGACCAAACGAAATTTTTCCTTAGAAGTCTAGTGGGGCTACATGCCCACCAAATTTCATGTTCCCCGGTGTTTCGGTGTCCCTGGTATCGTTGACGAAAAATTTACGGGGGCCCCAGCGCGGGGGGGGAAGTGGCCCCCGCGGACCAAACTAAATTTTTCCGTAAAAGTCTAGTAGACCAACATACCATAAAAATTTCTTCATCCTCGGTGCCACGGTTCAGGTAGTTATTTAGGAAAAACTGCATTTTTTTGGGTTTGGGGGGGCCCAGCGCGGGGGGGGAGTGGCCCCCGGGGACCAAACGAAATTTTTCCTTAGAAGTCTAGTGGGGCTACATGCCCACCAAATTTCATGTTCCCCGGTGTTTCGGTGTCCCTGGTATCGTTGACGAAAAATTTAAGGGGGCCCCAGCGCGGGGGGGGGAAGTGGCCCCCGGGGACCAAACGAAATTTTTCCGTAAAAGTCTAGTAGACCAACATACCATAAAAATTTCTTCATCCTCGGTGCCACGGTTCAGGTAGTTATTTAGGAAAAACTGCATTTTTTTGGGTTTGGGGGGGCCCAGCGCGGGGGGGGAGTGGCCCCCGGGGACCAAACGAAATTTTTCCTTAGAAGTCTAGTGGGGCTACATGCCCACCAAATTTCATGTTCCCCGGTGTTTCGGTGTCCCTGGTATCGTTGACGAAAAATTTAAGGGGGCCCCAGCGCGGGGGGGGAAGTGGCCCCCAGGGACCAAACGAAATTTTTCCGTAAAAGTCTAGTAGACCAACATACCATAAAAATTTCTTCATCCTCGGTGCCACGGTTCAGGTAGTTATTTAGGAAAAACTGCATTTTTGGGGGTTTGGGGGGGCCCAGCGCGGGGGGGGAGTGGCCCCCGGGGACCAAACGAAATTTTTCCTTAGAAGTCTAGTGGGGCTACATGCCCACCAAATTTCATGTTCCCCGGTGCTTCGGTGTCCCTGGTATCGTTGACGAAAAATTCAGTAAGGTGACAAAAAAAAAAAAAAAAAAAAACTTTGACAATCCCTATATGACCGGCTAGCTACGCTAGCGGCGGTCATAATAAGCGTCTTTAAGATGTATATATGGTTTATGTAAATCCACGTTAGAGAAGTAACTTATGTGTCCTTACTGGAGCTCCCCTGTTAGCTAACGTTATACATAATAAAACGTGTTTTTACAGCAAAATCACAACTATACTATACTGTGTAACGTCTTTACACCTTCAGCAATTCAACAGTTTACTCCACAGAAGTTCAACACATGCAATTTTAACACAAGGAACCGTGTTTACTCACATTTGAAAGCACCCGCGTCGCCGATCTCTGCGATGTTTGATAATGACGTCCTCTCGCGTGGCCTCCTGGGATAGAAGAGGATCCATCGGTTGAGCACTGGCCGGAAGCAGTAAGCCATCCGGGAACTTCTCGCCTACTCTTTTATGAATACTGATGTTTCGAACGTACTGCTTCCTTCACGTAGGCTACTGTTTTCGCCTCCTATATAGTAGGAAAGTAGGCATATTCGAACGCACTTAAGTCCGAATCTCGCGATAATTAGTACGTCACCCAGGTAATTCTCGCCTACTCTTTTGGATTCGCACATACTGTAGCGACTGTCAATGGCTGTGTGGCTGTCAATCAGCTCTGTGTAACCCCGGGCGCGCTGTTGGTTGGCGGCCTGGGGAGAGGGGGCGGGCTCCCTGGGGATATAGCGTTTGTGTTGAGGAAGTTCTGCTCTTTTTTCTGTTCTGGGCCAAAACACGGCCGCTGTGTTCCAATGTCTGCACGTTGTGCTTCTGGTTAATAAACAAGTTAACTGAATTCTGGCCTCTTGTGAGATGCTACACTGGTGTCAGCAGAAAAAAATTCGGAAAAAGGGATTAAGGAAGACCGAGGGTGCACCCTGCACTACTAGTTAGGGACCAGTTTAGTTTGTTAGCTTAGTTAGCGTTAGCGTGACCGTGTCAACACAGTGTGCGTGGGGAGGTGAGTGACGGAGAAGGAGCCAGAGCCGCGGAATGGACGTTCTGTGACCTACAAAGGGAGCTGCGACGGCTGGAGGACAGCAGAGGCCATCTTAGGGGCACGATGGAAGCGATGGCCTCCGAGGCTGGCTTTGACAGACGGAAACATGCAGGCTCCGCTACCCACAAGCTAAAGTCGGAGGGGGGCGCAGACACCAACGTCACTTCCGGCGCGGGAAGCTCAGAAGTAAAAAACAATGGTGGCGCCCAGTCCACAATAACAGTGGTAGCGGCTAGCTCCGTGAAAACTCCAAAGTACAACGGGAAGGTGAGCTGGGAAGCTTTTCATGCACAATTCAAACTGCTTGCTAAATCACAGAACTGGTCGCAAGAGACCAAAGCGTTACAATTGGCGAAGTGCCTTACGGACGAGGCTTTAGCATGCTTGCTACTCTTACATTTACATTTACATTTAGTCATTTAGCAGACGCTTTTGTCCAAAGCGACTTACAAATTGGGACTAAATTAAGCAAGTCATCGTGAAGAGGCAAAAACAACGCAAGAAGTGCTCAAAATACGAAGTTCAGGCATTATTCAGAGTAGCATAAGCCCGATAAGCGAGAATTTACAGGAATATAAACATATATATACAATTAAAATAAAAAATAAAAAAATCTTTTTTTTATGAGGTTAAGTGCTCACGGAAGAGAAGAGTTTTTAGCTCTTTTTTGAATGTTGTCATGGATTCTGCATTCCGGATGCCGGTGGGGAGATCATTCCACCAGCATGGAACTGTGAATGAGAATGTTCTGGAAAGTGATTTTTTGGCTCTCTGTGATGGGACCACGAGACGTCGCTCGTTGACCGATCGAAGGCTTCTGGTAGGGATGTAGACTTGTAGGAGTGAGTGAAAGTAGGACGGAGCTGAGCCTGTGACAGATCTGTAAGCAAGTGTCAGTGCCTTGAACTTGATGCGAGCAGAGAGAGGTAGCCAGTGCAGTGAGATGAACAAAGGAGTGACGTGGGCCCTCTTGGGCTCGTTGAAGACAAGACGAGCTGCAGCGTTCTGAATCATTTGTAGAGGTTTAGTTGCACATGATGGAAGTCCAGCCAGAAGAGCATTGCAGTAGTCAAGCCTAGTAATGACCAGGGCCTGGACGAGAAGTTGTGTTGCATGCTCAGTTAGGGAAGGCCTGATCTTCCTGATGTTGTGCAGTGCAAACCTGCATGATCGAGCTGTCTTTGAAATGTGATCTGTGAAGGTCAGCTGGTCATCAACTGTTACTCCAAGATTTCTGACCGACCTTGATGGGGTGATTGATGATGAGTCTAGCTGGATAGTGAAGTCGTGTTGCAGAGACGGATTGGCAGGGAGGACGAGAAGCTCAGTCTTTGCTAGGTTGAGCTGCAGGTGATGTTCCTTCATCCATGTCGAGATGTCCGCCAGACAGCTTGAGATCCGTGCAGCTACTGTGGGATCATCTGGTTGAAATGAGAGGAAGAGCTGTGTGTCATCAGCATAGCAGTGGTAGGAGAAACCATGCGCCTGTATGATGTGTCCCAGTGATGTGGTGTAGATGGAGAAGAGGAGGGGACCAAGAACTGAACCCTGAGGAACCCCTGTGGTCAGATGATGTGCTCTGGATGCCTCGCCTCTCCATGCGACCCTGAAGGACCTACCTGTGAGATAGGACTCAAACCAGTGGAGGGAGGTTCCTGTGATGCCCAGTGCTGAGAGGCTGGACATAAGGATCTGATGATTCACAGTGTCGAAGGCAGCAGACAGATCCAGAAGAATGAGAACTGAGAATTTGGAAGCAGCTTTTGCGATCCGTAGGGCTTCTGTGACCGACAGTAATGCAGTCTCAGTTGAGTGTCCTTTCTTGAAGCCGGATTGGTTGGCGTCCAGCTGGTTGTTCAGAGACAAGAATGATGTTACTTGGTTGAAAACAGCTCTTTCAAGTGTTTTTGCAATGAATGGTAGGAGAGAGATAGGTCTGTAATTGTCTACAAATGATGTGTTTAGTGTTGGTTTTTTTAGCAGTGGGGTTACCCGAGCCTGCTTGAATGCAGTAGGGAAAGTGCCAGTGTGGAGGGATGAGTTGATGATGTGTGTGAGTGCTGGTAGAAGTGTGGGAGAGATGGCTTGTAAAAGGTGTGAGGGGATGGGGTCTAGAGGGCAGGTGGTAGGATGACTGGACATGATAAGTTTAGATACTTCTTCCTTGGTTAGCGGCGAGAAGGAGGAGAGAAGGGTATTGGCTGTGGGAGAGGTTGGTTTGGTTTCCTGTGTGTGTGGAGCTGGAGCAGAGAACTGACTGCTGATAGTTGTTGTTTTGTCGGTGAAGAAGTTAGCAAAATCATCAGCAGTTAAAGAGGAGGTTGGTGGTGGGGGTGGACAGAGAAGAGAGTTGAATGTCTTGAAGAGTGTTCGTGAGTTAGAGGCGCTTTTGATCTTGTTGTGGAAGTGGGAAGATTTAGCAGCATGAACATCAACAGAAAATGAAGAGAGGAGAGATTGATACATACTTAGATCAGATGTGTCTTTTGATTTGCGCCATTTCCTCTCCGCTGCCCTGAGTTCCGTCCGATGTTCACGAAGAACCTCAGATAACCAGGGGTTAGAGGGAGTAGCGCGTGCAGGCCTGGAGGAGAGAGGGCAGATTTTGTCTAGAGAAGAGGTTAGAGTGGAGAATAAGGTATCCGTTGCGGTATTCACATCCAGACGTAGATGTATTCACGGTATTCACATCCAGACTCTTAGACGTAGATGACAGAGAGAACTACATCGCACTGGTGGGGGCTCTCCAGCGACGGTTCGGGAACTTTACGGGATCGGAGCTCCTCCGCAATGAACTGAATAACAGATACAGAAGACACGGCGAGCCGCTACGGCAACTAGCCAATGACGTTGAGAGCCTTACCCGCAGAGCATATAGCAGCATGCCCACGAGCCCTATCACCGCCCGAACTGCGTGTGGAGGTACAGCTGACACACCCTCGGTCCCTGCAGGAGGTGTTGGAGAGGGCGTCAGAGAGAGAAACGGCCCGTGCCTACATCACAATGCCCACACAGGAACACAACAGTCCCCATGTCAGAGCAGCAGCGGAGGATCAGCAAACACCAGCATGGGCAGCGGAGCTGACAGAGCTGGTGCGGGCAGCTTCCCTGGGCACCCAGCGGCGCGCTGACCGCACTACTAGACTGTGCTGGGGCTGCGGGGAACCCGGTCACTTGGTACGCTCATGCCCAAAAGCACCCAGACACCGGGGAAACGACCTCGGGTCCGCATAGAGGGGGCAACGCGGACCACGTTAACTACACACAATATTGGAATCACAAATATGTTGCTGGTCACGTAATTCGTGCTGCTGCGACTTGCAAGCGACCACAGCCCCCCACATACATCCTCAGGCATGGCTGGCCCGATGGCGGTGGCGGTAGTGGGCCGGACTTCAATTGGGGACCTCTGCCACATTCCAGTCACTGTGGAGGGAGTAACGTGTGTGGCGCTGGTCGACACCGGCTCTACAGTGACATTAGTGCGGCCCGATGTGCTCCCCAGGCAAACTGTGCTGGAGCCAACAGCAGTCCACCTGCGGACGGTGACTGGGGAATTGTCACCCATGAAAGGCAAAGGGACACTGACATTTGTGGTGGGCGGTAAAACAGTGCGCCACCCGGTGTGGGTGGCGTCAGTCCAGGACCCCTGCATTCTCGGACTGGACTTTTTGAAGAACACGGGCTGTCGGCTGGACCTGGCGGAGGCCACCCTGTGCTTCCCAGGGGAACGTCCGGTCAACATGGCTCCACCCCCCCTGGGCCTCAACCCTACAACACCCCCAGGTAACCATGGTGTCAGCAAACACCGCTGAAGCCAACAGCGACCCCGTCGTAGGGACCCCTCGAGACCCCCGTACCCCCCCACTCACAGCTGAGCAGAGGCACTTTACAGCCCTCGCTGCTCGGAACACGCCAGCCGCCACCCCCACTACCCCCCCTCACCTCATCTAGCCGCCCCACCTGCGCCACAGCCAGCACACACTACACAGATTCCTAAGAGCCGGGCCTCTGACCCATTAGCAGCCCGGCTCCCCCAAATGGAGGAGGGAAGTGTCGTGTTGGCAGTACGGGGCATATGACGACGGAACTGTTCTCACCTAGACCCCCAACAGGGCAAAGAATTGTGGCAACTATTGCTACAGTTCAAGGACATTTTTGCATTTAAAGAAGGTGACGTGGGGTGCACACACCTAATACAGCATGACATAGATACAGGTGACAGCCCGCCTATCAAGTTACGCCCACGTCGCCTCCCACTGGCACGCCAGGAAGCAGCAGACAAGGTGTTGTGGGAGATGCAGCAGTCGGGCATTTTAGAGCCGTCTGACAGCCCGTGGGCCGCCCCTGTGGTCATGGTCCCAAAGAGGAACGGTCAGTGGGGGTTCTGTGTGGACTACAGACGGCTCAATGGGGTGACAAAGAAGGACTCCTACCCCCTGCCACGGGTTGATGAAGCCCTGGACCAGGTAGCGGGGTCCGCCTGGTTCACGTCGCTGGACCTGAGGTCCGGATACTGGCAGGTGCCTCTCTCTCCCGCTGCCAAACCAAAGACAGCGTTCTGCACAAGCCGTGGCCTCTGGCAGTTCAAAGTTCTCCCATTTGGCCTTTGCAATTCATGTACTTTAAAGAGCTGGAAGGCCAGGTAGCACGCTGGATGGAGGAGCTACAGTCCTATGACTTTAAAGTGGTGCATAGAGCGGGAGCCCGCCACTCCAACGCCGACGCCCTGTCCCGCAGACCCTGTGCGGAGGGAGGATGCCGCCACTGCGATCGGAGGGAGACACGAGAGAGGGAGTTACAGGGTCAGGAGGCAGCCATCGTCAGCCGGGCCGGGGTGGCAGTGTGCTGCGAGCGGATATCTCCGTCAGCAGCCATGTCACCCTGTAGCCCAAGACTGGTTGCCCACTGAAGCTAAGCAGGGTTGAGCCTGGTTAGTACCTGGATGGGAGACCTCCTGAGAAAAACCAGGTTTCTGCTGGAAGAGGTGTTAGTGAAGCCAGCAGGGGGTGCTCACCCTGTGGTCTGTGTGGGTCCTAATGCCCCAGTATAGTGAAGGGGGCACTATACTGTCAAAGAGCACCGTCCTTCGGATGAGACGTTAAACCGAGGTCCTGACTCTCTGTGGTCATTAGAAATCCCAGTGGCCTCTGTCCATCATGGCCTCCTAATCATCCCCATATACTGATTGGCTTCATCACTGTCTCCTCTCCACCAGTAAGCTGGTGTGTGGTGGGCGTTCTGGCGCAATATGGCTGCCGTCGCATCATCCAAGTGGATGTTGCACATTGGTGGTGGTTGAGGAGATTCCCCCTTCTATGTAAAGCGCTTTGAGTGCCGAGAAAAGCGCTATATAAATGTAATGAATTATTATTATTATTATTATTATCTCAGCAACGCAGTGGAGACAACAGCAGGAGGCCGATATGGACATACAGCCAGTGCTCCAGTGGGTGGAAATGCAGACACGGCCACCATGGGAGGAGGTGGCACCGCTTTCCACAGCGACAAAAGGGCTGTGGGCAAAGTTCCAGGCCCTGCGGCTCACCGATGGGGTGCTACAGCGGGCCTGGAAGGATCCAGCGACGGGAGAGCTGAGGTGGCAGTTGGTGGTCCCCAGAGCAGAGAGACTGACCGTGCTGAAGGCAGTGCATGGGGCCACGGGGTCCGGTCACTTCGGGGTCACCAAAACTCTCCGTCGCCTGCGACAGAGCTTCTACTGGGGGCAGTTCAGGAGGGACGTAGAGGACTTCTGCAGGCGGTGTGACAGCTGCACGACAAAGAAGGGCCCCTCCGAACAGTCCCACGCCCAGCTCCAACAGTTCCCTGTCGGCGCACCCATGGAAAGAGTTGGGGTGGACATAGTCGGTCCACTCCCAGTCACTGACAGCTGGAACAGGTATGTGCTGTCAGTCATGGACTACTTCACCAAGTGGCCCAAGGCTTATGCCCTCCCTGACCAGGAGGCAGAGACGGAGGCTGAAGCCCTACTGGAGAGCATGGTCTGCCGTTTTGGGACGCCCCAAACCATACACAGCGACCAGGGGCGAAACTTTGAGTCACGAGTATTTGCCGACCTGTGTCACAGACTGGGCATAAACAAAACTCGCACCACCCCCCTACACCCGCAGAGCGATGGCTTAGTAGAACGCTTCAACAGGACCCTGATCCAGCAGCTGGCCATCATCACCGCCAAACATCAACGCGACTGGGACAAGCACCTCCCGCTGGTGCTGATGGCCTGTCGGTCCGCCGTCCAAGAATCTACGGCCTGCACGCCAGCTCTGCTCATGCTGGGTAGAGAGCTCCGCACCCCGCCAGCAATGGCCTTTGGCCTCCCCCTGACACCCCAGCTGTGCCCCCAGGACGAGAGTACGCCAGGAGACTACAGGACCGCCTAGAGACAGCCCACGACTTTGCACGTGTGCAGCTGCAGAGCGCAGGTGCGAGACAACGTAGGAACTACGATCTACATTACAAGGGCCGCCACCTGGAACCGGGAGAGCTGGTTTGGGTCCACAGCCCGCAGAGAAAAAAAGGCTGTTGCCCTAAGCTGGACAGTGACTGGGTAGGCCCTTGTAGAGTGTTAGAGCGACTAGGGGAGGTGGTATACAGAGTACAGCTACCCCCACGTGGCAGACGAGTGGCCATACATAGAGACAGGTTGGCCCCCTACCACGGAGACGCTTCCCCCCAGCTCCCACCCAGGCCCTCACAGACCCCCCTTAACAGCCCCCACCCAGACACAAACGGGCACACAGACACACATCCAGACATTTCCACCACACCCCCCTCCCCAGGGCCACCCTCTCCAGCTCATGATCTTGCAGTGCCTGCACGGCCCCGGAGGCAAACAAGACCGCGGCCCACCTGAGAGACTTTGTGTAAAGTTGTTGTTGTGTTGTGTGCAGTTGCTGTTGCCTCAGTTTTGAAAAATACAACAACAAACAGTAATATTGTAAAATATTATAACAGTTGAATTTATAATTATATATTAGGCATGTAACGGTTCACAAAATTCACGGTTCGGTTCAATACGATACAGTGGTGACACGGTTCGGTACGTTTTCGATACAGCAAAAAGAAAGAAATGCCAGAGAAATTCCCTTGATTTGTTTATTATGATTTTTTAAATTAAAACTAACATCATAAAGTATTATCTTTTTTTACTTTGAACAATGATGGAGCTGTACTTGACACATCTTCTGGGGGTGTCTTCGTAGCAGCATATAAAACAAAAACCGCTCCTCATAAAAAATTAAATGTAGGCTATTATTGTAGTAGCCTAGTTATAAACAAAGGTTTATTTTATTTTATTTTATTTTTATTTTAAGTTTGCAAGACTCCAGGTTAACATTTGAGGGCAGCAATTTTATTCATAATGTCGAAATAATTCAAAAGCAAAACGATTAAAAATATATATATATTTGAGAGTGGAAATTAATGTCTTTTTTATTTTTAAATAAGTGTTTTTTCCCCCCTACATCTAGAAACTTTTAGTTTCATAAATGGGGGTAATTTTTGAAGGATGAACAAAATAATGTTTTGGTCATCACATTAAAAATAGCATTTAAATATATGACCATATTTGAGTTTTGAAGTGCTAGAAAATATATGTGATGTACTTGAAAGCATTTTACTATTCCTGCCAAACTTCCATGGTGACAGTTAGTATTTAGCCTACTACATTAAATCCATCGTGAATGTTTCTGATTTGTGGACGTAATCATGGCACAATGTTTCTCCTGGTTTCCACGGCAGCGCTGTTTGATCTTATAGAGATCTACGGGTAATAACGGAGAAATTTTAATGCTTTTCACTAGATCTCGCAGCGATGTTACTATTTCTGTGGCGAATTCACATGCATGCTTTCTTTACTGTAGCCTATCTTTGTGTCGCTTGATCAAGATCGGCTCGCGCTGCACTGTCTGACATTGGTCCAAACTGATAAACTGTCAGTGAAGCAGAAGCACAAATGATTATCGCATGATTGAGTTTGCCATTTGATGTTGGGCAGCGTTGTTGTGTTCGCGCCAGCGCGACTGCTATCTAAATTTTGGTCGGCAGGACCGAACCCAAAGCCAATAACGGTTCAATACGAATATATAATTATAATTTATTTCTGTGATCATTTTCAGCATCATTACTCCTGTCTTCAGTGTCACATGATCCTTCAGAAGTCATTCTAATATGATATATGAATAATGCTCAAAAAGCATTCATTGTTATTATCAATGTTGAAAACAGTTATTTAAATTTTTTAGGATTCTTTGATGAATAGAAAGATCTTTTTAATTTTTGTAGAAAGCCTTTCTTTAAAGTGAATTTCGTTTTGTATAAATTATATCTTAATTTTAATCAATGTTTCATCAACCAGTTGCCTGGATTTAATAAATAAGAAGGCAAATATAGCAGATAATATAATCATGGAGGCGCCGGCGCGATTGCATTGCTCCTGAACTGTACGTTTATTGTATTTCATTTGACTGATCCTATCTTTACCCGGAAGTAAATTACACCGTACTTTTTGATCATTTCATTTCCTGTTTGGAATGGAAAAAGGAGAAATGAAAACCTGATCATTTATTCGTTTTTTAGTTTAGTTTAAAAAACAAAAAATGAGATTTTGGCTCGATTTTTCATTTTTCGTTTTAGGGGTTCGATGCATATTTGCGGCGCCGCTGAAACGCCCCTTTCATCTGATTGGTCAAGCCGCTCCGCCTTCAGTAAACTGTGAGCTTTTCTTTCTGTCAGGCAGAATAAGAGTCAGTACGAGTGCGGCACTGACAAATGCACTTTTATAAAATAATGTCTGAAACCACCACTCACTGTTAACTACACACAATATTGGAATCACAAATATGTTGCTGGTCACGTAATTCGTGCTGCTGCGACTTGCAAGCAACCCCATTAATGTGAGCCACAGTATATAACAGATTATTTAAGCATGATGTATTTCCCATTGATAAATACAGTGCAAATATAGTTCCGTCTCTTTGGATAAAAGGGAAGTGGAAATAAAAATCAATAATAGGATGAACTGTATCATGATAATATGTCCGTAACATTAGATGTCCGTAGATGAACTAGCCATAACTGTTACATTAGAATTAGGGGATAATACAGTTTGTATAGGCTACAGTATAAAAATCATTATGTCTATAGTATAAAAATCATTATGTCTATAAAGTTCCTGTCACGAACTGAGCCATGACGTGCTCACGAGACAGCAGCCAGCCAAACGCTGGCGCTAACATTCAAGCTGTCTTGCCGCTATTCTCCGTGTCATATCACTGTCATTGCCGTTTGCTGTTCTTTTACTGGTGCACTATTTACAATGTCATTTTACCACAGTTTGCCATAAATGCCAGCTAGCATGCAATGTTGTTTCGGGTGCAGGGAAAGGCTTACCGGCATTCTTAAATAGCAAATGTTTGTGCATGATCCCAAGCATATATTATACGAACTATACATTGTCATTTTATCGCCCATCTGTATTAACGTCTTTTGGTATCAAGTAATGAAAATATACACACTGGCTGTCAAACTTATTTATTTAGTTAAAGCTTTGTAATTACAACAATGTACACACTTAACCCATCACCGTCCCGATCAACTTCCTGGTTTCGCGGGGGGAAGCCGAGGGGATGTGCCACTGGGTTGAAATAGAGGGGTTTCGCGGGTGATGGGTGGGAGAAACCATTATTGCAGGGGAGTTTTGTGTTTATTACTTGTACGGGTTTTTCTCTACAAATGTGATTTTGGTGGGGGAGAAACGTTTGGTATGTGTTTGTTTATTTGTTGTTTGCTTGTTTGATTTATTATTTAATTATTTTCATGTGATTACATGGATGATTGTTTTGTTAGCAATGGGGCAATCTAGTGGGTGGGGCTACGGCTAGTTTAAGGCTGTATTAGGCCCCATGGCCTGAGTAGCAGAAAGGCTGTGCAGAGGGAAAGATCTGTGGCATAGTAATGCTGGTTGGTAAAGTGTGCAGGGTCTTGAGAGACGTAGCCTGGCAACTTAATGCCTATTTATTTTCTTTATGAACAGTTTTTGTTTTGCATTTTTTTGACTATCCTGACACTGTAAATATTTGCACGTCTTGAAAATATAAAGAAAAAAAAATAAACAAGAGGCTTTCTAGAAAACTTGCATCTTCCCTGACTCCGCCATCGGTCATTTTGCCACATTTTGGTGTCAGAAGTGGGATAAGGAGTCAGGCGGGGGTGAAGATTTACAACAAGCCAAGATGTCCACCAGAAGGGAGAAGAAGAAGGCGGAGGAAGATGGAGCGATAGGGGGCGACACTGAGCTTACGGAGCCCACTCCAGATCCCGCCACAGCTGATCCTGCTATCAACCGGATGGCAAGGATGTTCGAATCCTTCATGGAGGTGCAACGGGCCAGAGATGAGCGGCTGGAGAAGGAGTCGTCCAGGCAAGCCCATCAGTTCCAAGTCCTCACCCATCAGGTGACTCAGCTACAGCTGGATGTGGAGGTAACTCGGGAACGGAGGACCATACCGCTTCCAACGGACCAACAGGAGCCTACGCCTGAGCCCCCATCAAACCCCAGCCATCGGCCTAGAGGCTATGAACCAAAGATGGCTAAGCTGGAAGACTCGGATAACATTGAGCACTACCTAACCACCTTTGAGCGGCTCGCAACAGTCTTTGACTGGCCAGAGGAGGATTGGGCCCTTCATCTCATTCCGCTCCTGACTGGCAAGGCCCGGAGTGCGTTTGTAGCTATGGATTCGGAGAGCACTTTGGACTATGACCTTTTAAAGGAGGCAGTGCTAAAAAAATATGAGATCAACTCGGAGACTTACCGCCTGCAGTTTAGAGCCTTGGAGACCAGGCCGGAGGAGACGCCACAAGAGCTTTACGTCCGGCTGAAGGATCTCTTCTGCAACTGGGTCAAGTACGACCGGAGCAGCAAAGAGGATCTCATGGAACTTATCGTGCTGGAAGAGTATCTCAGAGAACTCTATCCAGAGGTGAAGACCTGGGTCAAGGAGCACAACCCAGCGACTGCAGCTGAGGCTGCCAAACTAGTGGAGAACTTTGTGGCAGCACACAGAGGCCCCAGGAGCTACCGTTATGCTGGAATGCTGGACAGACACGCCCGGGGTAAGTCTGTGGGTGCTGGTAGAGGAGTTGGTTTTGAAGCTACCCCTAGTCACAATGGAAACGCCCTGTCCCTTCCCCCAGATAGTGGCAAGCTGCAAGGCGTATCATGTTTTAATTGTGGTAGGGAAGGTCATAAGAGCCCCTCTTGCCCCCTCAGGAAGTCTAAGTACACCCACCTGTGTTATGTTCCCAATCCCACCCCACCCTTTAAGACCCAGCAGAATAGGGACCCTGTTGTTACCATCGAGCTTAATGGCAAGCTGGTCACAGCTCTCCTAGACACAGGCTGATCACAGACGTTGGTGCAAGCTGAACTAATTCCCCAGGAGTTCAAGAACTTTAAAGGGATAGTTCACTTTGAAATAAATTTTTGGTATGTTTTAGCTTACCTCAAGGGCATCCAAGATGTAGGTGTCTTTTTTTCCGCAGTAGTTTCAATTTTGATATTTTTAGGTCAAACTGTTCTTGTCTGTCAGTCATAATGCAGGTCTATGGTCACTGTCTCAAAGAGCATGCACAGAGTCCAAATTAAAACAATTCCCCGTCGTCCAAATTAAACAATTCCCCATCGTAAGTACACATTGATGGCCTAAGACACGAAACGAGCGGTTTGTGTGAGAAAACGAACAGTATTTATATCGTTTTTACCACTTATACACAGCCACGTCCAAGTGATCTGATCTGACGTGTGCGCAAACTGGTGCATAGATATATACACACTAGATGTCGCCTTGTCTATGGCAGTTCATTGGAACGAATGTCTTTAAAGCGACATCTAGTGTATATATCTATGCACCAGTCTGCGTACACGTCAGATCAGATCACTTGGACGTGGCTGTGTATAAGCGGTAAAAACGATATAAATACTGTTCGTTTTCTCACACAAACCGCTCGTTTCGTGTCTTAGGCCATCAATGTGTACTTACGATGGGGAATTGTTTAATTTGGACGACGGGGAATTGTTTTAATTTGGACTCTGTGCATGCTCTTTGAGACAGTGACCATCGACCTGCATTATATGACTGACAGACAAGAACGGTTTGACCTAAAAATATCAAAATTGAAACTACTGCGGAAAAAAAGACACCTACATCTTGGATGCCCTTGAGGTAAGCTAAAACATACCAAAAATTAATTTCAAAGTGAACTATCCCTTTAATGACAAGCTTACTGTCTTTTGTGTTCATGGTGATCAAAGCGAGCACAACACAGCGGATGTGTATGTTAGAGTGTGTGGTCAGACATTCCTACTTAGAGTAGGACTAGTCCCAAAACTCCCCTATCCAGTGTTGTTGGGGCAGGATCTTCCAGTACTGCCAGAGCTAGTGAGCAAGATTGCTTGGTGTGGGGTAGTCACTAGAGCTGTGGCCAGGGAGCAACACCAGGAAAACATGTCCGAATTGCCTTATCATGGAGAGGATGTTCCAGTACCGCCCACATACACTAGGGAAGAGAGGTGTGAGAGGCGCAGACAAAGGGTTGGAGAGATTTTAGAACATTCTCACATACAGCCAGAGGCAGATGTTGATGTCCCTAGTTTGTCTGAGGAGGACGTAACTTTTAAGGTTGATCTGGCTAAAGAACAGAGGGCAGACCCCACCCTGAGCCCCTTGTTTAAGAAAGCAGAGGATGGTTTTTGTTTTGTTCCTGCACTTGGGAAGGAAGGGTACATTTTGCAGAACAACCTACTTTATAGGCAGAGTGAGGAAGGACTTCAGCTGGTGGTGCCCCACAAATTCAGAAAAGAGGTGCTGGAGCTAGGTCACACTATACCGTGGGCTGGACACTTAGCTTATATGAAAACACTGCAGAGAATAGGCAAGCGTTTTTATTGGCCAGCGCTATTTGGAGAAGTGAAGAGCTCTTGTAAGTCCTGTCCCCAGTGCCAGCTATCGGGAGGCAAAGGCCTTGCCCATGCCCCTTTAATCCCCTTACCTGTTGTGGACACTCCCTTTCAACGGATAGGAATAGACATAGTTGGACCCCTGGAGAGGAGCAAGTCAGGGAACAGATTCATTTTGGTTATATGTGACTATGCAACCAGATATCCAGAAGCGTTTCCAATGAGAGAGGTCACTACTAAGAAGGTTGCTACGGCCATGTTGCACCTGTTCTCCCGGGTAGGGATTCCCCGTGAGGTCCTAACAGATCAGGGCCCCAACTTTATGAGCAAAATCTTCCGACATGTGTATGATCTGTTAGGGATAAAAAGAATCAGAACCACTCCTTATCACCCACAGACAGATGGACTAGTTGAGCGGTTCAACCAGACCCTGGTGAACATGCTCAGGAAGTTCGTGGATGACACTGGAAAGGACTGGGACCAGTGGCTACCTTACCTGCTGTTCGCATACAGGGAGGTCCCTCAGGCATCAACAGGATTCTCTCCCTTCGAGCTTCTGTATGCACATCAGGTTCGAGGTCCATTGGATGTTTTAAAGGAGACCTGGGAAGGAGAGACCTCAGGCAAGACAGACATCATCTCCTATGTCCTGAAGATGAGGGAGAAGCTTGTAGCGGCAACGGCAATGGCTCAGGAGAACTTACGGAAGGCGCAAGGTCGGCAGAAGGCGTGGTATGATCGGTCAGCCCATACACGCTCTTTCCAGCCTGGTGAGAAGGTCCTGCTGTTGTTGCCAAGCTCAGACAACAAGCTGCTTGCAAAATGGCAGGGGCCCTATTCTGTGACCAAGAAGATGGGACAGGTGACCTACGAGGTCCACATGCCAGAAAGGCGCAGGAAACATCAGGTCTTCCACGTCAATATGCTAAAGAAGTGGATTGAGAAGCCGGAGCCAGCAGTGTCTGCAATGCTAATCCGGGCGGTTGAGGAGGAGGAGGAGTACAGCGAGCAGTACTTGCCTGGCCGTGACGAGAAGAGCAAGCTGGATCTGAGTCATCTGTCAGAGGCTCGACAGCGTGAGCTCAGCCACTTCTTACCTGAAGACCTCTTTGTGGAGCGACCAGGACGGACAGCGGTGGTGGAGCACCGGATTGTGCTGAAGGACGAGCAGCCAGTGAGACAATCTTCCTACCGGGTACCAGAACGCCTGCTACCGGTCTTGAAGGAGGAGCTGGACATGATGTTACAGCTTGGGGCGATAGAGCCTTCCTTCAGTGAGTGGAGCAGCCCAATCATCCTGGTTCCTAAAAAGGACGGTGGCCTTCGGTTCTGCCTGGATTTCAGGAAAGTCAACACCCAGGCCAAGTTTGATCCTTACCCGATGCCGAGGATTGATGACTTGGTGGAACGTTTGGGTAAGGCCAAGTTCCTGACTACCCTTGACCTCTGCAAAGGTTACTGGCAGGTGCCTTTGTCAAAGGAGAGCAAGGAGCTGACGGCCTTCAGAACGCCGTTTGGTCATTTTCAGTTTACCGTGCTTCCATTTGGGTTGCATGGAGCACCAGCCACATTCCAGCGCCTTATGGATAGAGTCCTCAGGGGGACGGAGGGCTTTGCCGCCGCCTACCTTGATGACATCGTCATCTATAGTGCAAGCTGGGTGGAACATTTGCGTCATCTACAGCATGTCCTCTCCTTGGTGAAGGAGGCGGGCCTGACCATCCACCCAAAGAAATGTGCCTTGGCTAAAGAAGAGACTTCCTACCTTGGCTTTGTGCTAGGCCGAGGTGTCATCCGCCCGCAAGTAGGGAAGGTGGAGGCCATCATGGCTGCAGAGCGACCAACCACCAAGAAACAGGTGCGTTCCTTTTTAGGGCTGGTGGGTTGGTACCGACGCTTTATTGCAAACTTTTCTGAGAAAGCGGTGGTGTTGACTGAGCTGACCGGCAAATGTCAGCCAAATAAGGTTGATTGGACTGAGGAGTGTGAGGCAGCTTTTAATGACTTGAAGGGCTCCTTGTGCAAGGAGCCTGTGCTCCTCAGCCCAGACTTTGAGAAACTTTTCACGGTGCAGACCGATGCCTCGGAGAGAGGGTTGGGGGCTGTTCTGTTGCAGGGGGACAGTGGACAACTCCAACCGGTGGCCTACATTAGCCGTAAGCTGCTGCCAAGGGAATGTAACTACTCCACGGTGGAGAAAGAGTGCCTAGCAATTAAGTGGGCATTGGACTCTTTCAGATACTATTTGCTTGGGCGCAAATTTGTCCTGGAAACTGATCACCGAGCATTGTCTTGGCTTGGACAAATGAGGGATTCTAATGCAAGGATCACACGGTGGTTCTTGGCAGTTCAGCCATTTGACTTTGACGTTTTGTACAGGGCTGGAAAAATGAACTGTACAGCGGACTTCCTGTCTAGGATGCCACAGGGGGCATCTCCAGAAGGGGGGGGAAATGTCACGAACTGAGCCGTGACGTGCTCACGAGACAGCAGCCAGCCAAACGCCGGCGCTAACATTCAAGCTGTCTTGCCGCTATTCTCCGTGTCATATCACTGTCATTGCCGTTTGCTGTTCTTTTACTGGTGCACTATTTACAATGTCATTTTACCACAGTTTGCCATAAATGCCAGCTAGCATGCAATGTTGTTTGGGGTGCAGGGAAAGGCCTACCGGCATTCTTAAATAGCAAATGTTTGTGCATGATCCCAAGCATATATTATACGAACTATACATTGTCATTTTATCGCCCATCTGTATTAACGTCTTTTGGTATCAAGTAATGAAAATATACACACTGGCTGTCAAACTTCTTATTTATTTAGTTAAAGCTTTGTAATTACAACAATGTACACACTTAACCCATCACCGTCCCGATCAACTTCCTGGTTTCGCGGGGGGAAGCCGAGGGGATGTGCCACTGGGTTGAAATAGAGGGGTTTCGCGGGTGATGGGTGGGAGAAACCATTATTGCAGGGGAGTTTTTGTGTTTATTACTTGTATGGGTTTTTCTCTACAAATGTGATTTTGGTGGGGGAGAAACGTTTGGTATGTGTTTGTTTATTTGTTGTTTGCTTGTTTGATTTATTATTTAATTATTTTCATGTGATTACATGGATGATTGTTTTGTTAGCAATGGGGCAATCTAGTGGGTGGGGCTACGGCTAGTTTAAGGCTGTATTAGGCCCCATGGCCTGAGTAGCAGAAAGGCTGTGCAGAGGGAAAGATCTGTGGCATAGTAATGCTGGTTGGTAAAGTGTGCAGGGTCTTGAGAGACGTAGCCTGGCAACTTAATGCCTATTTTTTTTCTTTATGAACAGTTTTTGTTTTGCATTTTTTTGACTATCCTGACACTGTAAATATTTGCACGTTTTGAAAATATAAAGAAAAAAAAATAAACAAGAGGCTTTCTAGAAAACTTGCATCTTCCCTGACTCCGCCATCGGTCATTTTGCCACAGTTCCCATTAAACATGAAATCCCAACAACAACCCAATGGGAATATATCCTGTTGTTGTGTAAAACATCTGTTCATAATCTGTGATTACACAATTCCAATACGAATAGCACCGGGAGGCGTCTGTTATTCTCTGCAATGATCAGTCCGCATTTTTAAGCCAGCTAATTTTACAGTAGGCTCATATTCAGAATGTCCTTTTCGTTTAACGCCAACGACCGCACAAATGGACTTCCTTTGTGAAGCATTACAAACTACAATGGCCTAAACAGAACTGGAAGCATCAAAGGATGGTCGCTGCCGAGCTTGTTCACGTCACGCCTGCCGAGCCAGTGTCTTCGGACAAGATGGCCGCCGCCGAGACTGTTCACGTCACGTCTGCCGAGCATGTGTCTTCGGACAAGATGGCCGCCGCCGAGCCAGTGGTGTCTGTTCCTGAGCCGGTGGTGTCTGTTCCTGAGCCGGTGGTGTCTGTTCCTGAGCCGGTGGTGTCTGTTCCGGAGCCGGTGGTGTCTTTTCCGGAGCCGGTGGTGTCTTTTCCGGAGCCGGTGGTGTCTGTTCCGGAGCCGGTGGTGTCGGTTCCAGTTCCTGAGCCGGTGGTGTCGGTTCCAGTTTCTGAGCCGGTTGTGTCGGTTCCAGTTCCTGATCCGGTGGTGTCGGTTCCAGTTCCTGAGCCGGTGGTGTCGGTTCCTGTTCCTGAGCCGGTGGTGTCTGTTCCTGAGCCGGTGGTGTCTGTTCCTGAGCCGGTGGTGGTGTCTGTTCCTGAGCCGGTGGTGTCTGTTCCGGAGCCGGTGGTGTCTGTTCCGGAGCCGGTGGTGTCGGTTCCAGTTCCTGAGCCGGTGGTGTCGGTTCCACTTCCTGATCCGGTGGTGTCTGTTCCTGAGCCGGTGGTGTCTGTTCCGGAGCCGGTGGTGTCTGTTCCGGAGCCGGTGGTGTCTGTTCCGGAGCCGGTGGTGTCTGTTCCGGAGCCGGTGGTGTCGGTTCCAGTTCCTGAGCCGGTGGTGTCGGTTCCAGTTCCGGAGCCGGTGGTGTCGGTTCCAGTTCCTGAGCCGGTGTCTGTTCCAGTGCCGTGGCCGCCCGAGGGGTCGTCTCCGCCGTGGCCGCCCGAGGGGTCGTCTCTGCCGTGGCCGCCCGAGGGAAAGTCTCCGCCGTGGCCGCCCGAGGGAAAGTCTCCGCCCTGGCCACCAGATGGACTGTTCGCTCTGCCCTGGCCGCCTGGGGGAAAGTCTCCACCCTGGCCGCCAGATGGACTGTTCGCTCTGCCCTGGTCGCTCGAGGGAAAGTCTCCACCCTGGCCGCCCGATGAACTGGCCGCTCCGCCCTGGCCGCCTGAGGGAGAGTCTCCGCCCTGGCCGCCCGATGAACTGTCGTCTCCGTTCTGGCTGCCAGATGGACTGTCACTCCCTGTCCCCATTTCCCTCCATGGACCTGGCCCCCCATCCCTCCCCCTGATCCTCCACCAGTCCACCTCCCGCCTGGACTCTTGTTTTGGTTATCACGTCTTGGAGTGTCTGGTAGCCGCTCCGTAGAGGGGGGGTTATGTCACAGTGTCTGGTTTGTGTTCCCTGGGTCACCACTAGATGTCCTCCTTCCCCACGGTGTCTGTCACATTCTTGAACTACATTCCCCACGATCCTTGTCTCATCATTGCACTCAGCTGTCCCTTTTCACTCATCATTGCACGCAGCTGTTTCCCATTACATTGTTTAGTTCTGTGTATAAATACCCTGTCTGTTTTAGTCCTTGTCACGGAGTCATTGTGGTATGTCACTTACACTTCTTGAAGTCTGTTTCCTGGTTTGAGTTTGTTTTGTTCCTTGTTTGTTTATTTTGTTATTGGACTGCTAACATGGATTTTGACCCCTGCATGGATGATGACGAATTGGATTGCCCTACAAATAAAAGTGTTGTATTTGGATCCACCTGTTTCTCTCCCTTTCCTTGGTGTGTGGAACGTGACACCGAGTCGACACTGTCAGAAAACACTAGTTTATTAATACAAATCAATGCACGCGTCACCGGATTTACAAATGCACATCTTGCTTGTTGCACCCACACATATTATGTCGAAATAACGAGATATTATGTTGAAATAACATTATTAATAATAATACATATTTTAGAATATTTTATTGAATGCTGAATGTTCAGTTAATAAAATTAAAACTTTAATTGTGATCATTAAAATAATTGAATATTAAATATTTAGTGGCCAAGTTTTGCTCATTTATTTATTTATATATGTAAGGCATTCGGCCACGTCTAGTGTATATATCTATGACTTCGCACTTCTGGGTAAAGATGCGATCAGTCAAATGAAATACAATAAACGTACAAATAAATATTACAAATAAAAAACCGATCGGAAATGTCGTCCAATTTTCTAATACTATTATTTGATGACAACAATACATTTGGAAAACAAAATACAGCCATTTCTGGGTTTTTTTTTTTTTTTTTTTTAAACAAAAAACCAAGCTGCACCCTTTTTTAAATTTCATCTTTCATTCCGAAAGAGAATAATGAATGAACGAAAAAGTACACGGACCTGGAGCTCGTCTCGATGTGCAGATTGTAAATATTTTAAATTATTGAATGATTTTATTGTGTTTTAATGTTATATGAAATGAAATGTTACCATTAGTTATTTTCTCATTTGATGTCATTATCATGAAGAAAAAAGCAAAAAAAGCAAAAAAAACATTTGTGGAAGGCATCCGATGAGTGTCAACCCGGCCAGATCAGCAAGTGCATCAAGGCAACCACGATTAGCCGGTGCACCAGCCAGCAAAGAGATTCAATGGTTCATAGGTGTAACTCGCAGCCTCATCCCCCTACCCTTCACTCCTATCGAGCGTGCAGCAGCTATTTATATAGGGCAGATAAGACCTGTGTTTCTCTTCGACGGTAACTGGAAATTCAAGCTGCGATTTTTCAAGTTGGATATACTCGCGCGAGCAAATACAGATGTGTTAAACACGATAAGAACACAAATTCTACCTTTATTCGTTAATACAGTCGGTATTTCCCGCAATGATTCTGCTTTGCTATTGGCCCACGTCACGATTACTAAGCGCTGCTATTGGCGGTCACGATTATTAAGTATGAAAATGAAAATTCTGTCAGTAATTACTCACCCTCATGTTGTTCCAACCCCGTAAGACACAAATTAAGATATTTTTGATTAAATCTGAGAGCTGGATCACTTCTCCATAGGCTTCTAAGGTCGGCCAATAGTGAGCCTACGTGTGACATATAACAGAGAAGCGCTACGCAGTTACACTGCATGAACTAACTCGAGGCCTAGAGAGAAGGAAATGAATAGTGGAATAAAGTCGTTTTTTGGTTTCGTTTTTTGCGCACAAAAAGTATTAATCAGATTAGCTCACGTTCAGTCACGGCATTATATCTGTCATCTCCACGGAGGCTTTGCGTTTTATTGCTTTCTAATTCAAAACAGGGTGATTAAACACTGCCTGTCACATGACGTGCTATATAGGCCTAAAGACCTTAAATCAGTTAATCATTTTCATATCAGATTAAAAGTAGTACAATTAGTTCCAAAGTTGTATTTGTAGTAGAAGCACAGTACAAACAACACTTACCATGCTTTTACCACATTAACATTAGTTTTACTGTGGTAAGTGTAGTAAAAAGACAGTAATCACAAAACTTACCATGCTTTTACCACACTATTGGTAGTTTTAATGTGATACTTATTGTAAATGCACATTAACCACAACGCTTACCATGCTTTTACCACAGGAATGATGTAAAACAACATAATGATATTTTATTTTCTCTTTTTTCAGCTGAAAAGACCAAAAGGACCTTTCGGACTATTATTGTTTGAGGACAAGTAAACGGAGGAGACGGACAGCTGCAAAGGCAAATATTTGCAATGGTATATACATGTGTTGGTTCGAACCCTAAATCAAACATTTTATCAAGCATTTGTTGTTTCTTAAACCTTTTCTCACAAAACCCATAGCCCAATCAGTACGAACATAGTCTGAAAGTCTTAATAATTCACAAGATTTAACAAGTTGTCAAATTCGTACGATACTCGTACATATTTGTATACTCGTACACAATCCTGCAGCTTTTACTCTTAGTGCTGTCATTGGCTACTGCCTCAATTCCTGTACATATTTATCGCGATATTTGTAAATCAGTTGCGCCCCTTCTTGGAAAGTAGTCGGATGTCCCACACTGTAACGGTCACCAGCTGGAGTGCCCTTGAGAGCCACCAGAGGGCACTCCACATAAGACTTATCACTCACAAACTACATTTCCCATAACTCACTGCCCGGACTCATCATCACTTATCACCGATCACATTCACCTGTACCTCATTCACTGATTTCATTCACCTGTCTCATCCTGTTAGTCTGTCTATTTATACCATGTTCATTCATTCACTCACCGCGAAGTCTTGTTTGTGTCACACTGCATTTCTGAGCGTTTATCCTGTGTTTTGTTTATCTGGTTTTGATCTTGGACAGTTTTAGGAGCGTCTGGAATCCGCTCCTTAAAGGGGGGGCTATGTAACGGTCACCAGCTGGAGTGCCCTTGAGAGCCACCAGAGGGCACTCCACATAAGACTTATCACTCACAAACTACATTTCCCATAACTCACTGCCCGGACTCATCATCACTTATCACCGATCACATTCACCTGTACCTCATTCACTGATTGCATTCACCTGTCTCATCCTGTTAGTCTGTCTATTTATACCATGTTCATTCATTCACTCACCGCGAAGTCTTGTTTGTGTCACACTGCATTTCTGAGCGTTTATCCTGTGTTTTGTTTATCTGGTTTTGATCTTGGACTGTTTCCTCACTTGTAAGATTGTTATCTGCCTGGCCTGACTTGGACTGTTCTTGGACTTTTGATTATTGCTGCCTGCCCCGAATTCTGCCTGTTATCTGGATTACCCTTGCTGTTAGATCTTCATTGCTCTGTCTGCCCTGTTTGACCCCGCCTGTACGACCTTCCTCATTAAAAGCTGCATTTGGATCCTCTACTCACGTGTCTTGGAGCAGTTTCGTGACACACACACTGTCAGAAAGTTGATATTAATTGCATTGTATTTATTACAATTAGTGATGCACCGATGTGAAAATTGTGGCCGATACCGATAACCGATATTAATATTGCTGTTATGGCCGATACCGATATTTACCGATGTCGATATCTCTGTATAGAAAACAAATTTTAATGATTATCATATAAAGAGCTATTTTCCAAAACACTTTTTTTTCTCTTTTTTTTTTCTTTAGAAATGACTAATATTGGGCACCTTTACCTGTGTGCAAAATATGTCACATACGACACACATGCATTATACTGCATTGCATATACAGTAATGTGTGCTGGTCAACTTGTCTAAAATTAAGAAACCCTTAGAAAACAGTAAAAAAAACAACAACAAAAACAGGAACATTGTGTAAAATTAAGATAGGCTACTTTATTTATTATTCCAATATCCAAATATGATACTAAAAAATACCACAGGGAAAAGGGCTTCTATTTGTGACGTGCTGTCTTTGCGTTTGAACATTGCACATTTTAAACAGGACACTCATTAACTGAATAAATGTTAGCCAATACAAACATATTTATAGAAAACAGTTGACAATGAATAGACAGGAGTCCAATAATAGCATAACGAATCATTCTAAAAATAATAACAAGTAGCCTAGGCTATAAGACGAATCCGACATGGGCTGTGTTAACAGTAAAACGTCCGTCATTTAACGAATTTTAAAAACACGGATGGATAATACAAAATATTTTCTGATATTTTGACAGAAAAAAAAACAAGCAAGAACAAAATTTAAACTTAGCCCGTCAATTTTTCATTTTACAATTATCTTCTCTCTCTGTGTGTGCGCGGCTTTGCATACATCATATGAGATTTTTTACACAGGAAAAAAGAATCTACAAGATTGAATATCTTAATATATATTTTCTTAAATAATTCATTATAATACATTTAAAAAATGAATTTTTTTGTTAGTTATAGGCCCAGGCCTGAGGGATGAAACGAGAGTTAAATTCAACAAGAAAAAGAGGAAAAAAAGCAATAAGCCACTTTTGCTTGTGGATGAAAATGTTTGGATATAAAATAAAGAAATTAACAACATATTCAAGAGATGACAATTTTGGGATTTCGTAATAAAAATAAATAATATCGTTAAGGATATAACGGTGTGTCACATTAGTAGGGTTAAATATAAGAACTTAAATCAACCATAAATGTGTTCACAAAATAAATGGGCAGCAGTTTCTTCAAAAAGACCACAAAATGAGCAAGTTTAATCAATATCAAGATATTTACAGATAGATTAATTAAACCTATCGTTCAAATCTTTTAAGTTGTTGGCGTGTGATAACGCGTCGTAGGTCACATGACAACGTCAACATAGCAGATGTCCGGTTCGCATTCATACTCAACGAGATCTGGCTATAAAGTAGCCTACCTACTCTTTTAGCGCTCGTTAAGTAAGTACTTATTGAAATGAAGTACCTACTCATTGAGTATGCGGTTTCGAACGCAGCAAGTGAGTATGAGTATTGTTATATTGTTACTTAATTTTACAAAACAATAAATGATGCGATGGCACAAGAAATTCTTAGATGCTCACTCTTTTAATCCAGATCGAACTCACATGTACATCTCACATTCTCTCTTGTATCTACACTGATCAATCGCCCTTCTCTATCTCCCTCTAGTGTTCAGTTCTTGTAATAACAGTTTATGTAGACACAACATCCCCCCAATACGTAAGATATTTTCCTTCCCACTTAATCTATCAGTAATTACCATAAAACAAAAAGATGTTTCATTCCAACATTAAGCAATAACCCAAGGAAGTAAAATGATTTGAACAGTATTTTTTTTATTATTATTTTTTATATAGTGCTTGAGCACAAAAACAAGCTTATCTCAATTATAACAGGAACAGAACGTATAAGCTATAGACTATGCAATGTATAACTATACATTTACGTCTCAAAATCTTTTAGCCATGAAGGAGGTTTGCGCATTCTTGACGGACGTTCCTCAACCCGCGGAAAGTTATCAGCTTCATTACAGAAGGAACTTTGCTCCGCAAGCTCAGCTGCAGGATCAGGCATCTGAACAGCTCGTGCCAATCGTGAGGAATGCCATTTCCTTCCATCCTCTAGCAAGTAGGTATTCGGACCCACTTGTTTCTCAATTTCAACAGGATCAGAAAATTTGCAGTGTCCCTTCGGCACATGAAAGGGCTTGCGTACTCGCACCCTGTCCCCCTCTTTGAGGATAAGCCGTCGTGCTCCACGTTTTGCATCAGTATAACGCTTCATTTGAGATTGCTTAAGAACAACTCGCTTGCGAACATCCGTTGTCTGGAGAGTGCTTGCAGGGGAATGAAGGGCAACGTTCAGTTTTGTTCTCATCTTCCGCCCATGGAGTAATTCGAAGGGTGAAACTCCCGTGGTAGCATGTGGAGTAGAGCGATAAACTTGAAGAAAGTCTGTAACAGTACGTTTCCATGGCTTAGATTGTACTATAGCCGACTGTACACAGTCCTTAAGAACTCTGTTAAAACGTTCTATAGCCCCGTTCCCGGCTGGATTATAGACAGCCGTGCGAACTGCCGCAATGCCTCTTTCTCGCAGAAAGGTGGTGAACGCATCCGAAGTGAATTGTGGCCCATTATCCGTAACCAACTCTACCGGGTAACCATGGCGACTGAAAATGCCATTGAGAAAGTCAATAACAACCCCTGTCGTCACAGACGATGTAAAGGCAACTTCTGGCCATTTGGAATAGTAATCAGTTAAAGGGACACTTCACCCATTTGCATTAAGCTTTGTATTGTTAGAAACCCAGTCATATATTATAATAAACGTGGATTTTTCATTAATTTTTCCCTGAGATGGGAGAAATAAGGATTTAAGTGTTTTACTTCCTGCTTATTATGACGTAAAAATCATCATTTTGCGTCATAATAAGCAGGAAGTCACATTTCATTGAAAAGTGTAGAGACTACAAACACTAGCTCCTCATTATTCCAGGGGGCGGGACCCGCTCACGCTACAGGCCTATTACAGATCAGTGGGTGGGACTTCACTTTCTGAAACTAAAAGCAATATCCTCCATCTTGTTTGGAAGCTAAGCTAACAGGCACTGTGGAGCAGGCTGTGAAGATATGACAATAGCGGAGGGTAACGTTACTCAATATGATGTAGAAGAAGAGGATTTCGGAAGTCTGATGCTCGAATCAGGTGTTTGTGGCTACCTTTACAAGCTTCATAGCGAAGAGCAGCCGAGGCAGAAGACCTGCCTGTCGCGGACGAGAAGCCCAGACTGGCTCGAGCTGGGGGCGGACTGGTGGCGCCGGTGATCTCACTATGCAACTACGAACCGCTACGAACACAGAGATAGAGTCCGTCTGCTGCAAAGCATTTAAACGATGCCAATTTCTCCTGGACGAAATCTCTGAATCACACGAGGACACGGACGTTTGTGTTGTGAACCATCCTAGTTTCGCGCCGCATCTGACTGAACATCCCGGTAACGTAACTATGCAATAATTCACCACTTCGAAAGAAATACAAATGAGGAGTAATTCATTAATGAGTTCGCCAACTAACTAACGTTAGACATTTTGTGTGAAATGAATTTCAAGCTCCGGTGGTAGCTAGCCTTATGGACGGATGAGTGATTCATATGCGTCAGAGTCTCACTAGTAGCCTTGTTGTTTTCAACTGCGCTCTCTAACTGGTAGGCGCGGCTTGGGAGTGGCCTCCTAGGGCAGCGAAGCAAGTGCATTCTGGGAGTTGTTGTCTTTCATCCACATAAGCCAAAAATACATTTTCTGGCTTTTCTCAGTCTAGAAAGCTCCAAATTCAAAAATAATTTCACATTTCTTCTACATAAATGACCTATTTTAAATACACATTCATCTTTCCAGAGGTGAAGTATCCCTTTAAGGTAATAGCGTACTTACAGTCCCAACCAGCAGTGTCAAACGGGCCGACAATGTCCAATCCCAGTTTACTCCATGGTGCATCTGGAAAAGGTACCGGTTGGAGGGGGGCGGTAACCGTACGAGCAGATTTATCCAGCCTTTGACACAGCTCGCACGAGGAGACCTGAGTCTGGATCATCTGATCCACTCCAGGGAACCAGTATAGTTCGCGTAAGCGCTGTTTTGTCCTCACGATTCCCTGGTGACTTTCGTGCGCGAGAGTTATTAATGTATGTCTCAATGTCACTGGAACTACTAGACGGGTGTCCCTGAACACCACATTGTCCTTGACACTAAGTTCATTCCTCACATTGTAGTAGGGCTGAAGGTCGGTATGCACAGCTTTTACAGAAACAGGCCATCCTTTTTCGATTTGGGTGCATAAAGCGGTCAGTTCAGGACACGAGGCTGCAGCAGTTTCGAACTCGGATGGTGAAATCGCAGTCAGGGCAGTAGACAGTAAAGCGACCAGCTCTGGCTCATCATCAGAGGTAGAAGCAGAAGCGAGAGGAAGAGGTAACCGCGACAGACAGTCAGCAACATGATTTGATGAGCCAGCCCGATACACAACGTCATAAGTGAAACACAGAAGGCGAGCTGACCACCGAGCAATGCGCATCCTGGCACGTCCAGCTCCCCGCGTAGACAGCAGTGTTGTCAGCGCCTGGTGATCAGTGCGCAGCGTAAAACGTCTGCCCCAGAGGTATGTGCGCCACTTCTCGACGGCCCAAACACACGCTAAAGCCTCTTTCTCCACAGCTGAATAACGCCGTTCGGCTGAGGTTAAGGTTCGTGACGCAAATGCCACTGTGCGTTCACTGTGATCTGGGTACACCTGCGATAATATCGCTCCCAGACCATAATCTGATGCGTCAGTGGACACAATGATTGGCATTTCTGGGTTAAATAGGGCAAGCGCTGAACTGTCCACTAAGCATTTCTTAACATCCATAAAGCTCTGTTGGGCATCATCAGTCCATTCAACTTCAGATTCCTGGCGCAGGCATGCACGCAACGGCTCAACGAGAGTGGCATAATTAGGTATAAACTTATTATACCAGGACAACATACCCAGAAAGGAGCGCAAGCCTGTGACATCAGTTGGAGCTGGGGCCTGCATTATTGCTTGCAGATGATCTTCATCAGGTTGGATACCATTTCCATTCACCATGTGTCCGAGGAAGCGCAAGCAGGACTGACGGAAATTACACTTTTTCTCATTCATTCGTAGACCAGCCTCGCTTAGACGTTTGAGGACAGCATCCAAAGCAACGTCATGGTCTTGCTGTGTACGTCCGAAAGTAATTCTGTACATTGGGAATATCTTTGAGTATTATTGACATCATTTTCTGGAATGCGGCCGGAGCCGATGCGAGGCCATACGGAACACGGCAAAAACGAAACAACCCGTCGTGCGTTATAAACGCTGTGAGGTCACGGCTATCTGGATGGAGCGGAACCTGGTGGTAAGCGTTTTCCAGATCAATGGTAGAAAAAACAGTTGCACCTGACAAGGCAGCTAAAGTCTCCTCAATGTGTGGCAGAGGGTAAGCATCCACTATAATAGCCTTATTAGGCTCCCGCAAATCAACACACATTCTAATTCCTCCTGTCTTTTTTTGTACTACAACAATTGGTGAGATCCACGATGAAGCATCAATTCTCTCTATTACACCGGCGCTGAGAAGGCGGTTCAGTTCATCAGACACAGCAGCACGTACTGATAAAGGAAGACGTCGCAGTTTTTGTCGCACAGGTACAGCGGAGTGTAAGACTTTCACTTTATGCATGAACCCTTTCACACAACCTGTCGCAGGTGCAGAAGAGGAAAGCTGCATCACTGGTGTCAGAGGAAGAGAAGCAGGTAAGTCGGCGGCCCGTGCAGAAGTGATTGTATTCCCTTCTATGCAAAGGTGTAGAGCAGATATCAAGTCCATGTCACGGTTCACGAATGCATTGTTTCCTGCTTGTCTCGTGTTTATGTTGTTACACGTGTGTGGGTGTGTGAATGGGTGTGACCGGCCATCATTGTTCATCAGCGATCAGCTGTCATCACTCACGGCGCCAGCTGCAGTCAATCTCATCATCCTTAAATACTCACGCAACTCTCATCTCCTTTGTCAGATCGTTGTTGATGTCTCCCGTGCTGTGTGTGTTCTCGGTCCTGTGATCTCGTCTCCAGTTTATGCCTCCTTGTTCCTGTTCGGCGTTTCCCGTGGATCTTCGTTCTATGTCTGGATTACTCATCACCACCAACGCACCCGAGTCACGTCACTTCATCTGCACCACTGTGGACCATCGAAGTCCCTGCGCCACCAACCAGCTGATTCACTTCTACACCGTTTGAACTGTCTTCTTCAATAAACGAGTTACTTGCATATTGCTTCCTGTCGTCAGTTATGACAGTCCATCCCCATTAGAGCAGTTCCTGATTCCACAATAAAGAAGGTAGCAGAGCATTCTACATTGTCTTTAATAACAGTAGCTGGCAGACAGCCGAGCACAGTAATAGGCGAGGGCGAGTATGTAACTAGTTGCGCTGTCGATGGCTGCAAATGTGTACCTTTGAAGTGTTTTTCATACACCGATCGAGGCAGAACTGATACTGAAGCGCCAGTATCCACGATCAGTTCCACGTTTGCAAAGGACTTAGGTGTCTGGATGCCCACAGCACACTGGATTTTATTCTGCATGCTGGATCCTTGAATTAACAGTAACGTGTACTCGGGTAACTCAACTTCTCTAACTGTGTGCGTAGGAGCCGAACGACACACACGTGCAAAGTGTCCCTCTTTGTTACAGTTTTTACATATTGCTCTTGTAGCCGGGCACTCTCTTGCATTAGCCAAGTGTCCACTAGAACCACAACGAAAACATGCGCGTGTATGCGCAGCAGGTGCAGAAGATTTTGAAAAGGTATTTGCGGCGAACGTGGTTATTTGTTGTTTGCGCTGAACGGCATTTTGTTGAATTTGGACAGCTTGCACAGGAAAACTCCGTTCCCCGATGACCTTTGCTTGTTCCGATGCAGACTCGACTTGGGTCGCAGTTGTAATAGCTTCTGCCAATGTAAGGTCAGGTCTTAAGAGCAGTCTCTCGCAAATTCGAGGATCCGACACATGCTCAATGAGTTGATCTCGAATCATGTCATTTGTATTAGGAAAATCACAAGTTGCAGCTAACTGTCTCAGTGCAGCAATATAATTCACTATAGACTCGTGAGCACCTTGCACTCGTTTCCGGAAATTATGACGTTCTACCACAACATTTATGGCAGGGGTGAAATGTGTACTCAACGCAGTGATAGCAGACTCCAGTGTATCTCCAGTCTCTGGTAAGGTATAAAAAATCCTTTGTCCTTCGGTTCCTAAGCAATGAAGCAGCAAGGCTCTTTTCCTTGCCTCTGGCCAAGCATCACCTGTAGCTCCCACGACGAGAAGATAGTTGCGGAACATCCTGGTCCACGTTGTGAATGGAATGCTGGGCTCACCCGGACAAGGCAGAAATAACTCTGGAAATGGAGCGTTCAGTGCAGCCATCGTCACGGAATATAGATGCAGACCACCTCGTCGCCAATTTGTTATATTGTTACTTAATTTTACAAAACAATAAATGATGCGATGGCACAAGAAATTCTTAGATGCTCACTCTTTTAATCCAGATCGAACTCACATGTACATCTCACATTCTCTCTTGTATCTACACTGATCAATCGCCCTTCTCTATCTCCCTCTAGTGTTCAGTTCTTGTAATAACAGTTTATGTAGACACAACAAGTATAGCCTATATCGAACAAGTAGCCATCTAGACTATTTTAGCCCTTCAGGGAGCCCTCACTCACAAAAGGTTGGAGACCCTTGCTGTACACTTTATACGTTCAAAAGTTTGGGGTCAGTTGGATTTTTAAATGGTTTTTGAATTAAGTCTCTTATGCTCACCCAGCCTGCATTTATTTGATCAATTATTATTAGTAGTAGTAGTATTGTGAAATCGCGCTGAAGAAATGTCTCATTCCGAACACATCTCGATATTTGGCATCAGTTCACGTGTGCCAGATGTTGGTAAAATAGAAAATAGTATTTTTTATTTCAAATACGTATTTTAAATACATGTATCATACTGCCCATCCCTGCTTGCCGGTGAGCATGTAGGGGGAGAGATACGATTTTCGATCAATCATCGAATATTATTTTGCTTGATATGCCAATCCTTAATATTTGGTGTTTTAAATGCCTGTTTGAGGTCTCTGTGAAAGTTTTAAAGCAGTCGTTTAGTGCTGCTTTCAGAGCGGTCTCGTTCGTACATTGTTTCTTCATAAATGCGAACACGAAAAATGAAATAAAATGAATAGGGTAGACTGTGTACAGTTGAGACACTTTAAATAACTTGTGTTCGCAGCAAGCACAAGTTGTGATTTTTGCTGTGCACATGCGTATTAGTGTCCTCTTTGATCGTGGGAAATTTGAACAACGGACGCATCTCCGATCCGAAGATATCGGAAAGGTTTTTCTTTTTTTTTTTTCTTTTTTTTTTTTAAGGTAGATGACGTTCACTTCACCATGCACAACGAATAGCTTATTATCCTTATGTGACTGTTAAACGTAACTGGTATCACCAGAAACGTTATTCTGTGCCCTAAAAACTGGTATATTTCATGGTATTGTGTCATGCAAGGTAATTGCAAAATCTAGAGAAATGTGCGAGGTGGCCAGCGGGGGAGACACAGGTGTATCATCAACTGTACCCCCGATAGAATTCTATTAGGTCACACAGTTTAGTTGTTCAGTGTTATGATAACAGGTTAATATACACTACTGGTCAGTAATTTGAGGTCAGTATTTTTTTTATTTTTTTTTTTTTAAATAAATCAATACTTTTATTCAGCAAGGATGTGTTAAATTGATAAAAAAAGTGATAGTAAAGAAGATTTATATTATTAGAAATTATATATTTTTTTGAATAAATGCAGTTCTTTTTTAACCTTTTATTCATCAAATATGCAGCAGAACTGTTTCAAACACTCATAATAAATCAGAATATTAGAATGATTTCTGGGGCTGTTTACACCTGGCCACTTCATGCGTTTTCTCAGATCGGATAGCTATCCGATCGTGAAAAGACCAGGGGCCTGTTTCAGAAAGGAGGTTAAGTGAAAACTCAGAGTATGTTAACCCTGAAATGAGGGAAACTCTGGGTTTTCTGTTTCAGAATGGGAGGTATGTTAAACCTGAGAAAGCAGAGTAAGTCAAGCCCGTTTCTGAAAGAGAGGTAACTTATACTCAGAGTCAGTTACCATGGTAACTTACTCTGTGAACCTAACCTGGTCGGGAGCAGGTTTTCTTCGGTAAACCCAGAGTTTATTTCGGTCTCCTCCCCTTTTTTAAAGAGGAAGTGGTGTTTAAACACCTCATTCATTCTTTCAGTACATTTTTATTAATAAAATTAATCTTTAATTAATAAATACAATATTGCTATTTTTACTGCTTTTTTTCTATTTTTTAAATAAGATGAAGTCTATTAACTCCTTAACTGGCAACTGAATATACAGTAGTAGATTAGAGTTACATAATGTAGTTCTAAACAAATTCTACAGAATTAAACTGTGGCATTTACTGAAAATCACTGAACTCTGTTCATCTGTGCAACAGAAGTTGATGGACCGTCCTCCTGCTGTTCTTCCACTTTGGGGGCGGGGGGAGAGATAAGACTACCCATTTATACTTAGCTTTAAACTTAGATTCTACTCCATATAAAAATGTGAAAAAATCTGAATGTGTAGATTGTTTGATGTGACACATAACATTATCCCCATCGTCCTGTGAAGATGAGTACACTTTATAACACTATTTGTCATAATTTCTGGTGTATTGAGTAGGCTACTTACAACTGCCTGCAGGTTTTGTTGGGACAGGAGACTCCAAAAGACAGATATTACCATCAGAATCTGTTGGGACCAACAAAAAACCCAACCCAAAGTAAAATAAATGGAAATATCAAAAATAGCCTATATAAAAAATAACACATATGTAAACCTCTTACATTTTATGAAGGCCCTTGGATCTTCGGGAGTGACTGGCTCTGAAGTCCCTCCAGGAATTCCCCCAGCCAAAAATGCTGCTGCACTGCTAGACACTGGATGCTATTTAGTTATTTAATATGTCAAATATTTGTAAAGTCAGGTAGCCTACACCCATGATATGCTCAAACCTTACCTGATTGAATTATGTTCTTATATTTAATTTTCAGCTGCTGCCATGTTCTTTTAATACCTGCAGGATTGCACCCATGAAAATTAAAATTAGGTTGAATAACATACTGTTCTTCCAGTTTCACCTATGATATTATAACAGTTGGGTAAGTTACTCTATCTCATTCTATTTGTGTGAACTGAGTACTCAACGCTTACAGATATACTGTTACATTTCTATCTATTTTTACAATTATTTATTCAGGTGTCTCACACACGCACACAAAGACACAAAGGTTAGATATGTTATTATGGTCATTGGTCATGTGTATTATGTTATTTTTGATCCTTGTTGCTTATACAGTAATTAACTAAAACAACAAAAAACATCCGTCTTTTCATTTCTCGTTATTCCATTCCAATCGGACCACATATATATGCATATATATATATATATATATATATATATATATATATATGTACTATGGAAGTAAAATAATGACAAATTGCTTTTTGAATTGCATTACTTGAAAAAAATATGCATTGCATTAACGCATTTTAATGCATTGTAATTTTAGGGCTTGCATTTTTATGGGTTGAAATTCAACATGGTTGTATATTTAAGCAATGAATATTTCAATTCAAAACATTTCACACACGTTGTCATTATTAAAAATTCAATAATCCATATTCACCTTTCAGATTTCACTTCCAAAATATTCATTCTGTTTAAAATACAACCTATAATATTCAACAGGCAATTTTCGGTCCATTTTACAAACTTGCTAAGTCGCTTCCACAAATTCAGTGGTTCAAATCATAGATATCCATATAAGGCTAGATGTCTTAGGGCGGAGTCTCGAACGGCATCAACGGCGGCCATCTTGTCACAGGGAAGCTTTCTGGCGAGCTCTGTGGTATCGGAATTAAAGGGATACTTCACCTCTGGAAAGATGAATGTGTATTTAAAATAGGTCATTTATGTAGAAGAAATGTGAAGACATTTTTGAATTCGGAGCTTTCTAGCCTGAGAAAAGCCAGAAAATGTATTTTTGGCTTATGTGGATGAAAGACAACAACTCCCAGAATGCACTTGCTTCGCTGCCCTAGGAGGCCACGCCTACCGGTTAGAGAGCGCAGTTGAAAACAACAAGAAGGTTAGGCTACTAACTTAGTGAGTCTCCGTGACGAGTTTTCCCGTGATTTCGAGATAGCCCAAAATGTCCGGGATTCGGCTTTTGCGTTCTACAGTCGCCATTCATTATGTTTACTGTGGCGAGCAGGACGAGGCTGACGGCCGCCGGAGAACGGCGCAAGGCCGGTGGCGTCATTACTGAGACGCGCCGGTCTCGCAGACGGGCATCTCTCACGGAGGAGCGGGAATTTTCTTAGCAATGGTAAAACGCACATCAACCGATCACTTGTTTAGCGTTCATGTAAACACTACATTTCGACTCACCAATCGGAATGAATTCAGCTAGATTGAAAAAAAGGTGTGCATGTAAACAGTGAATGGCGACCGCATAAAGCAAAAGCTGAATCTGTGGCTATATAAACGTGGCTATAATTCTTTCATATGGAAGTCCATTGTTATAATTATTCATATGTATGCAGTGTCATAACTACATCTCTGACGTTTATAACAAACCAAACCGTTTGAAAATCAGTAGAAAATTTAGCAAGTTATGGTTATTTAAAAAGTATGCACCATTAAAACACAATGTTACGAGTGAGCGAGCTCCCTGTGGCAGGATGGCCGCCGTGTGCGGACGTTGACCTCCATTGGCCAGCAGCGCGGACGAGACATCTAGCCTTTATTATCCACAACTTTCCCGAACTCTGACCTTTCCGTGATCGCTATGGCAACGTAGAACAAGCGGGTAACGAACTGCCGGTTTACGTTCCGGTATACGTTAGCCTGAGGATACTGCTATCGGAAAACCTCAACAAGCCCAAACAACTTGCTTGGGTAATGACGAGTAGAGCGTAGATCGGGCCCAAAAAATCAAGCCCGACTCTACCTGAGCCTGTTGTGTCCAAGCCCGGCCCAGCACGACACATTAACTGTAATTATGAGCCCGAGTCCAATTTAGACCCAACCATTTTAATACAGTACGTGGGCCGTTATAACCAGGGGCTGCGCCAGATAATTTTTTAACATGTGCTGAGGGGGTGCTAGATATATTATATATAAATACTTTTAATAAAAACCAAATATTTAAATATTTAATATTCAATTATTTTAATGATCACAATTAAAGTATTAATTTTATTAAATTGAACAAGCACAACATTCGGCATTCAATCAAATATTTGTAAAGATTTATTATTGATAATGTTATTTCAACACAATATCTTGTTATTTCGACATAATATGTGTGCCGAGTGTGTGTGCAAGTAGCAAGATGTGCATTTGTAAATCCGGTGACACGCGTGCATTGATTTTTATTAATAAACTAGTGTTTTCTGTCAGTGTCTGTTGCAAAGATGAAGTTGACGATCGCCATCTCGTAGTGAACGCGCCTAGAGAGAAATGCACATCTTGGATTACATAATCAGAGAGTAGCTTATTTCTTTTCATTTTTAATTGTTTTGTTTAAAGACATTTAAAGCTTTCTTTAGATAGGATATATTTTTCATGTCTGAGTTTCGGTTAATTTATGATGAGATGCGCTCCGGTTCACGAGCAATGCAAGTGTCCGCGCCTGCGCCTCCATGTCATGATTTATATTGTCTGCAATATATGCTTCTTATTTATAAAATCCAGGCAATTGGTTGATTAAAAATTTATTAAAATTAAGATACAATTTATACAAAACGAAATTCACTTTAAAGAAAGGTTTTCTACAAATCAAAACTTAATGAAGAAAATTAAGTTTAATCATGTCTGACCCACTCTATGTCTCTCGATGCATCCTATCATGTTGTTCACTTTTCAAAATCAACATGGAAAAAATTACATTATAATATTTGAACAAATATGAAACTAAATGCTCTTATTTAATGGCTACAACAAATATAGTAGGCCTAACGTTACATACTCTCTATTTGTACAAATTGCTGCACATTCAAGATAATTCTCGAATTAATTTTCAAATGATTGAAAACAATAAACATACCACTTAAAATATATATATATACAGCTGTGCTGCAGTTTTTCTAAGTACAAGAAAAACTCTTTCTGCGTAGAGGGTCCGTTTATGTTGGAACAGTTTCCGCGTGTTATTTGTGCACCCGACAACGGTACAAGTTGAGCCACAGGAGCCATTGCTTATCTGTCAGCACTACTACTTGTCAGTTATCAGTTTCACCCGTTTGTACCGCAACGCGAGTATCCCTTGTGTGCTAGCTTCATTAAGCGTTAGGCTAAACCAGAACTGAGATACCGTCAACAGGAAGTATCGAGTGTCATGGCGACGCCCAATAAGACTCGCAGGAAAGTTGTGGATATGATATCTATGGTTCAAATTCGACAGAAAATTCAACATTTGACATCCGGGAACCGCAGGAATATCAGTAGATTGCCTATTGATAATCTCCATAGCTGTTAGTCGGCCTCATAGATATTATATAGAGACTAGATGCCCTATTGGCCGCTGGGCACTGAGAAATGCGGCCGCCATCTTAAACCGGTCGTATTCCTAGTTTCGTTGCGTGGCAGCAGTTAAGATGCAAGAGCACTGTGGAGTATTTTACTGTTCTAATCGGCGGACCATCGCAAATAGGGCCCGGGGGATTACTTTTAACATTACCGTACTATTGGTTGTATTTTGTGAATAGAATATTGCCAGATAATTGAGAAGGAGCAAGGATCTTTGATATTACTGTACTGAAATCGTAGCCAGCTAACGTTAGCTAGGCAATGTTTACTGCACCAGCCGGTGTTCACCTGACATGGAGAGGTGGGGTAAAGTAATAATTACAAGAGCTTCTCGATTTTTTTAGTCCCGTCCGAATGTGCATCTCAGTCATCATTACGGAGACTTTTACCTTCTGTAAAAAGGTAGAGGAAAATTACCTCAGGTAACGTTTATATTAATAGACGTGCGAATAGACCCTCTGTAAATCAAGTAATTTCGTGTTTAAAAGTAGTTTCCTGTGGTTTTTCAAGTATTGAGGCGCTTGAAAAGGCATTCAGTTGTGTGCTAGACACTAGGAGAAGTCTCCCCCAAGTGTTTTCCACATACCATTCAGATCAGAAAGAAGTTCGAAAGCACTTGTAAGAGGCACGAAACTTACTTTTAGCGCAATCCAATCTGAAGTTAATTCATACATTTTTCGACCGGACATAACTGTTTTATATATATATATATTATAAATATAAATATAGGTTATTTGTGTTTGCGCACGTGATATCAGGAAGCAATGTAAATGTAAAACACACACGTTTCTTCAATTTATTAAAATATCTTACTTTATTGCAACTATCTGTTTCTGCTTCTTTATCATATTTATAGTGTGTGATTTATAAAATACCTTATATCCTACATCACATATTTTGATTTTGGACGTCTGGTCACTTTATATCTTATATCAGAATATTATATTACTGTTAAGCCTACTATGAATATTAAAATACGCCGAACCATGTGTCCTGTATAATAGCTACATGAATGACCTTTGCAGCAAAAAACCCCGCGTGAAAATCAGTTCGGTATTCAGTGAGGTATGATTAATTAAATGCGCTGACAGTTCATTGCACCTGCCATACAGATTACACTGAGTGGAGCGGGTGACCGGTCTAAGATGGCGGCCCCACGGCTCGCCCGCGCCAGTAGGCAGTAGCGGCATAGACAGTATATAAACTGGACACAGCGACCCCATTGGATTCAACGGAGACAATTGAAGTCAAATAGAAGCACTAACTTCCTGATGGTCGAGCGTACTGCGCAGACTCAAACTGAGCTTGACGACGTAGATGTGACGTGAGCAACCCGTCTGTCTTCTAGTAGCTGTGTCAAGAGAAATCTGAATCATTCCCTTCCAAATCTTCCAGAGACGGAGAGTGTGAGTAGGAGGTGTCCGTGAGCTAGGAGCAACTTTTTCTAAGTATTCTGATTAATTACTTTGTCATTTTGCCTCCACGTCCCCCCGATTGCGCGCAAGCTTCTCCTCCTGTCCATATGGTAATCTCTCTACTGTGCGACAGAGAGTCGCGTGGTTATGACGCAATCGTTAGCCTATTTTTACAAAAACTGCTTCTACGGGGCCATAACGTAAGATAGAAGGTAATGGAGCCTTTTATAAATTTTCATGTTTCTTTAGAAATAAATAATGGACAAATGGAGTCTTTAAACGCCTCAGATGTAAAGTTATTCGCTGTCAAAGTGACGCCAAAATGAATGGGAGTCAATGGGATGCTAACAGCAGGTGATGGTCCGCTAGCCAATGGCGGCGCCCGGGGAAACTTCAAAATAATATGAAACCCTGGGTGCTTCTCAATATCCCTCCTCGTCTCCTCTCTCCTCCGTCCTCCATCCTATGACCCGGAAACCGATCGAGCACAGCCATCTTGAAGGACATCTCAATTCTCTAATTGCACCGCGAGGAGGCGAGGATCGAGGAGTGAGGAGGCTTCCAGAGGAGTCATGAGCGAGGATACACAGGTGTATCCTATGCGGAAGAGTTTTATGGACTAAAACGTGACGCACGTATAAATTCTCCTCCCCCTTCACATCGGTCACAATAATTTTGATTTATACTTTACTTTTGCAGTTTATATAAACCACACACCTCACATATTTCAACAGGGTATCTTTCTTTATTATTATTTATTATGAATTTCTTAAATAAACAAATTTCAACAACATCAGCGCTGCTTATGACACGATGAAGTGACGCTCGAGTGATCAAGGATTCCAATGTATAAAAAAAGCTTTCATTCGATCCCTCCGCCCTCGCGTCTTTTCCTTGCAGCCTTCCCTCGCATCCTACAGGGGGTGGAGCTGAGACGCGAGGAAAGGAAGCGAGGAAAGGAAACGAGGATACACAAATAAGAATTGAGAAGCACCCCGCGCCCCCCTGAGTAGCGGTCGATAGGGCATCTATCTATATAATGTCTATGGTCGGCCTCACCATCAGGGGGTGCAAGCGGCTGTTGACGAAGAAAACTATAGAGCAATGGGTGAAAGAGTCATTCATTCATAAAAACGGATTTATAGAAATGGAGCAAGAATCCTCATGCTTGGAAAATGTTATGTTCACAAATCAAAATACCTAAAGATGAAACCAATGTTCTGTGCATTTCATGGTGAATTTGTTTCTTATACAAAAGCCCTCAAAGTGATAAAAAAAAGAAAAACGCAATTAGTCTTTTTTCCACCATAGAAGAATATGATTTAAAAGAAAAACCCTGAAATTTTTTTTTGTATTTTTTTATTTGTGGTTATTTCATGCACCTGTTTTGTATGTTTTTTTATGTAAAGAATTACTAATACTGCCATATTGTTTGTACTTGAAAAAAAAAAAAAAAAAAAAGAAATGGAGCAAGCTGTAAGTATTTGTGATAATTATCAGGGCCAGTAGGCCTATATGGAAAATCTGATAAAGACACAAAAGCTGTTACATTTAAGTTTTCACAGTTAGTTTTGCACATGTAGTCTAAGCAGCTTTACCGTGAACAAGATTATAATGTTATTCCCCGATGCTGGTGATAAAACGTTAAATCTGAGTAGACATATATTTCTCTCGGCTGTTTAGTTTTCTTTATATTGCGGCGCTGTGCTGCAGAACTGGGGATTCCGTCATTCTCCAGTATTCCCCTGCGGTCAGGACAATTAATGCTTAATGGACTGATCCAGTTATATAAAAGACCAAACTCGCACCTTATTGGGGATGTATTGGCTATTATAGGCAAGCGGACTCAGATAATGAACGTAACGCGCAAAGTTTAATGCTGAGCGATTCCCAGTGAAATTCTGGCATAAAGTTGGCTTGACACTGGATATCAATATTCACATTAGGGACCGTCTCTAAAGTTACATATGAGATTATGTTTCTAACTTCAATAGCATTTGAAGAGAATGACTTGCAGTCATACAGTCAGTATTCATGCTGGTGCCAGGCATGATGCACACCTTTTAGATTTTTTTATTTATTTAATAAAATTAACTGGCGAAATCATGTGTAAATATTGCAATTTTTTCAGTAGGCCTACCGCATGATCTCATATTTATTTAATATCAACTATCTAAAAAGTGTGCATCATGGCTGACACCTACATGAACAATTTACAGTTTTATGACTCTCTGGTTTTATGACTCTTAATTTATGTTAAGTCATTATCTTCAAATGCTATTGAAGTTGAAAACGTAATCGGTTACTAACGTAACCTCGGTTCTCTCTAGAAGAGGGAACGAGTATTGCGTAAGTTAGCTTACGCTACGGGAAAGCGTAATTCGGGAAAACGGCATTGCCTAGCTTGGCGCGCCTCATGCGTCACAGCCCGCGAAAGAGGGGGTGTGGCTTAGCGTATACAAGCAAGGCTCAGAGGCTGCTTCACTGGTTTCTGTCGTTGAAGCGAATGAGCTCGTGGCGCGAGCACGGCGGGTTACGCAATACTCGTTCCCTCTTCTAGAGAGAACCGAGGTTACGTTAGTAACCGATTACGTTCTCTTACGAGAGGTTCTCTCGTATTGCGTAAGTTAGCTTACGCTACGGGAACTCCCTTGTCAACGCCGTGCACGCCCAGCATCCACTAAATGAGTCCCAGGGGAAGTCCGGGGAACACGATGCGTGGGAACCGGGCGGCCAATAGAATGGCTAGCGCAGTACATAAGCACACACTAGGGCGCTCAGAGCGGCACGGCCGGTCTGAGCTGATAAACCCTTGTATAATCCAGCTCAACCAGGAGAGCTAAATCAACCGCAGTAGCCCGCACACAGACAGTGGGCCGGCCTACGTGTGACTTAGACTGATAAAACTTTCGCCTGCAAGGCAGGAACTTCCAGGTTGTAAAACCTAACAAATGTCGAGGGGGAGGCCCAGCCCGCCGCCGTACAAATGTCATGAATGGAAATTCCGCTGGACCAAGCCCACGAAGAGGCCATGCCTCTGGTGGAGTGAGCCCTGATGCCCAGAGGGCACTGCAGGTTTTTAGACGCATAAGTAGCTGCGATAGCGTCCACTATCCATCTGGACAGGCTGTGTTTCGAGGCGGCGAGACCTTGGTGCGCCCACCAAACGAAACGAAAAGCTGCTCCGAGCGCCTGATAGCGGCGGAGCGTGACGTAATTTCTCAGCGCTCTGACCGGGCAGAGGAGATTACCATCGACCTCGCTGCCGGAAGGCGGCAGGGCTGAGAGAGAAATGACCTGTGCTCTGAAGGGAGTGCCCAATATTTTGGGGACGTAACCATGCCTCGGTTTAAGAATGACTTTCGAGCCATTAGGTCCGAACTCGAGGCACACGGCGTTAACGGATAACGCGTGAAGGTCTCCCACACGTTTGACTGAAGACAGAGCTATCAGAAAAACGGTTTTGAGCGTGAGGTATTTCATATCCACAGTTTCTATGGGTTCAAAGGGATGCGCTTTCAGGGCCTCTAGGACCAGCGAAAGATCCCACATAGGAACCGAGGGGGGTCGCGGGGGGTTCATTCTCCTGGCTCCCCTAAGGAAGCGGGTGACGAACTCGTTCCTTCCTAATGCGCGGCCCAGCGCCGAACCGGCAAAAGCTGAGATGGCCGCAACATAGACTTTGAGCGTGGAAGGGGACCTGCCCGTGTCCAGCAGCTCTTGAAGGAAAACCAATACCTGCGATACCCCACATGCTTGTGGATCCAGCCCCTTGGCAGTGCACCACTTTTAAACACAGACCATTTAGACGTGTAGAGCCGCCTCGTAGAGGGGGCTCTAGACTGGGTGATCGTGTTCACAACCCCTTCTGGCAGGTCAACGGGTATCCGTTGAGTCTCCATGCATGCAGAGACCAGCGCTCTGCATGGGGATGCCAGATCGAGCCGTGGGCTTGAGAGAGAAGGTCTCTTCTCGCCGGAATCGGCCAGGGGACTGTGTCTTCCAGCTGTATTAGCTCCGGGAACCAAGTCTGGTTCTCCCAGTACGGGGCTATGAGGAGCACCGTGTGGTGCGCTTCCCTGGTTCTCCTGATGACTTGTGGCAACAGAGAGACCGGCGGGAAGGCATATAGTGGGCCGCTATAGTGGGCCTTCTTTACCGTTCTTGTAAAGAACTTTGGGCAGTGAGCGTTGTCTTTTGACGCAAAGAGGTCGACTTTCGCTTTGCCGAAACGGCGCCACAGTGACTGGACTGTTTGGGAATGCAAGGACCACTCCCCAGGGGGAACATTGTCCCTCGACAGTCTGTCGGGACCCTCGTTCAGGTGCCCAGGCACATGCGCGGCTCTCAGCGAGCGCAGTGAGTGCTGAGCCCACACGAGGAGGCGTTCCGCCAGGGTGCAGAGCATTTTGGATCTGACGCCGCCCTGGCGGTTCACGTAGGCCACTACTGATGTATTGTCCGTGCTGACTAGAACATGGTGACCTTGGAGGACTGGGAGGAAGTGCCTGAGCGCTTTCTCGACCGCGAGCATCTCTAGACAGTTTATGTGAAGGAGATTCTCCTGGTCTGACCAGCGGCCATATACCGGTCTGCCTTCGAAGAGCGCTCCCCAACCTTGGTTGGAAGCGTCTGTCGAGACAACCTTCCGGTGCGAGATCGCTCCCATCGTCACTCCCGTGCGATACCATTCGGCTGCCAGCCAGGGCTGTAGGGCTGAAATGCAGCCTTGATTCACCCTGACTCGCGAGTCGCCGGCCGCCCAGGCTCGGTGAGGCACGCGCGCTTTCAGCCAGCGTTGAAGCGGGCGCATGCGCAGTAAGCCCAGCTGAAGCACTGCTGCAGCTGAGGCCATATGCCCCAGGATTCGCTGGAATGTCCTCAGCGGAGCCTGGCTGCCCACCTGGAAGGATGCGGCGAGATGATGGATGCGGCGCGCGCGCTGCTCCGATAATCTGGCCGTCATAGCCATCGAGTCCAGTTCTATCCCAAGAAGGAGATTGACTGGCGGGGCGATAATGAGCTCTTGGTCCAGTTAACCGAGAGACCCAGGTTTTCCAAGTGGCTGAGAAGCACTGTTCTGTGAGACACAAGCTCTGTCTCTGACTGCGCCAGAATAAGCCAGTCGTCCAGATAGTTCAGTATACGCATTCCCCGTCTTCTGAGGGGAGCGAGAGCCGTGTCCATGCACTTCGTAAATGTACGGGGTGCCAAAGACAGGCCGAACGGCAGGACTGTGTATTGATATACCCGACCGTCGAAGGCGAATCTCAAGAATGGCCTGTGACGGGGTGTTATCTGGATCTGAAAGTACGCGTGCTTCAGATCGAGAGAGATAAACCAGTCTCCTGGGCGAATTTGCGCGAGGATTTGTCTGGTTGTGATCATTTCGAACGGCCGTCTCATGAGGCTTTGTTCAAATGTCTCAGATCTAAAATAGGTCTTAGCCGTGTTCTATAGTGTTCAGCACCCATTCTGACATGCCCTGGATAGCTTCCCATGCTTCCGCACGCATAGCTAGGGGTCGAATGGTCTCTGGGTTCAGATCGCCGCACTGCGCGAGATGGGGAACCTGTATCAGAGAACATGGGGGCACGAGGGTGTGGGCACATTTTCTACACTTATGACACCTTCGGCGTGAGCCGGACAACCCGAATTTATACTCTTTATGAGATTTATCTGGGCCGCCTTAAAAACGGCGTTTGTGTGCAGGCGAGCGAGTTGTGTTACTGGCTCGTTGGCTGCGATGTAAGCTGCTGCAGTAGCCTCTTGTAAGGGGACTGACAGAGCTGGGTGCTTTGATGGCTCATAAATACTCAAGCACCATCCTTGTGAGCGGGAGGGTGCGAGATGCGGGTTCGCTTTCTGTATGTAAGAAAGCTGGCCGCGAGCTCGGAGAAGCAATACAGATTTGTTTTTTTGTTTTTTTCTGCCGCCAGGGCCGGATTCGAACTCAGGTCTCTGGCGCGAAAGCCTAATGTTCTGCCACTGAGCCACAGGGGCACACATACGATTTCAGTTAGCGCGAGCATATGACAGAGCGTCGCTCGTGACGTACGCTCTGATATCCCTTGAGAACGGCGCAGTTGCGCGGCTCGAACAAAGGGAGAGAGAGCGGGAAGATGTCATCATGTGCTGTGACATCGTTTGTTTGCAGGCGTGCGTGTATTAAAAACAGGCTCGTTTACTGCAATATTGATATTTCTAGTCGCCTGAGCTTAGGAGGGGACTGAGAAATGTGTAAGAAATGGAGGTGAGTGACGCGCGCGACCGAGACGCGGGGTAGCTTTCTTATAACGTAAAGGAAGCTAGCCCGTGACCGTCCACTTCTAACATCCCTTGTGAGCGGCGCCGTTTGTGCGGCTTGACAGAGGGGGGCAATTTTCTTGTCCCTAATAGTCAACATAATGCAGGGGAAACTGTAAAATGATCTGCAGCAGTGCTAAACTTGCATCATAATTACAACACTCGAACTAAATGTGTGTGTGAATTAAACTCACTGAGACTGTCGACAGTTTCTTTTCCATGCATCATTTTATTATATCCATGTATGTGGTTACAGTCAAATCATATAAAACAGTGAAATCGCCCTCGAACTCCTGTCTTGCCTGCACTCGAGACGGTGACGTGAGCTGAGCTCCTCTGAAAGTCTTCTTTCCTATTGGTTGTCGCTCGCGAAAATCGCTTCTCATTTGCATAAAGTTGAAATTTCTGGACTTTTGTCGCGCGTCTCGTGTCGCTTGACACGCCCACATTCTGTCGCCAACGGTCACTGTCGCTCGTGTCGCCGGAAGTCGCCAGCGCTCCATTGAAATGAATGGGATCATGTCGCTTTGTCGCTGCGTGTCGCTGGCAGTGTGAACGGGCGTTGAGGCGTTATGGTGCGTGTCCACTACAGCGGCAAAAGTCCGCTCAGTGCCGCTGGCAACGCTGTAACGTCTCCGCTTTGGGGTGTGTCTGTTGCGAGTTTGTGTAATTTTTTTCAACACACGGACAGTATCATCAGCGATGCACGCGATTACATTTAGAAATAGACAAGCTTTGTTTGCAAATGTACCAAGCAATGATCCTTTCAATTTTATAAACCCAGCCAATATAATCACAATGAACACATCCAAAATAAAATCTTTAACATGTATATAACAACTGCAAAGCGTCTAATTTGTAAACAAAATGATTTACGCACTAAATCCAGCATAAACTCACTGAGACTGTCGACAGTTTCTTTTCCATGCATCATTTTATTATATCCATGTTTGTGGTTAGTTACAGTAAATCATATAAAACAGTGAAATCGCCCTCGAACTCTTCTGTCTTGCCTGCACTGCACTCGAGACGGTGACAGGAGCTGAGCTCCACTGAAAGGCTTCTTTCCTATTGGTTGTAAATAAATCGCTTCTCATTTGCATAAAGTTGAAATTTAGTTGCTGTGTGTGGTTGTTAAATAAAGTGTCTTGTGTTTATGTGCTCAGTGATATGTTAATAACAATATTAAAATTGAAAACAATATTAAAAAACTCACTGTTGTAGGTCTCGAAATAAATTAAATATGCATTCTGTGATGTAGATTACCTAGATATTACACTTTTTTTTAAATGAGACTCTATAAATCGAGGGGATGGGGGGCCTACAAAACCTCTCAGCCCCGGGGCCTAACATTAGGTTAAGGCGGCTCTGGACATCGGCATCTCCTCGGAGAGTTCGCAGCCGCCCGAAGTAAGGGCGAGGGCTGCGTGGTCGAGGCCCAGGCAGAGAGCGCAGATCACATGGCGGTCGCTGTCGCTGAGCGGGGCTCTGCACGAGCCACAGGGGGAGCGAGGCATTTGCAACAACGCCTCGCGCTCTTTTAGATGCAGTGTGTCGCGGGGCGAACACACAAACACACACAACACAGAGCAAAGAAGGATAAAATCCGCCGGATAGCGGAGCAGGCAGGGAAGGCTGAAGGCGGCGAAGACGGCCGGCTTCCTCAGGCTGATTTCCTCTGCGTGCTGGTCGCTTGTTTCAACGGCGGCGGCTTCCTCAGAGTCCAGCGATGCGGAGAGCGTCGCTGAAGAGACAGAAATCAGTGAAGCAGCCTCTGAGCCTCGCTTGTATACGCTAAGCCACACCCCCTCTTTCGCGTGCTGTGACGCATGAGGCGCGCCAAGCGCGCTCATTGGACGTGACGTCACGTCTAAGGCTCAGCGATAGGCTGCTGCAGTTGCTGCAGGGCAGCCAATGGGCACGCTAGTAAGCCTGCCCTAGGTCTGTGTGCTGCTGCACTGCGTTGACAAAATTATAAAAATTAAGGATAATTTTTTGGCTTCAGATCTCGAGAAAAGATGACTTTCCCGTAGCGTAAGCTAACTTACGCAATACGAGAGAACCTCTTGTAAGAGAACGTGTGTACCAAAGTCGTATGTAACTTTAGAGACGGTTTCATTTTCAACTTTAGAGACGAAAACATTTTCGCACTAAATGTGCGAATATCGAATATTCAGTGTCAAGCCAACTATGCCAGTATTTCACTGGGAATCGCTTAGTGTGAAACTTTGCGCATTACATTCATATTCTGAGTCTGCTTGCCTGTTCCTATATCTAGAATTGCCTACATCCCCAATAAGGTGGGAGTTTGGACTTTTATATCACTGTATTAAGCGTTTTTGGTAACACTTTATAATGACTTAACAGATAATAAGTTAGAATTTAGGCCTTGTTAACTTAACAGTTAGAAATCTCATGAAAATTTAGGATGATCCATTTTCTGTGACCTTCATTATATGTTACTGTACACAATTATGCAAAGTGAAAGATGTAAAACAGTAATATGTATGAGCCTTGAGAATTTGACCTTGAAGTTCATAAGACATATCAATCATTAAGAAATTCTACACTGATTCAACATAAATTCACATTTACACATTGTGTTTTTCTCTCTCTTACTGTATTTGGCTGAATATTTTGGAAGTTTTAAACAATTTTCCCATTTAATTCAGTTTACAGTATAGTACATGTATAGTATTTTTCTTGACATTTGATGATGTTTTTTCACATACAAATTTACTTTTTCTTTTTAAATGGCAAACCGCAAATGAGGCTTCATTTTCCTAAACCAATATTGTAAACACAAAACCAAAACTTTCAGGATTTGTTTAAAATTGCATTATTATTTTACCTTCATACTTTCTGCAGTGTGTCGCGGGGCGAACACACAAACACACACAACACAGAGCAAAGAAGGATATAATCCGCCGGATAGCGGAGCAGGCAGGGAAGGCTGAAGGTGGCGAAGACGGCACCTATTGTAATGTACATAGGTACATTACAACCTATTGTACCTATTGTACCTATTGTAATGTACATAGGTACATTACAAGAGTATTATGTCACAACATTCAAAATACTTAGACATTCTATAAAACTGATTTATTGCAGTAAAAGGTAAGGATCTATTGGTTTTAATCTCAAAGTGTGTAATGATTCAGTGCTTCTGTGTGCGTTTGATAACAACGTGACTTACAAATGAGGAGAACAATAGAAGCAATCAAACTAACAATAGGGCAACAATATGTAAGTGCTGTGACTGACAAGTAGCAAGTTTTTTTTTATTAAATAAAGAAAATAGATTGAATAGTACATGTTAGTATTAATGAGTCAAGTTTTGACGAAAACACTTTCGTTTCTTGCGAATGACTAAAGACTGCTCGGGTTGAGTTAGACAGGTCATTCCACCAGCATGGAACAGTCAAGGTAAAGTTCCATAAAGGTGATTTTGTGCTTCTTTGGGATGGCACCACAAGGTGCATTGCTGAACGCAAGCTTCTGGAGGGAACAGAAATATCACAAAAAATGTTTGTGTGAAAGAGGCAACATGATTAATGGAAATAGTGTTTGCTTCTAGCCTGGCAAGCCAGACGTACATCAAGATGTTTAGTCTGGCAACTCACCATAGACACGGTCAATCTGATGGGTGGGATAAACGGCTGTCTTTCAAATTCCCTCTGCACACAATAGGACAGCGCTTCAACCAACCAGAGCGTTTTCCCAACAGCGGAGCTAACGTTAGTTGATAGATTCAACTTTTAAATCTGGCCGACAAAACTACGAACACATCTTCCTTTTTTTAAGAATCTTCCGTTCTTTGTTCTTTTCTCAAAGAAAAACTTAACTCCAAGTCCTCCAGAGTTGCAGCCATTCTTTGTTTTCAAGTGGCAGGAACCGTCGCAACTCTGTCGTCATATGTTAAGCCCGCCCCCGCCTACTCTATACACGACGTGATTGGCCTGACCCAATTTAGGTTTTTTCAGCAAAAAGGTCTATTGAGAGTTGCTAGACCCACCCTGGCTGCAAAATAATTTTGCTGCCGCTAGGGTGCGTCTAGATTTCTAGGCTAGTTTGCTTCTCCATAACCATGTGCTTTTATGTCATGTTGTTGGCATTTGTGTGAACACTGATCATCTTTGACTTTTACTCTTTTTATGCACATATTCTCTCTGAGGGGTGTGTGTGTGTGTGTGTGTGGCTGGCAGCCCATATTCAATCTCTGATCAGCTCAGTGAGAGAGTGATTTGAAATGCTATTGACTGAGTGCAGTGTTCCTGCAGCTGGCTCATGAGGGATGCCACAGTCATCAGAGAGATGGGCCTTTCAATATCATCTGAAGGACAGAAAACTGCTGTCTGTCTCTCTATCTCACACATGCACACGCTCACACACACACACACACACACACACACACACACACACACACACACACACACACACCAAAGCTGGCTGCTGACAAGCCAAAAAAGAAAATTTAGATGACAGGAAATCAATGAAAGCCGAAGATTTGTGAATATACCAAATGGAAACACTAAAATGATTCATTCATGGCAGTGTTCCAGGGTTGGCTCAGTCATATAGTCCAGGTGATATGTGGACTAAAATTATGTTCACTTTTTCATAAAAGCATGAAGTTTGGTACACATGTACAGTTTGCGGCCCTGAACATTTTCAGAAATGGAGCCATTGCAAAAACTCCTTGTGGTAGAGATAAAATGTTCCATGTTATCATGTTTGGTTCAGGAGATATAATATAAAATACATAATTCAGTTGTGGCGGAAAGCAAAATGGCCGCAATGGCCGTTGGCGGCCATTTTGCTTTCCGCCACAACTGAATTATGTATTTTATATTATATCTCCTGAACCCAGGCCCGGACTGGCCATCGGGAGCACCGGGAGAATTCCCGGTGGCCTGCCGACTAATTTGGCCTGCTGCCAGCCAGGCAGTTGGTTTTTTTAAAATCTATTATTATATATTTTTTATATATACTACTACCTTTACCAGTGTCCAGTGATCATTTTCGAATTCGTCATTCAATAAAATTAGTATTATAAAATAAAATCATGAATCTGTTAGTCTTGACTGGCAATGCTACGATTCCACTTTAAGCATCAGCCAAACGGTTAAACAGAAAATGCGAGCATCACCCGATGATGGAGAGAAAACAGCCAGGTGGAGCAGAGAGGGAAAGGACAACGAAAAAGAAAGCACTCAGAGAACAAGCAGCAAAATGTTGCAAAATGAATGACCTGTTGCTTCAAGTGCAGGTCAGTTTCACCTGTAAATACTGTACTTTTTTCTTCGTTAACTTAGTATTGAAATGCTAGCAAATGTTAGCGGTAGCGCCCCTATTAGTCACTCAAAATACTGTATGCTCAAGGAGATTAATATTATTTAGTGTAAAGTTACATTAGTAATTTAGCAGACACATATTAACATTTATGTGGTACTGGGAGCAGGGAGACAGGAGTGACAGTGCAGACATCAACAAAAAATAATGCAATAACATTTTATTAGACAATTTAGAAAATTATGTCTGGCCATTTGTGAGGTTTAAAACTTTTTTCCGTTTTTTTTTTTTTTTTTTCATTGTTTTAATCAAATGAAGGTGGAGACAGTCAACCTAGCACTATAGCTGTGGTGCAATGATCACACATTCAGCCAGGGAGTGAGATGATTATTAGAGTGAGAGCAAAATAAGATTCTTTTTTTTTTTTACATATTGTATGAAATAGTGTTGCTAAATGTTGGATATTTAAGTAATTTTAAGATGAAAACAACATTTTGTCATAAATATAATACTTAGATTTTTTACTAACATAAATGTAGATTCTGGGCAAACAAATTACAATAAGGTGGTTGTTTTACTGTGGAGGACAGTTCTGTTTGTAACATGAGGCCAGAACAAGTGACAGGTGAAGAAGAGACAGGTACAGGTAAGAAAAATACGCACACTTTATACATGCATACACACACACACACACACATATATATATAACACTCCACTTTAATTAGTGTATGAGGCTGATGATACTGGTGGAAGTGAGAGACATAGAGATATTAGGGTAAATGAAGAGAAGGAAAAGGGAAGTGAGGATACTGTTCAAGAGAAAGCCTTTAATTATTTTACATGGCCCCAGCCTAAGGATTTAGACCAATTAATGTAATTTAGGAAAAAATAGGGTTGTCCGTGTTTCTACATTTTATTTGGGTCCATGGGATGGCCTGGATGGGTGTGGGATTTCCCGGCCTGAAATTGTGTCCCAGTCCGGCCCTGCCTGAACCAAACATGATAACATGGAACTTTTTATGTCTACCACTATGTTTTGATGGTAAGGATTACAATGATACCATATACATATACAAGTAGTTAATGGTGAATTCGGTGACGTTGTGAGAAGGATTACAATGAAATTGCAGTATCTGAGAATGTCATTGAAGCTGGGGCCACACTAAAATATTTTTTAAATCTTATAATATTTTCAAAATGTGAGAGACCACAAACATGACGATAAAAAAAATCATAAGACAGAGTCCCGTCTGTGAACACAGTAAATCTCGCAAATTCTCTTCCATCAAACGTTACTTTAAAATAAACAAACATGGCGGTTAACCGGCAAGAACAAATGGTGCTTATAGTGTATGGATTGCTTTTTAAGCCATGCAGGGACACACCAAGCCGGCGGTCAGCTGGTGGGCAACGGCGGGCAGTTTTTGAGCATCAACCGACTTAGTTTTCCCGGTGTGTTCCGCACCGTTGGATCTAGTCAATACAGTCGGCTTTCATCAGCGCTCATTCTTTGGCGTCGGTTGGGTGTTTCCCTACAGAAATTTTGTGCAGAAAAGTGTTCAGATGAAATCGTAGAGAGGGTGTGAACATGAACATGTTACAGCATGAGCTGGAGATTAATCTTCCATCAGCTCGCTTTCTGATTGGGTATTGTTTCGTTTCACGTGATAATCTCCAGAGCGTGCACATGTTTGTCCTCTGGGTTCCCCCCACACAACAGGATTTCTGATTCGATTCGAGATCGGGGCGGTTCCAACCATAGATATCATATAATAAAGGCTAGATGTCTCGTCCGTGCTGCTGGCCAATGGAGGTCGACGTCCGCACACGGCGGCCATCTTGCCACAGGGAGCTCGCTCACTCGTAACATTGTGTTTTAATGGTGTATGTACTTTTAAATAACCATAACTTGCAAAATTTTCTAACGATTTTCAAACGGTTTGGTTTGTTATAAACGTCAGAGATGTAGTTATGAAACTCCATACATATGAATAATTAAGAAAATCTGCAATTTCAACATGTTCCAGCGTTCAGAATTATAGCCACGTTAATAACGTTTGTAAGAAACCAAACCGTTTGTAAATCCGTCAAGATTTCAGCGAGATAAGAGGATTTGTGTTCGTGCTGATCACTCACCTTACTTCAGATACCACAGAGCTCGCCAGAAAGCTTCCCTGTGACAAGATGGCCGCCGGTGATGCCGTTCGAGACTCCGCCTTAAGACATCTAGCCTTATATGGATATCTATGGTTCCAACGTTCTTCCGAGCAGATTCAATCACTCTTAACACACTTCACACCACAGGAAAATCTGATAAGATAATCTGTAGAACCATCAAGATAACAGGGACTTTATCTGGCATTGTTGGAAGGGGAGAAATTGGTCCAAAATCACCCCGAATATCTTGTAGTGTATACCCAGCATAAGTGATGAGTTTGAGAATGCCATGGAGTTCAGCAATAAGGGTGTCTCTGAAAACAGACATCATGAACAGGCCAAAAGTGTCCAGCTGAAATTCAAAAGACATGTGAGTTGGTTGAAATTGGAAACCCCTTCACAGAGGACAGCAACAACCTTCTGAAGCTGAACTCAAGAGAATTAGCAGACAAAGCTGTTGTGGATGCTGTTCGGGTTGCTGAGAGGAAAGACCAAGAGCAGTACAAACTCTTGGTTGCAGAGAGGATGCAGGGCACAAAACGCATCACTGCCCCTTTAAAGAGGAAGTTCTTCGAGAGTGGATAAAAACACTTTTACTTTCTGACCAGGAACCTTGTGAAAATGTTGACTACCAAACAAGTTGTTTACACATGCGGACCCAATCATCTCACCCACAAGAATCAGATCAGATTGCCCCTTGCACACATGAAGAGGCAGATACAAGGATGCTTCTCCATGCAGTGGATGCTGCAAGAAAAGGATTTAAAAAGATCCCTGCGCACTGTGGACACAGATGTTGTGGCTCTAGCCATTGCACATGTGTCAGAGCTGGACATTGAGGAGTTGTGGGTGGCATTTGGGACTGGCAAGAACATACCTGAACAATATTTGGCAGAGATACAACTATTTGAAAATCTGGAATCTGAGGGTGCAGAAAAATCTAAACATTGAGAAAATCGCCAAGTTGTCCATTTATATTCGTGATTGTGCTGCATTCACTCACAAAAAAATAAATGTTTTGGTAGGAAATGTACAAAATATCTTAATGGAACATGATCTTTACTTAATATCCTAATGATTTTTGGCATAAAAGAAAAATTTATAATTTTGACCCATACAAGCTATTGCCACAAATTTACCCGTGCTACTTGAGACTGGTTTTGTAATCCAGAGTCACATTTGTAAGTGTGCAGTATGGAAGCATGTTAATGTACAGTGACTTTTCCCTTTTTTTTAATTTATAAGGAGGTTCAGGTTGAATGTAGTGTTCATCATTTTAATTTAGAGTTCAGTAGGTTAGAAACTGTTCCTGAGTCATGCTGGTGCGACAGCGAAAGCTCCTATAACGTCTCCCAGATGGAAGAAGGGTAAACAAACAGCCAATGGCTTGAATGAGAGGTGTCTTTAATAATGCTTCTCACCCTTCATAGGCATTATTTGTGGTATATCTTTGATCAAGGGTATAGTTGAGCACCAATTATGTTTTGGGCATTTTTCACCACCCGTTGGAGGGCATTCTGGTCTGAGACAGTGCAGTTGCCATACCACATTGTGATGCAGTTTGTTAGGATGCTTTCAATCATGCATCTGTAGAAGTTCAGCAGGATATGGGGGGACAGGTGAGCTTTCTTTAGCTTCCTAAGGAAGTAAAGGCGCTGTTGCGCCTTTTTGATCAGAGTAGCAGTGTTGGTGGTCAAGGAAAAATCCTCAGAGATATAGACACCCAGGAATTTGAAGCTAGTCACATGTTTCACTTCAGTCCCATCAATGTAAATGGGAGTGTGTGCGTAGCCTTTCTTAGTCCGCCGGTAATCTACAATCAGCTCCTTCCTCCTTGGTCTTCTGGGTATCAAGTGTAAGATTGTTGTTTGCACACCACACTGTCAGACCACCGTGATGTCGTCTGCAAACTTGATTATGGAGCCAAGCAGTTGTGGGTGAAACTTAAAAAATGCATTTTTAAAATAATAAATATAGATGCAAATATATATGGAGTTTTTTTTATTTGATTTATTTCTATGCAGATGAGAAACAAAATCTAACATTATTTAAAAAATTACTCAGTTAAAATTTAAATGCGCTGCGTAATATTTACATATTCTTTAGAGCCACCTTTTACAGCAATGTCAGCTTTAAGTTTTTAGGAAATACATGTATGTAAGTTTTGCTTACAGTTGGTTGATATCAGTCCATTCCTTCAGGCTGGTTTGCACAGTTGTTAAATAGATTTTAATTTTGACTGACATCTGACCTGTCTTATGCTATTAATCCACCCAGTGTTAAATGACAAACAAATAAACAATCCTAAACATTGATGTCTTACCATAGTTAAAAATGGAATTCTTCTGTACATTTGATCTTTGTTGTTGAACATATAGCACCCTCTGGTGTCCAAAGATAATACCAAGAAACACACATTGTAAAATTTGCTTCAGAGGTCATTCAGCTCAGCATGACATAGTAGATTTATATTTTAACATTACACTCTTACAAAGAAATAAAGTTCAGTGGGCTAGGGTTCTTGACTCAATTTTAAAGAACCCTTTTTGCCAATAGGAGAAATGTCTTATATGACTGAATAAAAATGTCAGGTTTAACAAGGCTTTCTTTTTTTTCTAGTGAAAAAAAAAAAGTTTGAGCTTTTTAAGTCATACAATTTGAATAAAATACTCATTATCAGTTCTGAAAATGCTAAAAGGACAGACTTGGCAAAACACATAGGCCTATAAAATTATGCAAAATATTATAAGAGTGAATTGAAAAAGACCATGAGCCTGTTGACCATGAAAAGATCAATTCATTCATTGTAACGTGCATACTGCGTACTGTTGAAATTTGCCATGTTGCGCCGCACCGCAGAACAATTCTCCCAATTTCCAAATACTATCGATATATTCACAAAAAACCTGCCTGCTCCTTCTTAGTGTACCCAAACACACAAATGAACTAGAGGAAATTACTAGCAGTATTTGCACCATTTTCAACAGCAGCTACGCTAATTATTTTCTATTTGTTTCTGTTTTATCTTGAGATGCCCATCCTGAGGTAACTAGAGAGTATGTCAGCTCCAATTTGGATCCAGCCTATTATGAAGACTTCAGATGCCCAACACCTATGAAGAGACGGCGCCAAGTCCTGCAATGACTTCAGATGACAAACTCTGAATCTATACGCACCAATGCTATATTTTAATGTCATAATCATTTGTTAACAAACAAGTATTTATTAATTCAATGAGCTCATTGTTTCTGCATTAAATTACATTGTTTAATTTTTTATTTTTTTTGCTAACTGTGATTTTTGTATATGTACATTTCTGAAATACATAACTCAGACAGTTACCTCTGATGCACCTTCTGTAAAGCTGCTTTGAAATGATGTGAATTGTAAAAAAGCGCTATACAAATAAATGTGAATTGAAATGAGTACTAATTCAGTATTACAATATGTTCTCAATTTCTGAGAATTTTATTTTCAAAAGAGAACAGAGCATATTTTTAAAAGGTTTTAAAAAAATAAATAGCTTTAACTGAAAAGTACTTCATGTGCAAAATCTTGGCGCAGAATGTATCAGTCAATGAGATCCAGTCAGTTTCCACACAAAAGATCTGCATATGTAGTGAGTAACTGTGAAAAGACAGATGACTGCGTATTAAGTCCATTCTCAGAGCAAAGAATCAGGTGAGGATAGCTATCCAAGGATAGCTTGGAATCAGGTGGAGTCGTCGTGTCGAAGTCTCAGCTCTGGGCCAGCTCTAGTTTGTTTTCTGACGTTTTTGGTGCTTCAATTACTTCTTCACACATGAACTGCTCCTACAAAAAAAAAAAAAAGAAGCTTTTATATGAAATGTTATTCAAAATCACATTAAAATCACACTAAATTCAAAAATGTTATGGGATATTGCAGTATTTATTATAAATTATTTATTCGTGCATACATCATTATTGTTATATTAATCTTAATCTTTAATCAAAATAACTTTTTTTTTACTGGCATGAGGGCGGGAAACCTGTCACTCTCACACGAGATCACAGCAACAGCAAACCACAATCACCCAATTAATTCCCAATGGACAAAATCAAGTCCCGCTCTATACTTTTTCTTGTTTGAAAAGCATTACTAAGATATACGTCACAATAGGGGAGAAAAGACGAAGACTGCATCTGAAAACTTAGGCAGCTGACTTGTTTCCTCACAGCCTTATCAAGCAATGACTTAGTACGTCAAAAATGTACATTTACACACAAACTGACTAGAAACAGCAAATTCTGAACGCCATCTTTATTTTTTAGCTCAACTGTCACAGAATGGAAATCACAGGATTTAGTGCAGCAGATTAGTAAAAAAATCGTTCACTTTGGTATAGAAGCATGAAATTTGGCACAGATACTCTCTAAGGGCCACTATTTTGGAAAAAGGCGTTGGCCACTCAAAAATTAAATATGGCGGCCATTTTTCAAAATGGCCGCCATTGCTATTCAATGCTTATTATATCAATTATTCAAACAGTGATCCAAGCATACAATTTTATACAAATATACTCTCTAAAGGACATGTTAATAGAAAAAGATGCTTGTCCCTCAAAAAATCCAAGATGGCCGCCATTTTTAAAGATGGCCACTGTTCCTGTCGAATGGCAGGCAAAAACATTGTTTTTTTTTTTACTGGTCAATTTTGAGATTTTTGGATATTTGTCTACAATAACATGTCTTCTTTCAGACTGTGGTGAAAAAAAGTCAGAAATACACATTTAGGTCTTTATTTTACTACACTTTGTCTGTTTGCGTCTGTAGATTTCGCGTAAATTCAACAAAAGTTGTCGTTGTAAATCCTCCCGCCGATCCGCGATCTCTGTCTGCTCTCTGTCATCACAGGCACCGCTGGAAAGCTCTCTCTTCACTGTACAATGCTGTCGGATCCAAATATGGTCATTTCCTTTTTATCAGCAACCAATCGTGAAAGTAAAAGGGCTGAATGCGCAATCTCATTGGCTGATGATAAATCTTTAAAGCCCGTTTTCTCAAAATGACCTTTCTCTCATACTCCAAGTCTGAAATCTCCACTTCAGTAGCATCTATATACACCAATCTTTTCAGTCTTGTACCTAGTTATATTATGAAGACATTTACAGAGGGATCTGTAAATATATTATTCCTAGCCTGATTTATATAACATTTTATTCCAAAAAACATGGCGAAAATCATTTCTTTAAGGCTATTGACAGCATATTATGATTTACAGGATAACAAAAGTAGATATCCATAAATGCCTCTGTATTTTTTCCCCATCTAATATGTGAACACAATGAAAAAATAATTTTTAATCTGGCTTTATCCAATACTCAGATTTAGTTTTTTTAAATATATACAAATTAACGCATATTTAATTAGATATTGCCTAATTTGCATATTTAAACATTAAATTACAGAAAACTTTTAATACATTTTTTTCTCATCTTAATGTAGGTAATCAACTGGGAAAGTTTCATGGTGATATCTGCTAGTTATAATTTTTACCCTATTCACCCGTAGTGTCTCGCCTTAATTATTTAAATTGTTAAAATGGTGATGCAAGCATACAATTAGGCAGAAATACTCTTCAAGGAACACTCTCTTGGAAAAAGGTATGTGCCACTCAAAAATTCAGGATGGCCACCATTTTCAAGATGGCCACCATTTCTGTCAAATAGTTATAATGTCTGCTTTGTCTGCCTCCTCTTCTTTGACCTGTCCAGCTTAGTTAAACTTGCCAGGGATATAAAATCCCCGCCGGCATAGCTCTCAGGTTCAATGGAGTTCATACACAAGCCTCTCCACCACGGCAAGGTGTAGTCCACAGAGAGGAAGGGCCACTGTTAGAAAAAAGGATATGCTGCTGGTACAGTTTGCACATACAGTGGGGAGAACAAGTATTGGATACACTGCTGATTTTGAAGGTTTTCCTACTTACAAAGTATGTAGAGGTCTGTCATTTTTATCATAGGTACACTTCAACTGTGAGAGACGCAAATCCAGAAAATCACACTGTATGATTTTTAAATAATTAATTTGCATTTTATTGCATGACATAAGTATTTGATCACCTACCAACCAGTAAGAATTCCGATTCTTCACAGACCTGTTAGTTTTTCTTTAAGAAGCCCTCCGGTTCTCCACTCATTACCTGTATTAACGGCACCTGTTTGAACTCGTTACCTGTATACCTGTACACTCACTCAATCAAACAGACTCTAACCTCTCCACAATGGCCAAGACCAGAGAGCTTTGTAAGTACATCAGGGATAAAATTATAGACCTGCTTAAGGCTGGGATGGGCTACAGGACAATAGGCAAGCAGCTTGGTGAGAAGGCAACAACTGTTGGCGCAATTATTAGAAAATGGAAGAAGTTCAAGATGACGGTCAATCTCCCTCCATCTGGGGCACAATGCAAAATCTCACCTCGTGGGGCATCAATGATCATGAGGAAGGTGAGGGATCAGCCCAAAACTACACGGCAGAACCTGGTCAATGACCTGAAGAGAGCAGGGACGACAGTCTCAAAGAAAACCATTAGTAACTAGTGATCGACCGATATATCGGTTGGGCGATAAATCGGGCCGATATTTGCGGGTTTGATGTGTATCGGCATCGGCCGATACGCGGCTGCTGTGTTCGCCGATAGTTTTTTTTCCCGGCATTAATTACAGACAGGCGTCCACAGGCAGCTCTGTGTTGCTGGAGAGCTGCAGTTCACGTGCAGCCCATGCACTGCCCCTCCCACACTAGCAGAGTGCTGGAAGCCTAAGTCAAATAGTCAAATACTTGTTCTCCCCACTGTATCTGCGAGAGGGAAGGCGGAAGGACTATCAGAATTAACACTGGTTTCAACAATATAGGTGACCAGTTCAGAAAGAGCCATAAGATAGATGGCTGGTTGAATTGTTTCACTCTGTGACTCTTTCTCAAGCCTTCTGAGGTGGAGTTTCTCTCTGTTGTAAAGATGAATGAGACACAAATGATGGTATTTCAGCTCCTGTGCAATGGCATCAGCACTACTTAGTTGAGACAATAATTTAGCATCATTCAGTGTTTGTGCACATTCATGTAGTCTGTCATTCAGTTGCAGTGTCATTACCTGATGTAGGTCAGATTCAGGAGATATGTTATCACAAAAAAAGAAAACCTGATCATCTAGACTTTTCTGCATCATGGTTTTGCGATGCTTTGTTTGGCCTTCATCTGTCTCACTACATTGAGCATCGGATTGTAACTTTGTAACTTTGCACAAAGTAACTTTGTGTTGTTGAACCGAAGTCGACAATTGTAGTGATACTTCGCTTGGTTCCTTCTCAAAGTAGCTTCTATACCACCACCTTCATCCAATCGTTCCAGGTCCAGGGTCATTGGCATTTTGTTCATCTTGTGAAAGAGTGGAATGTTGGTGGCAATCATTTTATAGCCATCATGTTGAGAAACATGATGGGTAGGTGGTGATTGGAGGGGTTCCTTTGTGTCTGTCTGACAAAGAGAACATTTCATCCAATCAGTTGGCCTCTTGGCTGACATGGGATTTTCATTTGCCATTTTGGAGGTTTGTTGTCTGATTAAGGCCGAGGGGTTATCCTTTTACCACCTCAATCATAGACATAGTACACATTCAGGTATGGGATACAACTAGGTACGGGTCACCTACACCTAGCCCGATCATTCATCCAGTGCCATTTAAGTCCCGTGTGATCTGTACACCTTCCAGGTAAGCATACATGAACAAGTCATGTATTGCCCCGCTTACCCTTGGCTCGGCTCTCCCACGCTGGCACAACCTGTCAATTCAGGTGCTGCTATCTAAAAACATCTATTACTAGCTAATTGATGAGGGGCTGTTAGAAAGCATTTGGGACACTAAACTTAGCTATACTATTACTACTAGTCAAGAACTACAGTGAAAGTAAAACTAGATCAGCTGACACTGAATCCCATGCTGAGTTCCACAGCAGTGAAGTCACCAGTGTGCCCTGGTTGTGTAATGACGTTCACTCTATTAACCAAAACCTTCCTTAACACATTAAATTGAGCTCTGACAGAAATGGTGGCCATCTTGAAAATGGTCGCCATCTTGAATTTTTGAGTGGCACACATCTTTTTCCATGATAATGTTCCTTTAAGAATATTTGTACCAAATTTCATGATAGCATCACCATTTGAAAAAAAAAAAATTAAGGATTCAAGAAAAATGGCGGCCATCTTGAAAAATGGCGGCCATCTTGAAAAATGGTTGCCATCTTGAATTTTTGAGGGACAAGCACCGTTTTCCAAAAAAAACATTCTGAAGAGAGTATTTTCACAAAATGTTATGCCTACATCACTGTTTGAACGATTGACATAATGAGCATTTGACTGAAATAGCGGCCATCTTGAAAAAATGGCCGCCATGTTGAATTTTTGAGTGGCACACATCTTTTTCCATGATAATGTTCCTTTAAGAATATTTGTACCAAATTTCATGATAGCATCACCATTTGAAAAAAAAAAAATTAGGGATTCAAGAAAAATGGCGGCCATCTTGAAAAATGGTTGCCATCTTGAATTTTTGAGGGACAATCACCGTTTTCCAAAAAAAACATTCTGAAGAGAGTATTTTCACAAAATGTTATGCCTACATCACTGTTTGAACGATTGACATAATGAGCATTTGACTGAAATAGCGGCCATCTTGAAAAAATGGCCGCCATGTTGAATTTTTGGATGGCCAACGCCTTTTTCCCAAAGAGTGACCCTTAGAGAGTATCTGTGCCAAATTTCATGCTTCTATACCAATTTGAACGATTCTCTCGAAATATGCCATTAATCTGCTGCACTAATTGTGGGATATCAAAGGCAGCGAAGGATACATCTATTGGCCAATTCACACTGCACAAACAAGCGCCAAACAAACTAGCTTGGATTTCGAATTTTATGAAGAATAACTGTCATGTTCACACTGCCCCAACAGACACCGACAAACGCTAATTAAACATATGCGGTCGGGGGTGAACACAAACCCCGACAGGGTAACACACTGATCCGACAAAACCCAACAACGTTTGACGACGTTTGTCTGTGCTATGTGAACTGGCCTTATGTGAACTTCAAAAATCTATGGTATCTCAGGAGACAGGTAGTGAAGCTAACATTGGATTTGGAGTCGGACGTGTCTTAATGCCGTTGTTGGAAAGTTTTTTCTTTCTTCAAAGCAGACCAGGAGACGTTGGGATCACGTTCAAACGGAAGAGTTTCTTTATTTGAGCGCGGCTGCGGTTCGTCCAACAAAATCTGACTAAGGGAACTTTACATGGTATCTTATAGGCAATTCAGTGGGCTGTCCTTAAAGGTGCTGAACTTACACACAGCCTTTAGGGATGACTACTGAATCTAATCATCTAAAGACAATAGAGGCAATTACCCCCAACTGAGATAATGGTACCCCCCAAATGGTATAAACAACAAATGGTCATGAGAACTAAGACTATGAAACATTCACACATAGTTCATCTCTTAGTAGGAAGATTAAAGACTAACAAAACCCCTTCAAAGGAAACTGTTAAATATAATCAGTAAATGTATGCCCTCATGTTCACCTTGAATGCCCAATACAGTATAGGCCTAGTTCATCTTAGTTTTTTTTATGTGATGTTATGTAAGGAAGTAGGATCAGCAGATCTTAAACATATTCTTAAATTTGTAATCCCACACCGTCCTACCTTGGAATACATCCTTTGAAGGCAGCATTTTTATGCTTTCGTACGCAGCCTAAGAAAAGACTAAATTGCAACTTTCCCTTCATGATGACTTTAAAACAGTTGAGGTCAAATGTTATCAGATGGCATTAAGTGGTCGCTTAATGGAGTTTGAAACTCAAAATAGTTGTTGAACAGATACTATATGAAGGCCTTTTTTTAAAGTCCGCATGAAATGGAAGTTGTGAAAAAAAATGTAGAACAGGACTTGATTTTTTACATTTGGAATTGATTGATCGTTGGATCGTGCCCTTGTCCCATTAAAGGGATAGTTCACCCAAATAGTTCACCCTCATGTTGTTCCAAAACCGTAAGACTTTCGTTCATTTTCGGAACACAAATGAAGATCTTTTTAATGAAATCTGAGACCTTTCTGTCCCTCCATTGACAGCTCCTCAACTACCACTTTGACACTTCAAAAAGTTCATAAAGAGATCACAAAACTAATCCATATGAATTGAGCGGTTTATTCCAAATTTTCTGAAGAGACACGATCGCTTTATATGATGAACATATTGAATTTAGGCTTTTATTCACATATAAAACATTCATCAACTCACACATCAGTTATGATAAACAGAAGCTCAAGCATGTACGCTTGCCATGCGAGAATTAATGAGGTTCATTCTCATGTGTTACGCAGCACGTTTGAGCTTCTGCAAGAACCAATGAGGTTTGTTCACATGTCAAGCAAGTTCGGTTGAGCTTCTTTTCATGTTCGCTGATTAATCTTTAAACGTGAATAAAAGCCGAAATTCATTCTGTTCATCATATAAAGTGATGGAGACTTTTCAGAAAATGTTGGACTAAACCAATCAACTCATGTGGATTAGTTTTATGTTCTCTTTATGAACTTTTTGAAGCGTCAAAGTGGTAGTTGCATAGCTGTCTAGGGAGGGAAATAAAGCTCTCAGATTTAATCTGAAAGATCTTCAATTGTGTTCCGAAGATTAACCAAAATCTTTCGGGTTTGAAACGACATGAGGATGAGTATGAATTTCATTTTGGGTGAACTATCCTTTTAAAAACGTCACCAAACTATCTATTTATTATTTATAGTGCAGAACAACAAATCAATGACCAAGCCAAGTTGGCTATACACAAATATCAGAACATACTAAACATCTTACCTTATCATAGATTACTTTTACTATTAGTGAGCAGCTCGGACAGGTGGCCACTTCTTCACCATTCTCAAGATCCTCCTGAAAAACAGAAGTTTCATCTTAACAAAACAGTATGTATTTTTCAGTTCTCCTATATATATTTGCCACTAGTTAAACTCTCACACTCTTGAGTTTTGGTTAATCGTTAATGGTCTTTTGGTTAATGTCTAGTAACTTAGTGCTTCCAAGTTTAATCCATGAGCCAATACTTTATCCGCTAACATAACAGGAAGGAACAACGATTACAGATTCAAATACAATTCTTCATATAAATAATACAGAAATGGACACACATATATTAGTGTGAAAAAATATTAATCTGGAAATGATTAGTCAAGTAATGACTGTAGATTCTGCTAGAACAACTTGCCTTCGTTATCGCAAATCTGTCACCACATGGACAAGGAAAATAATATGTTTCTGTTTCTTCATCATACTCAAAATCTTCTATCTCAACCTCGTCGTGAAACACCGTCATTTTAAATAAATTACTGGTTAAATTCAGTCGCCAGTCGCCGGTGCTGATTCAACATGCAGCCGCTGTGACATAAGTGGCGCACAAATGTGACGTGGCCAGCAGCGAATTACAATAAAAAGCTGTTCACAATTTAGCCACCAGGAGGAGACACATTTCTATCCAACCGATGCTGCAGCTGCACAAGTCTGAGTACAGTAAATAGTTTTCTGTAAACATTACAGCTGACCACGACAGGGGTTTTCAGTATGCAGTAGGATATTTACCCTGCAATCGATGTTATCCAGTCATGTGTGCATGCAGACCTACCTAACTTTCCCAGCGCAAATTTGCTTCCATTTGTGTAGGTGTAGGCCTATGTAGAGTAGACTATACTGCGCAATATGCAATAATACTTGCACATTCAATCTGCATTTGAAGAGTTACAAATGAACTAGTAATATCAGACCCAATATGATATGTTCAGACACAGTCATTATGTTATTCATTCTCTATTGTTTCAGAATTACAGTAATGTATAAAGCTCCAAGCACCCTCCTTCCCCGGGGTTCCTGTTTTAAAACTCTGCATGTAGATTTATATTTGAATATCAATCTGCATTTGAAGTGTTACAAATGAATGAACTTGAAGTAATATCAGACACAGTCTTTTAACACCTATTTGTGTATTATTAACATTATTTATTATCTTAAAATGTAATCATTATAGGCCTACTGCATTGCACATAGCCTATCAGTAAGAGGTAGGCTACTGAAGCTAGTATTTATCTGAATATATCCTTTCACACTTGAATCACATGTACACAACACATGACTCATGGACCTAGACAGCATGTTTGGCATCAAACACTTACATACTTGGCAACAGGTTTTCACTTCTCCCATGTTTAAAAAAAATAAAACAAAAATCATCCCAAATTCTGAAGAATTTAGTATTGAATTTGATTTTGATTTTGATTTCAAGTTGAGTGAGAGCCATGACACGAGTTAAGCCTCAGAGACAAGCATTCATTCTTGCAATGCAAATGGGATTAATTGGTCAAATAGATTTGGGCTATTTGAGGAGAGAAGAGAGGAGGACAAGATTTTCCCAAGAACTAGGGTTTCATGAGGCCACAGGCAAAAATTACAGTGCCATGAAAAGTACTTGATATTAAATCTCGAATGCATGTTATTCGCTATGATAATGCAAAAGGCAATATTGCATTAAGGGAGCCTTAATAATGACACAATGCAGCATTTTTTGTTTTATTTTCTTCTTTCAAGTGAAAAATCTGCAAATCATTAACAGTGGCTCACATCACCCCTGTGAACAAGTAAATGTCCCCTTAAACCAGTTGGACAGCAGCTATTACAGCAACTAAACACTACCTGTCATTTAAAATGTGCTTTGCTGTCTCTGAAGTAATTTTTGTCCATTATTCTTTGCAGAACTACCTAATAGATTGTGAAGATTTTGAACTGCTCTTTCAGAATCTTGGTTCCTGTCTCCAGGCCTATAAAGGCCACTCCAAAAAAATATTTTTTGTTACTTTTAAGCCATTCATCTGTGGAATTGCTTCTGTGTTTTGGATCACTGTTCTGCTGCATCACCCAAATACAGCTCCTGTACTGATAAAAGGACATTCTCTTTAAAATGTGTCTGGTATATTATCAGAATTCATGCTTCCATTATTAATAACAAGTCGTCATGTTCCTAAAGTAAAGCAAACATCCCCCAAATCACTGTGCTTCATTGTACACTGTAAGACTTTTGTTGTAAATACATATTTTATGATTTTATTCTCTTATAATGTTGATTGTCTATTGCTTGTTTATTTTGCTTTTATTTCTATCTTGTTCCCTATGTATTCATGGTTCTTTTATTCATTTTACGGCACTTTGGTCAACATCGGTTGTGTTTAAATGTGCTCTACAAACATTAATTGGTTGATTGATTTACTTTTTATTCACAGCATTATAATTTGTTCCAGTTTACTTCATTTTACTATATAACTTATACAGAACACTGGATAATCTATTCTGAGGCAACAAGAAGAGACACAGATCCTCGAAAGACTGCAAGTGCTTAATAAGTCACAGAGCTTGCATGTGTGCACAGAACACAAACACAGAGGAGTGTTGTTTAAGGTGGAAAGAGTGAGAAGACCCTCTTATGGCGTAATTGTATAATGGGTGTCAGCAGGGATTTGTTTGGGAATTAAGACATGAGTGAACTTCAGAAACTAGATGTATTTAAATGCTTTAACTACAAAAGCAATCCTTGAGTAACTTGAATGGATATATTTTTCAATTAGAAACACAAGATGTCTTTGTACATCAACTTAGCAAAAGATCTAGCAAGTCATGGGCAGAGATGAGAAAGTAGAGGATCATTTGGGGTCACTTAAATTGGAATTCTGAATTAGTTTGAGCAAAATTGGTTAATGCTTCGGCTAATACCCTTAACACAACAACAAATTAGTTTCAGTTAAAATAAAAGTTTTCCGGTATTGACCTTTCAGTCAACAAGCCTTCTTAAATTTTTAAAAAGTGTATTTTTTTTCTTCCACGTGGCTCATGTTATTTTGACCTTTTTATCTTAAAGAAGTCACCTAAACTAAGTTCCCAGTCATGTGCCCTTGTTAATAATTAAGCCACAGTCTTAAGTTAGCACAGTTGTTTCCAAGTAATCCATGATGTCAGTATGGAAGCCCATCACCAAATAATTCAATAATGTAATTTTATTAGTAAGTTAACATCTTTGTGGTAAACATCCATATGGTATTTTTAATGAAGGGACAGAACGTGTGCTTCCTAATTACATCATGGGTAAGAAGATCTCAGGTCAGTGAATATCAAGCACATGCAACTTAGATGGAAATTCGGATTTATTCACAAATGTCTTCTTATGAGAGAGTTTTGAAACATTGCCAAGGACCCAAAAACATCATGATCCTTGTGAGGGACCCCCTTCCTAAAATATAGCTAGATATGTTCATAAAGACCCGTTTATATATGAGAGAAAAACAGCACTGTTCTAAAATTAAATAATTGGCTTTTGTATTGTCATTATACTTAAGCCAAAAGCAAATTAATAACATTATATTTTATATCTCATTATGTTATTCATTCTCAGTCTTATTAAATATTTTTCAGAATTACAGTAATGTATAAAGCTCCAAGCACCCTCCTTCCCCGGGGTTCCTGTTTTAAAACTATTCATGTAGATTTATACTCTATGACAATGAAATTGCATAAAATAAGTAACATTCATTAAAGTCACTGAGTTAGAGATTATGTTGAAATATCAGCTACCACACTTAGTATGTTTACAGTGAATGTAGAGTAGCCTATACTGCGCAATAATACTTGCACATTCAATCTGCATTTGTTTTACAAATGAACTTAGTAATATCAGACACAGTCTGATATGTTCAAACACAGTCATTATGTTATTCATTCTCAATCTTATTAAATGTGTTTCAGAATCACTATTACTATTTCTATATCAGAATTATTATTAACATTATTTAATATCTTAAAATGTAATCATTATAGGCCTACTAATTATAGGCCATTATAGGCCTACTAATGACTATAGGCCTACTGCATTGCACATAGCGAGGTATGCTACTAAAACTAGTATTTATCTGAATACACTGTAAAAAAAATATTATATATATATATATATATATATATATATATATATATATATATATATATATATATATATATATATACACACTCACCTAAAGGATTATTAGGAACACCATACTAATACTGTGTTTGACCCCCTTTCGCCTTCAGAACTGCCTTAATTCTACGTGGCATTGATTCAACAAGGTGCTGAAAGCATTCTTTAGAAATGTTGGCCCATATTGATAGGATAGCATCTTGCAGTTGATGGAGATTTGTGGGATGCACATCCAGGGCACGAAGCTCCCGTTCCACCACATCCCAAAGATGCTCTATTGGGTTGAGATCTGGTGACTGTGGGGGCCATTTTAGTACAGTGAACTCAATGTCATGTTCAAGAAACCAATTTGAAATGATTCAAGCTTTGTGACATGGTGCATTATCCTGCTGGAAGTAGCCATCAGAGGATGGGTACATGGTGGTCATAAAGGGATGGACATGGTCAGAAACAATGCTCAGGTAGGCCGTGGCATTTAAACGATGCCCAATAGGCACTAAGGGGCCTAAAGTGTGCCAAGAAAACATCCCCCACACCATTACACCACCACCACCAGCCTGCATAGTGGTAACAAGGCATGATGGATCCATGTTCTCATTCTGTTTACGACAAATTCTGACTCTACCATCTGAATGTCTCAACAGAAATCGAGACTCATCAGACCAGGCAACATTTTTCCAGTCTTCAACTGTCCAATTTTGGTGTGCTCGTGCAAATTGTAGCCTATTTTTCCTATTTGTAGTGGAGATGAGTGGTACCCGGTGGGGTCTTCTGCTGTTGTAGCCCATCCGCCTCAAGGTTGTGCGTGTTGTGGCTTCACAAATGCTTTGCTGCATACCTCGGTTGTAACGAGTGGTTATTTCAGTCAAAGTTCTCTTCTATCAGCTTGAATCAGTCGGCCCATTCTCCTCTGACCTCTAGCATCTACAAGGCATTTTCGCCCACAGGACTGCCGCATACTGGATGTTTTTCCCTTTTCACACCATTCTTTGTAAACCCTAGAAATGGTTGTGCGTGAAAATCCCAGTAACTGAGCAGATTGTGAAATACTCAGACCGGCCCGTCTGGCACCAACAACCATGCCACGCTCAAAATTGCTTAAATCACCTTTCTTTCCCATTCTGACATTCAGTTTGGAGTTCAGGAGATTGTCTTGACCAGGACCTAATGCATTGAAGCAAATGCCATGTGATTGGTTGATTAGATAATTGCATTAATGAGAAATTGAACAGGTGTTCCTAATAATCCTTTAGGTCAGTGTATATATATATATATATATATATATATTCATTATTTGTTATCACAACTTTTTATCTTTTGTCAAATCAATTTAGATAATTAATGTGGTACAGATTACATAATATTTTGAGTTTCTATTGATTAAACCAATCTCCTTCATTGCATTAACTACATTTTTTTTTTATTATTATCAATCAACTCAACATTTTAAGGCAACCAGGTAACTTACTTTTTTAAGTTAAACCAACAATATTTTTTTCACACTTGAATCACATGTACCCAACACAAGACTCAAGGACCTAGACAGCATTTTTGGCATCAATAACTTAAATACTTGGCGACCCTGGACCACAAAACCAGTCTTATGGGTCCGTTTTTTAAAATTGAGATGTATACATCTGCAATATATGCATACATCTGCATCTGAAAGCTGAATAAATAAGATTTCAATTGATGTATGTTTTGTTAGGATAGGACAATATTTGGCAGAGATACAACTATTTGAAAATCTGGAATCTTGAGGGTGCAAAAAAAAAAAAAAAATAAACATTGAGAAAATCGCCTTTAAAGTTGTCCATTTATGTTTGCGATTGTGTTGCATTCACTCACAAAAATTAATTTTATATATTTGCGGTAGGAAATTTACAAAATATCTTCATGGAACATAATCTTTACTTAATATCCTAATGATTTTTGGCATAAAGGAAAAATCAATCATTTTGACCCATACAATGTATTGTTGGCTATTGCCACAAATATAACCGTGCGACTTGTGACTGGTTTTGTGATCCAGGGTCACATTGTGGGGATTGAAAACTAGGCTTGCATGGAAAAACACAGAGTTCGGTTGACCTTTTTAATTAGTTTTTAATGAGTAACCAGTGGTTCTCGGGGTGATATTAGTTTAGTTTGTTACAAAAATCCTATATCTTATCAAAATCACTATTATGAAGTTACATGGTAAATCATCTGCCGATACCTTTGCTATTTTTAAGTTATTGCAAATAACAGCACAGAGCATGGACAAATATGCATAAGCCTAAATGTGTTTCTTTCAAAGTCTCATGACACTATAAAGTTTCAGGGGAAAAAAAGGAATGTCATGAGCAACTAAACCTTTCCTAACTTAATTTGCATTGACTCCAGACAGTGTTTAGGGTTTTCAGGACCCAGAGGTCAATGGGAGAAACTACGACTCTAATGATATGCTGTATACGTCAAATCAATCAAGGTCTCCTGACAGGGAGTTGTAAGTAAGCTGTGGAATTTTGTACAGTCACTGAGAGATTTATATATTGTTGCTCGACACCACATGGGGGTCCATTTAATGTGTTAGAGACCTCTTGAATGTGCTGCTTCATGAGCCGCAACATTATGTTCCAAAATAAAAGATAATACAGTTGCCAAAGATGCAAACCCAAGATGCTCCAACAACAGATGGTTCAGAACACATATTGCATGATGGTTTCATGAATTTAAAACATTAGTTATCATAAATTAATTCATTAAATGAGAATTTTCACAAAAATTGGCAGCACAATCGGATAAAACGATTTTCATGCATGTATAAATCATTTAAATTGAACTGGACAAAGTTTGCACTGTTGGTAAGTGGTTGCACAATGGTGGTTGGACATTGAGTTGATTGCTTTCAGGTGGTTTTAGATGTGTGTGTTTTTTTTTTTACATTTTATGTTCCATAGTAACCTTTAAAAGCCTTAAAAATAAACTTCCTGTCAGATGCATGTGACATTCATAGATAGAAATATAGGCTATAGCTACATGCAGGTCAAAAAAAGGACAAAATAGTTAGTGTGATCGCACTTTATGTCCTTTTTACAGTGTACTTAAAAAAATGAATAGGTTTAATGTTAGGGATTGGTATAGTGTTAGTAATTTACTGCTTTTACTATAGTAAATACATGTAACATGTAAAAAGACCTTGATTTTAAGGTTTCCTTGTTACAGTCTAATTGTACATTTAAGTAGCCTATATTTAATTATTAATGATAATATTAATTAACAACATGTCTTAATATAGGGTTAGGAGTAGGGTTAGCTGCATGAAATGATGCATCATTTAGGCTACTGTTATTGCTACTGTAGTCTAAGTATGCAACATAATGTAACAAGGACACTATGTTACATCGTTTTGTAACCAGACGCGATGGGATAAGATTACAGCGACAAATAATTTGTCTGTCCTCACCAGACGAGAGGCGACTATTGGACACGATAAAAAAAAAATCACAGCCAATCAGAAGAGCGCGTAGGCGCCGGCGGCCTCTCTTGGCACGCTCCCGGGCGGCGCAACGAAATGGATAAGTAGCCTACATAATCAAATTCATGAATATTACACCATTTTAACATGATTAAAACTATATACTTAGTTACTGAAACAATCGTTGTCATAGAATAAACTCTGTTAGCAATGAGTTGACAGTTTGAACGTTCTTGTTAACTTTTATTACTTTTGAACTAAGTTAGATCTGAGGTTAATTGTTGCTTTCAGTAGGCTATGGCTATAAAAGACACACAAACTGATATTCAAACTCACACAGACACTTTTAACATTAAATAACGTACACAAACAGTACCCGAGATTATACTTCTGTTGTTGTTTCAGCCTCGATGTCGCAGAGAAACCGTTTCTAAAATAGAATCATCTCGTGTTAGGACACGGTGTTCCCTAAAGTACCCGATGTGGGCTGCAAAAATGTTTGTTCTACTATACCATAAAAGATTAATATTCTTGGAAGAGCTCATCTTGTTTTGGGAACCAGGATTAAACAATGGGCAGGCACACACAGAGTTACATTGTATAGAGATGTGTTTTGGACTAAATAACACTGCACTATAAAAGTACATCACATCCTGACATTAATACATCTTTTCTAGCTATGTACACTGTTGTTGGACTGGTCAGATCTGGCAGAGCTGGGTGATTTACAGCCAGTGTGATAGCCCAGGAGGATCACTGCTGACCTTACAGAGATTGAGCTGTACCTCTTGTACTGTAATCTAGACCATTGCTGGATTTATCCAAGGCCTTATCACTGGGCAGAGAGGCTAAGGTGTGTGGCACTGCCAGCCCCGTGTACGTCTGCTAATCAGCCTGGCCTGTGCACTTTTGGTGGCATCCGTTCTGTCTTCACATTCTCGTGTTGTATTGATGGCATGAACTATCAACACCATGGAGCTCAATAAGTTGTGTTTCCCTCTGGCCCGCAGTGGGAACAATCAGCTATAAATGCTCGAATGGTTAGTGTATCACTGAAACTAATATCTCTCTGATTGCTTTATGACATTAAGGCTATATTTGACCAGCGCATCGTAAAGGCTTGTATTAACATTGTCTTGAGTCCAAGTTTAAATTGGATTGTAAAATGCATCAATACATGGCAATGTACTTTGGATGACTTTAATTTTCTTCTGAAAAACCACTTCTGTATATGGATTGTTTTGGAAAGGTATTTGCACTTCTCTTCAAACTAACTGTCAGCTGCTTGTTCTGTCAGTGGTGCTTTTTATTAGATAGAGATGCATCATTTAGATTGTGTAAAAATCATTAATCGTGTCAGAAAGTATACATGAAGGAAATGTGCCGCATAAATAAATCATTATCATTAGCAATATAGAATGGTAATGGCTTTTATAGCCTAATTATATCCCCTAGAAATAATAGTCACAGCCAGGGATAAATAACACCTCCATTTGCAATCTGATCGTGGGAATTCAAGTGTTAATTGATGACTGGCAAAGATTTTGGCTCTAGCCATAAGTAAATCGTAGGACCCATGGGAGTGACAGATGAGAGAGGGCAAAGTTTGGAGCAAACAGGTGTTGGGTCTCACCATCTCACTGTGAACCATCAGCCACAGTGACGAAAGCTTCCCAGAGTTCCCTTCTATTCCTCCACTCTGTCACTAAGCAACTTTACAGTATCACACACAGGCCTTTGCTCATACTGTGGCCAGAGCGATGGAGACAAGCCAGGGTGGGGCAAGGAAATCCTATTAAGGACATGACTGAAAGCCAAAACCTACAAAAGGTAGGCTACTTATTTATTTGCAAGTATTCAGGTAAAACTCAAATATAGCATTCTGCGTAGTATTCTATATAAAAAAAATATTATTGTAGCTCAAACAGTTATGTAAAAGAAGAGACACAAGGTCATGGATTTGATTCCCTGGGAATGCATGAACTGAATGCCATATAAATTGTTTTGGATGAAAACATCTACCAAATTGATAGATTTAAAACAAGTGACCTTTGTGGGTTGGATGGATTAATCTAGAGAAGCATGGGTAAAACTTTTTCTCAAGTGGTTCTCACACTTTTAAGACTACCTAATCATCACCTTACAACAGCTTGCATGTGATGTAAAATTGCAATTTGAAATGATTCATAAAAATATAAAATTCTACCAAATTGGTTCAATATTAGGTGACAAAAACATTCAGAACATATATATTTTCTGTATGTTCACGTTGACCTTTGCAGTGTAAACACCAGTAATGCTGGTCATCATCAGCATATGTTGTGTTTTGGATGGGAAGCTAGTGTGTGCATGGGAACCAGCAATACTTTCTTTATCATCCAGTATGGTATTTTGGGTGGAGCAGTTTGACAAAGGAAGTCTTGTTGGTTAAGAAGCTTGTTGGTTGAAATACCAATGGAAAATCGTTGTAGTCTAAGATGGTCTTTTCAGCTTGAAAAGTCCACTTTTGTAATATATGTTATGTAATATATATCACTCTTAAAGGGATAGTTCACCCAAAAATGTAAATTCTGAAGATATTTTTTATGAAATCTGAGAGTACTCTTCACTGACAGCTACGCAACTACCATTTTCACGCTTCAAAAAGTTCATAAAGAGATCGTAAAACTAATCCATATTAATTGAGCAGTTTAGTCAACATTTTCTGAAGAGATTCGATCATTTTATATGGTGAATGGATTTAATTAGGCTTATATTTACGTTTAAACATTGATCAGCGAACATAAACAGAAGCTCAACTGAATGTTTATATGTGAATAAAACCCCAAATTCAATCTGTTCATTATATAAAGCGATCGGGTTTCTTCAGAAAATTTTAAATAAACCGTTGTGGTAGTTGCTTAGCTGTCAACGGAGGGACAGAAAGGTCTCAGATTTCATCAGAAAGATATTCATTTATGTTCTGAAGATGAACGAAAGTCTAAACGTGTTTGGAACGATACGAGGGGGAGTAATTAATTCATTTTTGGGTGAACTGTCCCTTTAAGGTTATGCATTAGACTCTAATTATTAGACTCTAATTATTAGATGCAGTTAATATAATAGAAAATATATGCATGGCATTCACTATGCATATATTTATGAATCTAAACATTCTTTTACTCACAATGCCTATATGGATTCAGTGGAAATATACGTTTACGGAATTGTTAGAGCATGTATGGTCAAGTACGGGGTGCATGCAGTAGATTTTGTGGCTTAGTGGTGTCTATGTATTTATAGTTCCTGATAAAGTGTCCAACCCATTTCAGTCCCCCCATTGCCCTTCCACAGGGGGAGTAATCCAATAAAGAGGAGCACAGGAGTCGCTCCTCCATCTCTCTTTCAAGAACCAAAGACGCACAGGCACAGCACATCACGGCACAGGACAGGCAAGTTGAGCATCAAGAAAAATCTTCTCTTCTCTTCTCTTCTCTTCTCTTCTCTTCTCTTCTCTTCTCTTCTCTTCTCTTCTCTTCTCTTCTCTCTTCTCTTCTCTTCTCTTCTCTTCTCTTCTCTTCTCTTCTCTTCTCTTCTCTTCTCTTCTCTTCTCTTCTCTTCTCTTCTCTTCTCTTCTCTTCTCTTCCCTTCTCTTCTTATTTTATATGTTTTTACAATTAATTACACCCGCTTTATCCTATTGCTTTTTTATTTGCATCTAATAAACTTCTACTTTTTAATCTTCACTGAAACTTCAGATTTTTTTCAGAAAACATCTGATCTTATCATTATCAATCTATATACTGTATTTAATGTAAATTCTTCCAATGCATAAATATGTTTCACATTCTCCCTTTTCTTTCTATTGTCTGTCCTGTAGTTTCAATGCTTCTGAGCCAAATACTTTTCACTGAACCATATTTTAAAAGCTCAAGGTGGTTTATTTATTAAATTAAAACACAGTAGAGATGGAATGTGTGCTTCAGACTTAGGATTTACAGTGGAAAGTAGGCTGCATTGTAAAACTGACATGATTACTGAAATGTAACAGCATTTGTGGACATGCCAAAATGAGCCAGTCTGTATTTTCTAATGGATGTGGTTTTTAATAAATCTTCTAGGTTTGAGATTTATACCTGAAATAGTGCTATAGTACTGGTATTAAATGTTTTGCCCTCTTTTTTTTTTGGTTCCTTGTTGGTATGGGGATAAATAGCCTAAATGTGTCAGGCATCTCCACAGCCACCTGTCAGTCCTTCATAGTTATGGCTGAAAGGTTCCACAAACCGAGGCCCTCTTGTCTTTAATTAGCTGCACGTTTCACTGCATCACTCATGGTTTAATCGTAAATGAGTGGGTTGGTTTGGGGCTTCATTGAGGTAATTCACATGACTCATTAAGGTAATTCACATGACTCAAAAAGATTCCCCAGCTAAGCTCTTGCGTCAGTCTTATTTAATCCATGGGTACTGTATGTGCATGTCGATGTCTGTTTGAGACTGAGGCGACTGAGGAAGATATGCCTCTTTACTGATAGTAAGGGACACACTGGGGACAGCTGGAACCACAGAGACTTCTCTTGATCTGGTGCCCAGTGTTGGTGCCAGCCTGCCAGGCTGAGGACAGATCAAAGAATCCATTCACAAACAACAGTGTGATCTGACAAGTGTTCACAGTGCAGATTTAGCTGACTCCACTGCCTCTCTGTGGGAGACGCACAGAACATAAAGGAGTCTATGAAGTTATAATGAAGGTCACAACAAACACACAATGAGATCATGACCTCACTCTCATGTGGCATAGTGGCTATAGCTTAGGTTTAGTCAACAGAAGGCAGATACACTTTATTTTGATGGTCCCCTTTATACATTCTGTTGATATAAGCAATGTTGCACCTACATGTCAACTAACTCTCATTATAGTAGTATTAGTAGGCTGTTAGGGATAAGGTTAGGATTAGTAGAATAAGTTGACATTTACTTGCAAAGTTACTTATAGTCAGTAGAATGCCTGTTGGGGGACCATCAAGTAAGTAAAGTGTTAGCAGATATTGAAGGGATAGTTGTCCCAAAAATGAACATTTTGTCATCATTTATTCAACCTCAAGTTTTCAAGAGTTTCTTTGAACACAAAAGAAGATATTTTGAAGACTGTCGGTAAGCAGACATTTGATGGTAGCTATTGACTTCCATAGTATTTTTCTTCCTTCTTGGCTACCATCAACAGCTGTTCAGCTGTAGTTGAACTCGTAGTGAACTTGGTACACTTTACCAAGTCTACTGAAGTGACACAGCTAGACAAGCTTTACAGAGACTTTTGTTGTGTTAGAATGAGACTCTCTGAGAAAATAAGCCACAGGATTGGTGTGGAGCTCAGAGCGGGTAAGCTTTGAGTGCACAAATGCTAGTCTGGACAGTTCTGAGGGATAACGCAGGAATATTAGCAGGGCTTTTCTGAGGAAGACACAACAGCTGGGACTAATACAATGGCATGCATTCCACTCTTGCTTTAGAAAGTTTGCGTCATATAGTTAGCCTTTATCAAGAAGAGGTTAAGCACTGGTATTATAGGCCTACTAGTTAAGTTTCATGCCTAACATGATTCCAAACTATTATCTGAACGGCATTCTCAATGTCCCCCTCAACCTTTCTGCACCATTTAAAACACTTTTATTATTTAGGAACTGTTTAAACCCAAGATGGCGGAGCGCTATGACTGCCACTACTGCAAGGAGTCTCTGTTTGGGAAGAAGTATGTTCTGCGTGATGAAAATCCATACTGTGTGAAGTGCTATGAGAGCCTGTACTCCAACACCTGTGAGGAGTGCAAGAAACCCATTGGCTGCAACAGCAGAGTATGTTAATCTTCACAATTTCTACCTTACTAAATGTTTTTACTAAAAGACACAATCCAAAACAGCTGGAGCTGCCCTGGTACACTTTAGCATACTTTAATTATGACGGAAATAACATGATTTAAAATAATATTTAAGTGTTAAGTGAATGTAATGTTTGCAGACACCTAATTAAAACTGAATGAAAATGTATTAGCTATAGTTTAAATTTATATTAAAGGCAATTGGCTGACTTTAGAGCGTTTTTTTACCTATACCTAAGTAGGACTTAAGTACATCTTTATATGTAATTTCATAATAACTGATATTGTCTAAAGTGTACAATCAAAACTGACAAGCATTTAGTAAACTAAAATATACTTTAATGTAGTTTCTGTTAAAACTTGTATGTCATGTATTTAAATATATTTGTAATTATTGTAAAGGTGAAGAATAGTACTAATATTATACTATACTTAATAATAATATAGTACATTTAAAATATATTATCTTAAAATGTAATTTCAAGTAACACACTACAGTTAAAAATATATCAAGTACTTTAAATGTGCTTTAGTGTTAGTTAATGATTTAAACTGTACTTTAAAGGAAACAAAACTTTAACTTTACATTATTACAAAGTGCACCTTTTAAAAGTATACTTACTTAAGTGTGTTAAGAAACAGTCATAAAAGAACACTTAAATGGCTTTTATTTCATTAATATTTTATTATCTGCAAGTACAGTTTAAAAAAAAAAAAAAGTGCAATCAAGTGCACTCTTCAAGAGTGCTCCAATTTAAATAGCAGGAATTATCCAGAAATATGCAATTTTCTTAATTCCATTAGAATGACAGTTCTAGCAGACTGTGCACCATATCAGAGCTCAGTATGTTCTGCAGAACGAGATTTGAGCATTTTTATTTAGTAACACTGTACACAATGATTTGGAGCTCTGTGTGACCCTCTGAAAGCTGAGAGATCACCAGGATAGCAGTGGGGAATAGTATGAATGCCAGCTCATGCACACTGGACTGATCCCAGCAGGACATCAGTGCTGGGGAGTGAGTCCAAAACCAAACAAAGAGACCAGATGAGCTTTTGTGGAATTACCAGTACTCATTTACCTTGGAGACAGAAACACAGAGCATCACTTTTACCCTTGAACTCTGTGAACATATTGAAAGGACAGTTCACCCAAAAATTATAATTCTTTCATTTACTCACCGTTATGATTTTCCAAACCCATAAGATTTCAGATCATCTTCGGAACACAAATGAAGGTATATTTAATAGCTATTTGTGTCCGTCCATTGAAAGTCCACGCATCTCAAATTGTCACGCTATTAAAAAGTTTAAAATTGATCAGTATTCATATGTGAATAAAAACCTAAATTAAATCTGTTCATCATACAAAATGACCGTGTCTCTTCAGAAGACTTAGTGATTAAACCGTTATATTCACATGGATTACTTCTACAATGTCTTTTTGTGCTTTTTGAAGTGTGAAATTTTGGACTTTATGGTAAAAAATGATGTGTGTGAAAGTCTTATGGGTTTGGAACAACATGAGGGTGACACAAATGTCATGTTTGGGTGAACTATTCATTTAAGCTCTATGCTACAGACTTGTGCTACAGAGATGAATCATACCTCAAGTCATGCAGCTTGTTGAGAAGAAGTGTACTCTTACATGTCAAAGCGATTAAACATACTTTTTTTGTATTGCAGATGATAAAACTGGTGAAAAATCCCATCCACTTGCATTAAATAAGGGACCTGAGCTATAACTAGGGACTACAATAGCAACAGCATTGCACAGTGCTAAAAGCCACTCAAAACATTTTAACCACAGCATATCAATGCCCTAAAAAACATTTCTTGTAAGAAAAAAAAAAAAAAAGGAAGAAGAAATAGAAATATATATAGACGTGTGGTGCTCTCTCTACAGGCTCCTGAGAGTTTCTGTCGTTAGTGTCACATTACATGGTCATTAGTCCTGATGAGGAGGTTGTCACTTGTTTTGAGGACAGGCCTGGGGTGGGGCCACATCTGTGTGGCATGTCCTTGGCCCAGTTAGCTATCCCGCTACCCCCTCTAGAAGCAGCCAATCAGCATGACCTCATAGCACCTTGGGCCAGCGATTTAACGAGCACAAAACACTCTCTCTCTCTCTCCAAATTGGTGGATAATTAAAGCAGTGGTGTCATACATGCATCCTGAGGCGATGTGCGTACACAGCCCAGGACAGACTCTCACTAACGCACACCAATTGGCAGATCACACTGCGATTGGTCGCAGACGCCAGCACCTGCGGCTCTCATTGGAGAGTGACCCGCTGTGAAGCTGACATTGAGGAACCCTTTACCCTCCCTCTCTCCCTAATTATCAGTTCAAAGGCTGAAAAAGACCACTGAGGCCAAGCACATTCTCCCTTAACCCTAAGTTTGATGCAGGTGAGACAATGGAGGTTCAAATCATCCTTACTTGCTTGCTTTTGTCCTCAGGATCTGTCTTATAAGGACCGTCACTGGCATGATGACTGCTTCCACTGCTTCAAATGCCAACGTTCTCTGGTGGACAAGCCATTCTCCACCAAGGACGAGCAATTACTGTGTACTGAGTGTTATTCCAATGAGTATTCCTCTAAATGTTATGAGTGCAAGAAGACAATCATGCCAGGTGAGTGAAACATTAGCTTGCTTGTAATGCTCCTCACACATGTTCTTAGTATTTAGAAACCTGATTGATGCATCAAGACTCATCACAATGAGGCATTTGACAGTATCTTTTGACATTATTAACTGTGCGACATATGAATCAATTTAAAGGAATAGTTGACCCAAAAATGAAAATTCTGTTATCAATTACTCTGTCATGTTCAAAACACAAATGGTGATATTTCTGTTCCTCCTTTGAAAGTCCGTTCCACAAGACTTTGATGCTTCAAAAAGTTCATAAAGACATTGAAAAATGAATCCATGCGTCCTCACTGGTTCTTGCGGAAGATCACATGTGTTTGCATTACACACAAGAACAAAACTCGTTGGGTTTCTTTTACAATGTCTTTATCAACTCTTTTAAGTGTCAATTGAATGGACTTTCAATGGAAGTACCAACCCGATCTCACGGGAAAACGTACTAATTCTACGAGGTGGCTTATTCGTACGAATTCATACGACCTGACTCGTACAAATTAGTACGATTTTTGCAAAATCGTACATATTTTACGAATTTGCCAATTCGTATGAATTCATACGAATGACCTACCCCTGACCCCGCCCCTAAACCTACCCATCACGTGGGTTTAGACAAATCGTACAAATTCGTACGAGTGAGGTCGTACGAATTAGTACGAATTAGCCAACTTTTTATCATTCGTACGAATTGGTCGTGAGATAGCGTTGGAAGTACAGAAATCTCTAAGGTTTCATTTAAAATGTATTCAATGTGTTTTGAAGATGAACGAAAGTCTTATGGGTTTGGAATGACATGAGGGAGATGGTGCGTTCCAGTCAAGTTGGAAAGATCATACTGTACGATTTGAATGCATATGAACATCAATACAAAGTCCTATTTACCCTTGGTATCTGAGTTGAGGGCCTGTCAATAAGACAACATGTCGGAAGCAATGGATGCATCATTTGTATTAATAGTAGGCCTACATTTTATACAATTAGGCTAATGATTTATTTATTTATTTATTGTTGTTACATTTACAAGTTGCATGTACAAAATACCATTGTATTGTTCAATCCACAGCATCTTCATAAATTTAATAAAACACAAAAAAGCAAAAAAACACAAACTTTTGAAACACAAACAAATTTATTTTTCATTTTGTAGATGTAGAGTTAAAAAAAGGATGATTTTCATATTTGGGAACTAACCGTTTAAAGGGTTAATTCACCCAAAAATTATTATTCTGTCATTAATTACTTACCCTCATGTCGTTCAAACCTGCAAGACATTAATTCATCTTCGGAACACAAATTAAGATTTTTGATGAAATCTGAGAGCTTTCTCTCCCTCCATTGACAGCTACGCAACAACCACTCTGACGCTACAAAAACGTGTGAGAGCCAATGAGGTTCAATCTCATGTGTTACGCAGCACGTTTGAGCTTCCGCAAGAACCAATGAGGTTTGTTCTTTCGCACCAAGCAGGTTAAGTTAAGCTTCTATGTTATCTGATCAGTGTTTAAATGTGAATACTAGCCTAAATTCAACCTGTTCATCATAAAAAGCGATCGAGTCTCTTTCGAAAATTTGGACTAAACCGCTGTGGTAGTTGCGTAGCTGTCTATGGAGGGACAGAAAGCTCTTATATTTCATTAAAAAGATCTTCATTTGTGTTCCGAAGATGAACGAAAATCTCACGGGTTTGGAATAACATGAAGGTGAGTAAATGATGACAGAATTTTTGGGTGAACTATCCCTTTAATAGGCTATAATCCATCCTCACTATAATCCTGCCAAGTCATGGGATATTTGTTTGTCTGTCTGCATTTGTCTCTATGTCTCCCAGGCTCCAGGAAGATGGAGCATAAGGGGAACAGCTGGCACGAGACCTGCTTTTCCTGCCAGCGCTGTCAGCAGCCCATTGGAACCAAGAGCTTTATTCCTAAAGAAAACAGTAACTACTGTGTGCCCTGCTATGAGAAGCAATTTGCACTGCAGTGTGTGCACTGCAAGAAGGTAAGAACAGCTAGAATGCAACATGTGGCTTTGAATATATGAAAAGTATTAAATGATATCACACCATTTTTGTTTCCTCTCAGCCAATCACCACTGGGGGCGTGACCTACCATGACCAGCCATGGCATAAGGACTGCTTCTTGTGTACAGGCTGTAAGCTGCAGCTGTCTGGCCAACGCTTCACCTCTCGTGATGAGTTTGCCTATTGCCTCAACTGCTTCTGCAATCTGTATGCCAAGAAGTGTGCTGCCTGCACCACCCCTATTAGCGGTATGAGCGTTCAACACATTTACAACTCCTTATGTTTGGAAGGTGCTTATCAGAACCGAACGCAGGCTTATAAATCAGTACAAACACAATAACATATTTGTACTGAAAGTTGCAATGAAACAGAAGTAGTGACAGATCTTTTCTTATCTATTTTATCATGTACAGTTGCAAGAAAAAGTATGCGAACCCCTTGCAGAATCTGTGAAAATGTGAATAATTTTAACAAAATAAGAGAGATCATACAAAATGCATGTTATTTTTTATTTAGTACTGTCCTAAATAAGATATTTTACATAAAAAAATGTTTTTACATTGTCCACAAGACAAACAAATAGCTGAATTTATTAAATTGATCCCGTTCAAAAGTTTATGAACATTGATTCTTAATACTGTGTCATTACTTGGATGATCCACAACTGTTTTTATTAATTTTTCTTGTCTTGTGGATTACATGTAAAAAAAAAAAAATATGTAAAATATCTTATTCAGGACAGTACTAAATAAAAAAATTACGTGCATTTTGTCTGATCTCTCTTATTTTGTTAAAATTATTCACATTTTCACAGATTCTGCAAGGGGTTCACATACTTTTTCTTGCAACTGTATATCTGAATGAAACGGATTATTGAAAAATAAAAAATGTAGAAAGGGGTGGGGTTTAAGTGGACTAAAGTCCAGCATGTCACCAGAGAGAAATCTGTCATTTCACTGGAAGATTGAATCATGACATTTTGATTAAAACAGTTTTAAATGAAACAAATGCATGGATGAATAGGGTGAGTTTTCATTTCATGCTGACTTTCATATACACACAAAAATCACCCTATTAAAGGAATAGTTTACTCAGATTGGTTTTAAATCCATAAAACTTTGTTTATTACACAAAACGAAAAAGTTTTGAAGAATACCCTGGCCACTTTTTTAGTAAAAGTGATTCAGGATTGAAGCTACAAAACTCAACTTGACAGAAAAGCTCCATGAAGGTATATTAAAAGAAGTCCATATGAGGAATGTGCTATATTACTGGTATTCTAAAGCCATACAATGGTAATTATGTGAGAAACAGACCAAAAATAGATTACTTCTATGATATTTTTGGGGGGATTTTTGTCATTTTGGAGATTTTGAAAGTCACTTATCTAATTCATTTGATTATATTGAAAAAAGCATCCATTATATATATATATATATATATATATATATATATATATATATGTAAATAAATAAATAAATAAAACACCTTTAAACACAAAGGGAGAACAGAACATTCAGGTTTTGAACGACCTTTCTGACCTCAGGACCTGTATGAGTCTCCCAGCAATCTTCTTGTCCACACTTTATAAAATCCATATTTCACATGACATTATTGCTATTTGATCAGGAGTTTTTTTTACTTGTTACTGTCATATCCTTTGCAGGTCTAGGAGGAAGCAAATACATCTCATTTGAAGAGAGACAGTGGCACAACGACTGCTTCAACTGCAAGAAGTGCTTGGTGTCTCTGGTGGGCCGTGGCTTCCTGACTGAGAGGGACGACATCCTGTGTCCTGACTGTGGCAAAGACATCTGATCACACAGCATAGCACTGCAATTCCTAACATTTTATTCTTTCATCAAAGTTAAATAGCAATACCAGGTTTTATCATAGCTAATATATTTGTCTAATAAAAGTTTAAAGGAGCCTGTGTGTCCCAAGGCCTATTATATAATATTGTGCCATGTCCGTGTGGTCAGGGTTTAAAATGTTGCCAAACAAAAGAAACATTTGCAGAGTGAAAATTGTTAAATGTCTTTGTTTTAAGATATAAAGACATAAAGCACATAAGTGTTATTGCCTATATACCTTTTTTTGTGACTAACATTTGCTTTTGACTCATCAATCAATATTTGTGATTTATAGACTGTAAAGAATTTGCTGTAGCACATAATAAACTTCTTGAAAAGGCATCAATGAAAGCCTCAGTACTGCTTACAAGAGATCACTACAATAAAAAAGTGACTGACATTCACTCTAAATATGCCTCAGCTGTTCTTTCTTATCTTTCAGTGAAACCTAAAACAGAACCCAAAGGTCTTATTCGTCATGCATCTGTCTCTGTAGCTTATTAAAAGCAATGTAAGTTTATTCAAATATATTCTTACCTAAGGTTCAATTTATTATATGGAAAGGATTTCATAGATCAACATCTCCAGTATGGACACATAGCCTACATGTGTAAAAAAAAAAAAATATATAATATTCTTTGAGCATGGTGTGACAACACAACAAAAGCGACATAATGCGAATGAATGAATGAATAGCTGCAGTAACGTAAGATCATGGATGTTGGCCTAGAAGACACTGGCCTATGGCTCCACCTTGTGGTGAAATGTTAAATTACATTTTCATCTGCTAAATTCAGAAATACAAAATAATGAATATATATAATTTTGTTTGAAAAGCCATTAGAACTTGCAGAGGGAAGCCATAACTCGAAAAGTGTGATCTTTAGGGTTTCAGGACTACAAGCGTGTCAGTCTATTGTAAAATCTAACATTCTAACCAAGCGCCACAAATCAAGAAAAATTATCTTATTAAAAAAATTAAAATAACAAAAAACTCTTTTAACGACATTCGTGTAAAAGCTAAATTGTAACGCATTTCGCTTTCAGAATTAATTTTCATAAACGCTTTCCAATCAAAAAGCCAGAACCCACCCTCATCACGTGGCCGGATGTATTTCGGCGGAGAAACAGGAAGCGCTACAGCAGGAGGAGAGAGAAAGAGAGAGGGAGGTGGAGTGTGAATGAAACTGGCAGGCCGTGAATACGCTGCCATCTCTCAAATCAGGACCGCACTGGCCAAGGCTGGGGTACGATATGCGCTCGGCTTTCTTTCACATCACCTGTCGCGTCACCTGCGCTGTCTGCATGCCGCAACACACACACACACACACACACACACACACACACACACACACACACACACACACACACACACACGACCAAACACGAAGGCTGTGTTTTAAAACCTAGCGAGCTGTCTTCCAGCACAGCTTTTAATATGGCATAATAGGTGCGTACGTTTGGAAAACTTCCCCCAATAATGCTGTCTAGATAGGCATCTCACTAGGTTTTGAAACACACTCCCATGATCACCCGTAATCAAAGCACTGTCTGTCGTTCATATAAATGCTCATACTGGGCTGTTTGCGTGGTTGTGAAGCAGGTGTTGGTGCTTGAAAGAGGAATCGAGTAAGTGTTTAAATGTTGATGAATCTTGTTATGTTTTGCTAGCGTGGCCTTTGGCAGGTTGGACAGACAATTATCTTGTGAATAACTTTCTAATACTGAAATGAAATGTCTTATTTGTTTTAAATGAAGCTGATAGTGTAGGTCTATAAGTAGCCTAGTACTAATGCACCTGTGTGTAATACAAACCACAGGTTAATAATGGGCACCTGGTTTTGTGCTTGACTGTCAGAACTGTGATTTCTTGCTTTAGAATATTCTCTTATTATAGAATTATACCAATAAGTGGCTTTAAGAAACCATTTTTGTGTTTCTGTTTACATGGAGGCACCCAAAGGTGTATATCTCATTATTCGAATTAAGTACATCTTTGTCTACTTCATCTTTTTAAAATTCTTTGTATTATTTGTATTATTAATCTAATGTCTTCATAAAATGCTTCATAATATTGCTCATATTTGTTGTCAGTGCAAGTCTAAAGTAACTGAAGATTTTGTTTGTTTCCTCTCTTACTGAAGATGTGGAAAAGAGAACAAAAGCTTTAGTTTAGGCTTGTACTGTTGTACAGCAATATTAGGTAACACTTTACAATACGTGTCAGTAGTTAACATTAGTTAATGTATTAACTAACAATGAGCAATACATTTGTTATAGTATTTATTAATCTATGTTAATTTTAGTTAATAAAAATACAGCTGTTAATTGTTTGTTCATGTTAGCTTACAGTGCATTAACTAATGTTAACAAATGCAACCTTTGATTTTATTAACGTCTTAGTAAATGTTGAAATTAATATTAACTAAGATGAATAAATGCTGAAGAAGTATTGTTCATTCTTAGTTCATGTTTACTAAGGTTGTTAACTAACCCTATTGTAAAGTGTTACCCAATATAATATTCTGGTAACACTTTACAATACGGTTAACATTACTTAACTAACAATGAGCAATACATTTGTTGCAGTATTTATGAAAATTTGTTAATGTTAGTTAATAAAAATACAGCTGTTTATTCATGTTAGTTCACAGTGTATTAACTAATGTTAACAAATACAACCTTTGATTTTAATAATATATTAGTAAATGTTGTAAATGCTGTAGAAGTATTGTTCATTCTTAGTTCATGTTAACTAAGGTGTTAACTAATGAACCTTTTTGTAAAGTGTTACCAATATTCCTTATAATATTGCTCAAACTTGTTGCCAGTGTAAGTCTAAACTCAGATTTTGTTTCTGTTTTCTCTCCCACGGTAGATGTGGGTGGCACCATGAGCGTGAAAGCTTTTGAGCTGGTTCCCGCTGTGGAGCGGGAGCAGTTGATGGGCGAAAAAGTGCGGATAAACATTGAATGCATTGAGTGCTGTGGCCAACATCTGTACCTGGGCACCAATGACTGCTTCATCCATCACTTCATACTAGAGGAGCACACGACAGCCAAAGGTAAGCTGGCCTACAAAGCCCAGAAACTACTCCACAAATACCTGGGCCTGAAGAAGCCGGTAGCAGAACTGAAGGCCGCCTCTGCTTTGGAACGTCTAATCGTCCTCTGTGATTCAACCATCACTGTTGTGGACATGGTTACCCTGGAGCTTGTCCCCTTTGGTGGCACTAAGCTCAAAGGTGTGACTGCGTTTTGTATCAACGAGAATCCGGTGACGGGGGATGCGTTCTGTGTGGAAATGGCGGTGGTTTTGGCACGCAGACGGGCAGTCCAGATATGTTCTGTCCATGAGGACAGAGTGCAAATGTTAAAGGAAGTGACCACACCAGAACAGCCCTGTGCCCTGAGCCTGGACGGGTACAATATCTGTCTTGCCCTGTCCACACAGTATATGATTCTGAACTACAGCACAGGAGCCTCTCAGGATCTGTTCCCTTATGACTGTGAAGAAAGGAAACCCATTGTTAAGAGGATCGGCCGGGAAGAGTTTCTTCTGGCTGGCCCAGGCGGGCTTGGTGAGTTACATGACCGAACACAACACTGATCAGTACACGTGTTCATTTTTTCCACCAATTTTATTCCCAATTCATTAAAAGCTAGCACCAGCATTAGGCTTTTATTTGCCCTATTGAAGCATATTAGTCATCAGTGACATTGAGGATCTACACTACACAGAATCAGATCTGTGGTGAATTTTTAAAAGTGAATTTCTTAAAAAAAAATATTTTACCTTTTTTCCCACTGATTTTCTTTCTTTGCCGTCATCAGTTTAATGGTTCAGGAGATAGTAATATACATTTAAATGTATGTCTATAGAAAATCTAGATTATATTACTCTCATTCTATAATTTGTGTTTAGTGAAAAATTAGAGTGCTGCAGTGATGGTGTGTTTTTGTAGAACAACCCAGAAGTTAGCATCACCCTGCTGGTTTCCTCAACAAAAACCCCAAAACATTTTTTCCATTGACTTTTGGAGAAACTCTGATTGTTGCAGAAAATAAGATCTGCGACAAGCAAAAGTTTATGATTCTTACACGCTTTTTCCATCATGATAATCTTCATTAATCAAGTAAAAAGCTGAATGAACGTTATAAACAAACTAAACCACGGCACTGCAATTAAGCATCCCATAACTCTTTCAGTCTTTATTAAAAAAAAAACATTTGCCCTGTTAGAAGTTAGAGTTGAGGTGGTGTAAAGGTGGACTAGTAGTGATTGATAGTGTTAGTGAAAGTTACTTTTAAAAGTAATGCATTGCAATATTACGTTACTCCCTAAAAAAAGTAGAAAATTGTGTTACTTTTTATCATGTGTAACTAATATGATTTTTCCGTATTCTCCGACCTAAAAAGTTCACCAACGCGAATTCCACGCGTAAATCCAAGAAAAAATGTTTGGGGGGGTGTGTGTGGTTGGTAACTGTATGATGATTAAAATCACGAAATGGCCTTAATCACTAAATAAACTGCAAAATGTTACGTTTTCTAATACATTTATTTCATGCACGGATTGCTTCTTGACAGCGCTGCACGAGCCGTGGTTTGCCATGGTTCGAGGTGCCAAATGCAAGTAAAAATCGATGCACCGGTGAAACGGTGTTACTCGCCAGTTGCCTGGTAACTTTTTTATAATGAATTTTGACAATGTATTGTTGTGAGAATGTGATTTGGTTTAATGCAATCATCAGAATGCAACGGTTGTGATGTAATTATATAAATGTATAGTCTGATGCGCTGCATGTTTCAGAGTAAAGAACAACATTGTGTTCATTTTCTGTTTAGATCCACAGTAAATGCCACTCTGCTAGTGCTATGTGCGTTTGAGTCACTTATGATTTGCATTAAGGAATGCAACATGTGCACTTGCCAACCATCTTACCGAATTCATAATGAGAATCGTTTATAAATCTGTTATCAACAAAGAGAAGCGTTATGGCCTCCCTTTGGTTGTCCGCCAAAATGAAAGCTCAATGGTTTAAAGTTTGAAAGCCAAGAAATTAGGACAACCATAAATGTTAGTATTGTATCGGTCAGGTTTTACCTTCTTTTTATCTTTAGCTGCGTTCACATGCCTGTTTTATGGTAAGCAATGCATTAGGTTTTTTCACCTGGGCTGGGCTTGGTTGTTTGTTTATTAATAACAAAGTTCTATTTTTGGCAAATGTAAAAGCCCTTTCACACCAAAAGTGAAATAATAAGCCTCAGGCTGAAGGAAATGCAAATTCGCATCTGTACAGTAGAGAGCACAGCTCAAACAAACCTTTCAGCTCTGCCGCCTTTTCGAACTGCAGCAGAATAGGACGCAGGAAAAGAAAGTTAACACACTTTCTTCAGCAATAAAAATATAAAATAATGAAACACAAATGTGTTTATAAGTCATTTTTGCTTAGTATGGTTTAATCATCCAGGTGGATGCTGCACATTGGTGGTGGTTGAGGAGATTCCCCCTTCTATGTAAAGCGTTTTGAGTGCAGAGAAAAGCGCTAGGCTATATAAATGTAATGAATTTATTATTATTATTAATTAGATCATCGAAGGTCAGCAGCAAAGTCATTGGTCAATAAAGTGAGATTAAATACATTAATTATATATATTACTTATTGCAGATTTGCATAGTATTCTGAGTTAGCATTTCACTGTTTTATTCATTTTGAGGAATAATGAATCTGTTTTTGTGGAATTGAAATGAGTAAATGCATGCTCGCATTTACTTTAGTCTAGAACTACAAATAGCCACAACCGCGGTGGTGTAAACATTCATTACACAGCGCACACAACGCCTCAGAGAGGTGTTAATCAGTAAATGGGAAATTAAAGTAACTTGCGTTACTTATTTGAAAAAGAAAATTTGTTGTAAATTTAAAAGTAACGCATTACTTTACTCGTTACTTGAAAAAAGTAATTTGATTTACGTAACTCCAGTTACTCGTAATGCGTTACCCCCAACACGGTTGGTTGATTGCAGAATGATGGAACTCGTTTCCTGGTTTTGGTCTACAAAAATGTCATCCCTGCTGCACTCTATATAAGACAAGAGTCTGATGAAAATCACTTTTTTGTAAACCTAAATGTTTTGGAGGAAATGACTCCTTATGTGACCCTGAGGAGTATCATACATTTTCTATGGCGACTGTCTGGTATTTTTTTGTTTGTGCTTTTTATTATAAGTTCAGCCACAGCCCACCTGAGATATGAAGCTGTCTTCTCTGCTGTGACTGTACTCATGGTGATCATTTGTGATGAGTCATGCATCTCTCTGTATCTTTATCTGTCAGGGATGTTTGCTAATGCAGAAGGCATATCTCAGCGTGCTCCGGTGAGCTGGTCCGAGAGTGTGATCGCGGCGGCTGTGTGTTTCCCGTATGTGGTCGCGCTGGATGAAAGCTTTGTGACCGTTCACAGCATGTTGGACCAGCAGCTCAAACAGACACTGTCATTCAGAGATGGACACCTTCTGCAGGATTTTGAAGGTAAGAGTGTATTCCCATACATTTTGCATTATTTCACCCTTAGGGCCGGTTCACACAGACCGCATTTTTGCTGGTAAAAACACAAGACCTGGGTCAGTGGAACGAATCTTTTATTTATTTATTTTTATTCTGTTACATGTGCCAGACACTGCAAAAGATGCGAATTCAAACGGTTAAAGACGTCCATCTAGCGTTAGGACGTTACATTGCGTATACGTTACGTTAGATGTTACTTTAAAAAACTGTGGAAAAGTAGTGTAGGGCAATGAAATGGAAAAACGTGGCCCCTTACTCTGTATTCACGGTTAAAGAAGAACATTGTTTGGAAATTAAAGCAATAGTTCAGACATAAATTAAAATTGTCATCATTCACTCACTCTCAAGTTGTTCCAAACCTTTATGAATTTCTGTCTTCTGCTAAACAAACAAAAAAGCAAAACAAAAGGAAGAATATGGGTAACCAAACAGTTGATGGGCCCCATTGACTGAACGATAGTATGAGAAAAAAAAAAATACTATGGAAGTCAATGGGGCCCATCAAATGTTTGGTTACTGACATTCTTCAAAATATCTTCTTTTACAGTATGTTCAGCAGAAGAGAGAAATTCATACAGGTTTGTAACAACTTGAGGGTGAGTAGATAATGGCAAGATTTTTTTTTTTTTGGTGAACTATCCCTTTAAGGTCCCTTTCCTTCATAGCACCTCAGAAAACCGTTGATACTTGAGTATCAAGTAGAAGTGCTGGAAAATAATGACTTGAGTAAGAGTAAATACGTAGTTTGTTGAAAAACTACTCCATTTACTACGTTACAAAGTACTTTAGTATAGATTTCAATTTTTATCTAAAATAAGTCAGCAATATGGAGCGCAAAACACTCTCGTCATTTCGGTTTCATTCATACTGGAAGCAAGAGGGCACCCTTATAGGAAACCCTTTATATGGGCATCAGATATCCCTACAGCTGAATAACATGCAGATACAGAGAGATGTTTTGACTAATGAAAAATAAACACGATTGCAATGATCTGTTTATCTGTGTTATTCAAGCCATCTCAGGTATTCTCGTAAGAATGATGTATATCTATAATGCAATGCTAATCGACATAGGCTGTATCAGAGTATATATCATTTTTATAAAATTAAATATTTTCTGTCTCACTTTTAAGAAGCAACATTGGACCACTGAAGCAAGTTATTTCAAACACGACTGACGTGTGTTTGTATATATAGTGATTTTAGAGCAAAACATTATATTAATTTCATAAATTGTTGTTTGACACTATGCTAAGCAAACATATTAGCTAACGTTATCCCTGTTGCTAAGAGCGATTGTTTCATTACTAATTTTGAAAAGTCCACGTAAGATCATTTGAATGTTTTTTTTTAAAAAAGGGCACAAACACAAAAGAGTGAGAGGTCTGATCAAAGAATTGAGGGATTAAAACAATATGAATAGAAAAATGCCAGTAAAAAAAAATTAAGTGGGGTAGGGGTTAATGTTAAATAAAATGCTTTTTTTTTCATTCTACTGAAAAGAGCCTATTGTTGCTATAGCTTTACATGCATCTGATTAACAGATAATTCATCTTATTTCACTGCTGTTTCTTATGTTTAGTGTATTTCAGTTTCTTACAAAGTTTGCTTTGTACTTTTAGTTTAACTGCATTGTTAAAGAGGGCAAGCTTTAACATTCAACTGAATTGTGTGCGTGCATTTTAGACACTTAACTTGCATTAGATTGTTCTTGCTCCATCCATGCAATAACTGTGTCCTTGTATGAGCCCGTTTGAGCCGAGTTTTATATTTACTTCAACTGCTCAGTGCTCTGGTAATATCAATGGTATGACCCATTTCAGTTTAAAGGTCCCATATTGTCAAAACTGAAATTTCCTGGCTTTTTTTTAATGATAACAGAGGTCTAGGGGCTGTGAAACTACCATATAAGTTTCAAAACAGTCAATCCACAGACAAATGCACACAGTCTGCATAAAGTAGCTGTGCCTTTTCACGAGCCATTGTGACTTCCGTATAAATGTGATGTCAGAACTACTCAGTCACCGCCTTCAGTTCCCACCCCGAGCACTGCCCACTGTCAGGAAACTACATCATTGCACAGGCTTCCGAACAACATTAATATAAGAGAACAGTGGCTTATGTTTATTTATTTAGAAACGCCACAGCAATTTAGTTCGACCTTAACCGTCTGTTCTGCATATTTCACAAGTGACTGCTTCGTCAATCAGGCACAGTTCAATGCCGGTTTTTCAAAGAAGCTACTGCTCAAAGATGCTGGAGTTCCTATAGTTCATAGTTTTACAAGTTTACCTCGGAATTTTAATTGCAGCATATGTTCTCGCGTTCTGTGTGCATCTTTGCACATTTACCACAAGTACACCTTTTACAGAAAAAGTAACATTGTAAAAGAAATTGTAGCACGTCAACTTACTGTATCAGTAGGAAAGCAATAGTTACATAGCGTTCGGTGTCTGTCTGCTAACGTTACATTATAAAGCAGTTAAGTGTTTCAAAATCAGTATAACTAGCTATTAACGTACATATTTTGGAGATTTAAATTGAATTTGACAAAAAGAAAAGTCTGAGTTTGTTTACAGACAGTTTAAATTAGCGTTAACTTTAAATCTGCATTGATGTAATGGTAATTATAATACTCTAACAATAACGCAGAAAATAAGGAGGTGGTTGTTTGTCTCCTGTCGTCGCCGATTCGGGGTCTGAGTCCGTCTATATTTCGGTTCCTCAGACGGTTGCCTTTTTGAATGGTCCATTGTGTTAATAATGTTGCTCATTAGTTTTGGCCACAAACTACCACATGTGTTTGGCCACATGTGTTAGTCAGAACTAACACATCTCCTGTACTGCATCTTTTAAGTAGATTAACAAACTAGTGTGTATCACTTTAAATGCAAATGAGCTGCTGCTGCCACACTGGAGGCGGAGCCTCGCCAGCTCGCGCTCAGGACAATCTCATCTGATAATATCAAAACAAACTCTCTCAGTAGCGGTGTTCATTTCGACCCGGAGTCGGACAATAATGCCCACAGAGCCAGAGAATATATGCTGTATGGAGATGGAACAGGTATAGTTTAGTTTAATTACGGTTATAACTTATTTTTCATCTTGCTTTTATCCACTATTAGTAAGCCTGTTGTAGCTCTGAATGATGAGTTTATTGTACATCACACAAAAGATGAAGCGTCAGTTTTACTCCAGAAAATCACTGTAAGAGCTGCATAAACACAGTATAAGAAGTGCGCATTAAAGTCTTATCCATAAACTCTCTCCCTCCCTTTCATTATCATCAACATACACAGTGAATTACACAAAATCAATCGTTACAACTAACAGTAAACAAATATATACAGACTTTATGCCTTTTCAGTGGGTGCTTAAACTGGTCAACTTTATATCCGCAATACAACTCTGACGAACTGTAATAAAGTGCGCCTTCTCCCTTCCATTACTGCCGTGATCAGTAAGGTTAGGCCTATTGCTCTGAGAGACTGTAAGCTGGATCTCGAACAGTTTTTACAGATCCATCCTCGAGGAAAAAAAACGAGAGTAAATGACGACTGCTATGTTCATTCTTACCAGTGTTGGGGTAATTCATTACAAGTAACTTGAATTACGTAATCAGATTACTTTTACTTAGTAACTAGTAAAGTAACGCATTACTTTTCAAATTTACAACAAAATATCTGAGTTACTTTTTCAAATAAGTAACACAAGTTACTTTGTTTTCCCATTTATTGACTGACAGCTCTTGTCCCAATGTTGAGACAAAAGGAGGTGCTGAGGCGTTGTGTGTAAACATGATGGTTATTGTAGTTCTAGACTAAATATGAGAAGGCATTTACTCATCTCACTTGCACAAAAAAATATTCAATATTCCTTAAAATGAATAAAATCAGTGAAATGCAGAATCAGAATATTACGCAAACGTGCAATAGCCTAACTAAATATGTTAAAGGAACACTCCACCGTTTTTTGAAATAGGGCTTATTCACTTTCTTTCCTACATTTAGATAGGTGGGCAAATGCATTTTTGTCTCAGTGCATGCATTGTTTTAGTTTGACAGGGTCGGCGCTAGCTTAGCTTAGCACAATGAATGGAATCCTTTGTTGCCAGCTAGCATGTCCTGAGTAAAAGTGATATAAAACATTTAAAAAACCCACCTAATTACTTCTTGTGGCCTGCGTATTCACAACAAGTACAAATAGTGATGCAGATTAACACTAGGCGATTTCCTAGGCAGATATTGACTTATATATTAAGGACTATATTAGGGGGAAGCACAGGCGAAGCACTGCTACTTGGGAGTGATATCTCTGCGCCCAAGTAGCTGTGCTTCACCTGTGCTTCCCCCTATTATAGTCCCAAGTCAATATCTGCATAGGAAATCGCCTAGTGTTAATCTGCATCGCTACTTGTACTTGTTGTGAATACGCAAGCCACAAGAAGTAATTAGGTGGGTTTTAAAAAAAATGTATATCACTTTTACTCAGGACATGCTAGCTGGCAACAAAGGATTCCATTCATTCTGCTAAGCTAAGCTAGCGCCGACCCTGTCAAACTAAAACAATGCATGCACTGAGACAAAAATGCATTTGCCCACCTATCTAAATGTAGGAAAGAAGGTGAATAAGCCCTATTTCAAAAAACGGTGGAGTGTTCCTTTAAATAAAACATACATTTGTATGCATTTAATCTCAATTTATTGACCAATGTACCTGCTACTGACCTTTGATGATTCAGTTAAACCATGGGTCACCAAACTAAGGTCCGCGGGCCGACTCAGGCCCGCCACCCCCTTTTGACTGGCCCCCCAGCCCCTCTGCCCCCCACTACTTGAACCGGCCCTATGAGGCAATCCCCAAAAGTCGTCATGGCCTATTATATAAATATAAATAAAACTTGCGTGCAAATTAATTAATGCAATGCGGAACAACTGTTAGATACACAGGTTCTTTAGGGACACCTAATCTGTAGCTCCGCCTTAGCTCTGAAGCTCTGAAGCAGGCTGCAATGTAAAGATTGCAATGCTGGAATATGTTGAGAGAGAGGTGTAGGTGCGATCGAAAAGTCGCAAAGTGTTTACTTATATTTGTGTGTGTGTGTGAGTGAGGCGCGGGCATGATCGAACAGTGGAAACATAAAAACATAATCCGTCATTTAGTTTTTACAGGACATCATTCAAACTGCGAAGTGTTTAAGTTACTGTTAATTAAAATTTTAAAGAAAACAAATATATTAATCTGAAATGTAGCAAATTAATTTTCAATTCATTCAGGTACAATTACCAAACATATCTCCAGGTCTTTTTATTAATTTAATTAATAAACTAATTATACAAAACTATTGTCATTGCACTACAAATAAACTGGTTCTCTGCCTTTACTTTATTAATAAAACTTATTTAAAAAAAATACAAGGCTTAAGTAATTTATTTTCCTTTGGTGGTCCAGCCTGAGACATGCACAAGCCTTCTGCATTTTTGTTTTGCTTTTCCCTCCATTGTACCGAACTCGTACCGAACCGTGATGTCTGAACCGAGGTATGAACCGAACCGCATCTTCTGTGTACCGTTCCACCCCTAATAGAGAGTGCAGAGTTTTCAAAGAACAGTGGACCAATGATTTTTTTTAAAAGTGAAGAATAACTTTAATTAAAACAAAGTGTGAAGACTCGATTACTACATTTGCAAACCACTAGTAAAGATAAACAAATATGTGCCAGGAATCAAGTGTTGATATAGTAGTGTGGATATAGTAGTGGGGATGGCTGTGCCATACTAGTATCTCTACTACACAATGAGGCCTGCTGGTGGTCATTTTGGTCTGGGTCGTACAATTCTATGTTATATAGCTGACCCGGCCCCCCCCATCACAGTCAGGAACGATAATGTGGCCCCCAGAGAAAAAAGTTTGGTGACCCCTGAGTTAAACCATAAGCAAAAAAAAAAAAAAAAAAAAAAGTAAATTAAATTACATTTAAAAAACATTTTTAATTGGCAAAGTGTTAAACTTTTTTTCTCCTGCATTTATTCTTCTGTTATCCAGAACAGCTGAAAGGTTTGTTTGACCGGCGCCCTCTACTGTACACTCGTGAATCTGCATTTCCTTCAGCCTGAGGCTTATTATTTCACTTTTGGTGTGAAAGGGTCTTTACATTTGGCCCAAAAATATGACTTTTTTTGTTATAAAAAAAAAACAAGCCCAGCCCAGGTGAAAAAAAAAAAGTAGCGTAAAAGTAACGTAACGCATTACTTTTCTAAAAAAGTAACTAAGTAACGCAATTAGTTACTTTTTAAGGGAGTAACGCAATATTGTAATGCATTACTTTTCAAAGTAACTTTCCCCAACACTGATTCTTACAACCAACAACAAAACACCTCAATCGCTAAGGAGACATTCTTGTCTACAGCTGCTCCTGTGTTTAGCTCACTCAGGGCGGGTCAATGCTAAAACTGCAGTGTCAGTCAACAGTCATGGGCGGGGATTGTGCAGAAGTACGTCACATTGCCTCAAATCTGAGAACGGGTTGTTCTGAGACAGTGCTTATGATTTATGTTCAAACATAAAATTTTGCATAATAGGTGCCCTTTAATTCACACTAATTAGTCAAATGAATAGATGTAAATGTTTATTCAGTTAGCTTAAATAATAATAATACAAAAAACAAGCAATATTTATAATCCCTCATGATGATAATTTAAAAAAAAATTATTTGCAGTAAACATGTAAACCAAGAAAAACTATGTATATGTATATGTGCCACAGCCTTTTCTTCATTGAAATACACATTCATCCAATATTGATTAGCAAATCAGACTGTCATTCTCAATCTCAGTTGTGATCAGACTGAATCAGTCAGACAACTCATTTCCACACTGAATCAGCTCGCATCTGATGAGCGGAGAACTTATTTTTGAAAGCAATGTTAAAGATGCAAATTTGTAAGGTTAGTAAAACTTAATTCAGTACAGCTGATTTAATTGTTTATAGAAGAACATGTAGTTAAAGATAGAAATCCACAACATGGTTTCAGAACAAAATTCTGTAGGAGAAACAGTAAAGAAGCAGCTGAAAAATCTATATAAATAAAGATCTCCAGTGTCTTAGTTGGTATTCCTTTAGATTGCTTGTGCTGCAGTCTAGTATTTACAAATATTGATTTCTCTGAAGTGCTGAGGTAAATTTCCCTACAAAGCAGCAGGGAAATGTTCTCCTGTCAAGTCTTGCTAAAGCTTGATAGTGCTTGAATCGGGAGGGCGAAAACCAGACACATTCACATTTAATAAAGCAAGCAGTGCAGAGAATGTAGTGAAGGCAATTTATTTAGGAGCATCTGATATAATGTGTTATGACAAGCTCGGATCAGGTCAGTCACCATACGTCCCGTGTCAAAAACTCATTATTGTGCAGATCACAAGCTTGATTATTTTTCAGCAGTTTAATCACCATCAGTCGTTACATTCTCATGTCTTATGAATGTGCTGTTCTTTATGCCAAAGCATTTATTTCCATGGATGTGAAATTGGTGTTTTATGTAAACACACGTTATCCATTTTACATCACTCAACTAACCCTTTAATTCCACAGAGTTGCAATGCAATGGGGAACCCTGCATTGCAACTCTGTGGAATTAAAGGGTTAGTTCACCCAAAAATGAAAATTAGCCCATGATTTACTCACCCTCAAGCCATCCTAGGTGTATATGACATTCTTCTTCCAGATGAATACAATAGGAGTTATATTTAAAAATGTCCTGGCTCTTCCAAGCTTTATAATGCCAGTGAATGGCCGGTTTCTGTTTTAAAGTCCATAAAGCGCATCCATCCATGCTAAAAGTGCTCCATATTGTGGAAGAGCCAGGACATTTTTTTATATAACTCCAATTGTATTCGTCTGAAAGAAGAATGTCATATACACCTAGGATGGCTTGAGGGTGAGTAAATCATGGGATAATTTTCATTTTTGGGTGAACTATCCCTTTAAGCAGCATTTACAGTAGTGTGGTGCTCAAAGAGCAGAACACACAGTGAATGTCTTTTTGTCAACTTTATAAAAAGCCTCTAATTTCTCAGGTAAGGTGGTGTTGGCCTCATCAAAAGCGGTGTATATTCTGGTGCCTCTCCCTCTGGAGCGTCAGATCCAAGACCTGTTGGCAAGCCATCGAGTCGAGGAAGCCCTGACCCTCACCGAGGCCGCACAGAGAAACATTCCCAAAGAGAAATATCAGGTACGCCGAGCCGTTCTGACTATGGTAAGCTACAAGAGTATTTCTCTCAATGGAGAAAGGATTTTAATTGATGATTTTCTCTTTTTATGTTGTAGATATTGCACAAAAGAATTCTCCAACAAGCAGGATTCATCCAATTTGGCCAGCTTCAGTTTTTAGAAGCGAAAGAGCATTTTAGGTGAAGTACATCATTTTGTCATGCAATTAATACTGTTAATTGCTGCTCAGGCCCAGATGTTTCAGAGGATGACTGAATGGAGTTAATTAACTTCTTTGCTAATTGCTTCTTATCCCTCTGCGCACCTGACCCTAATCGTCGTATGCTAATGGTTGGAGAACAGAAACTTGTCTAATAGCTGAATAAATAGCTGACGTAAATATCAGTGGATTCACCATGTTGAATTCGGCATGTATTTTAAGTTGCTACATCTGTCATATGGCATGAACTATTAACCCATTTGAATCACAGATTGCAAGTACTACTGTAATATTTCAGATGACAAGAAGGAACATCTGGAATAATTCACTATGTTAAAACATAGCCTTATCTTTAAAACCTTATCTTTAAACCTTATCTTCAAAAATTGAGCAAATGGACAGTTGCCACCAGTGTTATTTTACTATATAGTATTTGTTAACATTTTTAATTAGCTTTTAAATTTAAGTTTTTGTAATTTTGTTATGTGCTTTTGTGAATTGTATTATTTTATTTTTTATATACATTTTTAGTTGTAGTCATTGTTATGGAAAAAACATTTTTTTTAAAGATAATTGCAACTTTTTATCTCACAATTCTGGCTTTTTTTCCTCATAATTGCGAGTTTACATCTTGCAGTTCCAAAAAAATAAATTCTCAGAATTGTGAGATATAAACTTGTAATTGTGACTTTATTGCTCACAAATGAGGTTATATTTAAAAATTCTGACTTTCTCGCAGTTACAATTTTATATCTCGCAATTATAACCTTTTCTCACAATTAAGAGTTTAAATCCCTCAATTTTGACTTATTTTCTCAGAATTGTGAGATATAAAAACATTTAAAAAAATAATTGCGAGTAATGAATTCTGAATAAGTCTGACATTCTTACAAATGCGTGCAATTCTGATATCGTGCATTTTCTTACCTTTTTTATTTTATGGTGGAAACAAGCTTCCATACATTGTAGTACTTCAGCTTAAACTTATTTTATTTCATGTAGTTGCCATGGCAACATTTTTTGTTTTAAGTGTTTCATCTAATATTTTTATTTTATTGCAATTAGCAAAAACAATTTTTATACTTTTAGTTTTAATTAACAGTAACAACACAGGATTCCACTGTAGTGTTCATTTTATTTTAATGTGGCTGGAATTGTTTTTTTAAAATAATAATACAGCAAAATAAACTTTAACAAAATAAAAACCATGTTATAATAATAATAATGTTGCTTTATCTAATGCCCATCACAGGAAAGGACAGCTGGATGTGCGGGAGCTGATCTCTCTTTATCCGCTGCTCCTGCCCGCTTCTTCTTCTTTCACACGTTGCCATCCACCACTTCATGAATTTGCTGACCTGAACCACCTGACGCAGGGGGACCAGGAGAAGGTACAGCGCTTCAAATGTTTTCTCATCAGCTACCTACACGAGGTGCGCAGCAGCGACAGCGCTAATGGTTTCCGTGAAGACGTAGATACGGCGTTGCTAAAGCTGTACGCAGAGACTGGCCATGAGAGTCTTCTGGACTTGCTGGCCTCTGATAACGCCTGTCTTCTGGCAGACAGCGCCCCCTGGCTGGAGAAGCATCACAAGTGGGTACTCGCTTTTGTATTTCTTTGAGTAGCTGTTGATAAAGTTTTGACGGTTTATTTTTGCAAGAAAGCTAAGAGTGCAAAAGATGAAGCTTCACGTTTTTTTGAATTTTGGTTGTTGTCTTATAAACCATTATTCACAGCAGTTGTCATGGCAGTACATTACTTTTTTTAAAACTTAAATAAATGACAGTGTTTAAATAACTTATGGCATTCCTTAATGTGTGTGATTTGACTGTTAATGGTGTTTCTGTTTGTTCAGGTATTATGCTCTTGGACTTCTATATCACTACAACGGTCAGGATTCTGCTGCTTTACAGGTGGGATTTAATTGAACATTCTGATTGTGGTAAGGGTGTCACGATTCTCCAAATCCTCGATTCGATTACATTTTCGATTCTAAAGTCACGGTTCGATTCGATTCTCGATTTAAAAAAAATTTATTGAAAGCACAAGCTATGCCATTTTAAGACTTTTATGCAATATAATAATATCTGACCTTTGTTCGCAATACCACACACTACATTGTCAAATTTAAAACGTTTATTAACAACATAATGTAACAATAACTTATATCTTCAGTCAATTGGAAACTTAAACAATATAACCTATTACCTGGCTATTATAGTCCCGGGGCTCCCTGGACTCCTCAGAGCAGTCACAGGCGAATAGCACGGCGTTTTAAATTGGGTTCCCACAGCGTTTGCAACGCAGTACGAGAGAACGTTCTCGTAAGGGAACGTAGGCTACTTGGTTACTTGCGTAACCTCGGTTCCCTTAGAGATAAGGGAACGAGTACTGCTTTGCCTTGCCGTGCTATTTCGCTCATATCAGGTACTTCGCTTCAGTCGATTTAAACCTAAAATCCTTTGGCGAGTTTTTTGTGAATTACACTCTCCAGCCGCATCCAAATTGGCGCGCTCGAGGTTGGCAGGGCGCCATGCGCTCCCATTGGACCGTACGCCACTGCTAACTTGCCATAGGTTCGTGCAGTTGCCGCAGCACAGACAATCAGCTCGCTCAGACGAGATATGATGCTCTCGCTGTGCAGCTGCAATGTGTTTTAAAATAAAGGCTTCAATATTCTCGAGAAAAGGAGTTTTACCTATTACAGGCAAGCCGAGCTGCCGTGACATGGGGGCGTGGCAGCATCGACGATTCCATTTTTTTATTCGATAATCGAGATTGAGCATTATTTTCGATCGATTTCGATTTAAAATCTAAATCGTGACACCCTTAGATTGTGGTGACAAGCTAGGAAATGTGTGCTGCAAATTTTAAAAGCATTTTCCGAATTAAAATACAATTTAAGCTCTGCTGACATCCTCTTTGGCATTCTGTTGGTCATAGAAAAATATTTTGATTCATCCTGCAGTTTGGAAAAAAAAAAGTTAAGTCTAACAGGCAATTGTTCATTACAACCTGCATATAATAATATTAACAATATATATATTTTAAGAGATATTTTATTTCAGTGATGAAAAAGCTGAATTTTCTGCATTGTTACTCCAGTATTCAGTGTCTGATGATGCTTCAGAAAGCATTCTAAAATGCTGATTTGGTGTTTAAGAAACATTTCTTTTATCTTACATCTATTATTATCAATGTTGAAAATGGTTGTGCTGCTAAATATTTTTGCGGAAAACCATAGCCACTTTTCCACCGTCGTACTAAAAGGTTCCAAGAAAATCGCCACTTAGGATTGGTCACTTGTCTGTTGCCTGACTACCAGTTTCTCTGTAGTCGCCAAGCATGCTATTTGAGTGAAGTAAACACAAGTTAATAATAGAAATATCTGATCTTCCTCCATAATGCAGTCGCTATTTGCATCTCATACCTTGTGTAAACTCTTACATCACCAAGGCAACGACTGACGCATTTGTATTACATTCCAAAGAGCTCCATTATCAACCCTACAGTGGAAAATGAAACCATATCCGTACTGGCTGGGCCGGACCGGCACGGAATTGAACCGTTAAGCAACGAGATCGGTTTGGCCCAACGGTGGAAAAGCAGCTACATGAAAAATTATTCTTTTAAAAATAGGAAGTTCAAGGATTATTCACCCAAAAATGACAATTGACTCATCCTTAAGTTGTTCCAAACCAGTATGAAGTCTATGGGACCCAACAACTGCTCTTCTAAATTCTTCAAAATATCTTCTGTGTTCAGCAAAAGAAAGAAATTCATACAGGTTTGAAATAACTTGAGGGTGAGTAAATGAGGATAGAATTTACATTTTTGGGTGGACTATCCCTTTTAAAAGAACAGCATTTATTTGAAATAGAAATCTTTTGTAGCATTACTTTTAATAGATAATTCATACTTGCTGAATACAAGTATTATTATTATTTATTTATTTTTAAATCTTACTGACCCGAAACTTTGAATGGTAGTGTGTGTGTGTATGTATGTAAATACAACTTAAGTGGCAAATAAAATGAACACATTTGCAGAGTTTTAATGATCACTTTCATGCTATTATTTACTTAAATTCATAGAAACATGAAAATGCACTACCCATTTGATTAGGCTTTTTCTGTAGATTTTCAAACTGACATTGTGCAGAGTAAATACTTCTGTTAGTCAGGAAGTCTGATGCAGATGTTGACCGAGACTGATATTCTAATGGCCACGTATTGGCCAGTTAATCTTCCTGGATGATGTATCGGTCTATCCAAGTTAATGGTGCGTTCAGGTTCTCCTGGGAAGTTTACAGCAGGTGCGTTCAAGTCACTTTCGTCGGAGTAAGATGGCGGTGTACTTTCTCTTAATTACAAAAAAAAAAAATACAGCAAGGTTCTTAAACTCTAGTTCTAGAAAATTAAGAACAAAGAAATGTTTTTAATTAAGTTATGAACCACTGCACACTTTATTGCATTGTTATATTATAATGCCATCATATTCTGTGCAGGCAATTAGCTTACTTCACTGTAAATAGAAAAGCCTGACAATATCACTGCTAAATACCATTAAATATTGTGGTATTACGCAATGTTTCTCACTGACACACCCCCAACTCGATAAATTTGGGGCTTAAAGAAAATCATAGACTTCCCACTTGCATTTACGACATTGTGGTGGCGTTCATGTGCGATCATAAATGCGATCTTTACGAGATGACTTGAATGCACCATAAGACTGGCGTAATAAAATTGCTTCCCAATCTTCTCTGTCTAAATGTAAAATAATTACAGTGTTTTAGTTTGTGTCATGACCAGTTAAAAAGTATCAGTAATAAATCAGTAGTAAATAGGTAAGGGTGGTGGTGCGTGTGTGTGTGTTACCTGGAATATTCATGTTAAGCAAGATGCAGTTCTATTTAAAAACCTTACAATTGGATGTGCTCTCAGGTAATGGATGATTAAGAGTTTTAATTTTATTTGATCCTGTCCTGTTGTAGATGTGGGTTAAGATTGTCAATGGAGATCTCCAAGACTCAACACGACCAGATCTGTTTGAATATGTTGTGGATTTTCTTAGTTTCTGCTCCAACCTTGACCTTGTGTGGCGGCATGCAGACTGGGCACTACAGAAAGATCAAAAGGTGTGTACTTCATCCTCATTGTAATGAACTATTTTAGGTGAGAGGGAGCTTTATCGGTCATCTACAGAATATTCTAGAGGGTGTAATTGACTAGCTGTCTCTATCTTTTGGATCACCTACAGATTGGTGTGCAAATCTTCACCAAAAGGCCTACCTCAGAGGAGAAGATGGGGCAGTTAAACCCAAATGATGTGATTGCATATTTGGAGAAACACAGTCAGGCCCTTCTGCTCTACCTGGAACACCTGGTGCTAGAGAAGAAATTGCAGGTAATGGCACCACTGCCAAGAAAGCATTATTGATTCTTTAGTCAAGTGTTGTACCTACTATATGCTAAAAGGTTGCCCAACTCTTTAGGGCTTTTCATGCTAGTTAACCCTGGATCATTCTAAACCCTGGGTAAACGGAGTCCTGGATTATCTTCCTTCGTTTCACATTGCTCATAATTAACTCGGGGTTTACAATTAATCCTGGGTGTTTATAAACTGACGTTTCATACTGTACATTCCTAAACTCTGGGTTACTGATTGGATGAATGCCTTTGTTTACATAAATACTCTAGCATTGCTCATCCTCGGATTACTGTATATATAGTCGACTGAAGTATCAAGTTGATCCTGAATAGGTTTTTCAGACTATAAATGTAAGAATCACTCCAATTCAGTCCAATTGATTTTTGTCATCATTTGACATTTTTCCTTTCAAATGCTGAAACTACTGTTTATACAGTGCGCCGTGTTTCCTTGACTGTCCAAAGCACGTGAATATGTGGCACATGATTGGTTGTCTGTTGTTAAACAACTAGTGTAACATTGTAACTTCGCTGTACTTGTTTGGCACTGCAATGCGTGGTAAAAACCACAATGCAGTGCTAATCTTGTTTTGGTGTATAGAACGATGATATCCTGGGGTTAAGCGCAGTATGAAAAAACTCTTTTGTGTGTTGTCTGTTATTACAGAAAGAGAAGTATCACACACATCTGGCCGTGCTGTATGCAGACAAAGTCCTGGGCTTGGTCTCACGACCATCAGCCAATGAGGAACAACTGTCTGCTGCTCGCCAGAAACTACAACGGTTACTGAAAGAGTCCAATCTCTGCAGAGTCCAGTTACTACTAGGTAGGTACCCAGTAGCTGGATGCCTGTGCCTCTTCTCCAATATACACAAGACATTTGATCCTTTGATTGCAGTATAAGTTATTGTCCCTTTGTGAAAAGGGCACCAACAGCAGAGGTAAGAGTTGAGCGGATAGGTGTTGATCTATGCATAAAACCAGTTACCAATAAATGCTTTGCAATAATGCTGCTAAACACAAACTCTGTGCATTGAGAAAGCACTTTGTTTTTACATTTTGTTTAATTTCAAACATTACTATTGACGGAGGTTTACAGCATTTCACTAGATTTGGAATGAGAAACATTGAATCCATTGTCAATTATACACGGAAACTTAAAGGAACTCTGTTTTTACTGCAAAGCAATTAAGACAAATATATTAGTACTGGAATACTGTACTGTAAAGCAACAAAAACAATTCAATATAGGCTATAATAATTTGTGTAGTACAAAAATATTACATTAGAAATGTATTTCCTTCCCTTAATGTTTTATAGTTAGGGCTATGGTGATGATAATACTAATAATAAATTCATGCTGATTGGGTTCCAAAAACAATGGTGAATGTAAAATGGACTGACACAATATTAATTGAATTGAATTTGAAAAAAATTCTAAACTGGTCCTTTTACAAGTGTGAACCCCCTTATAGAGTAACTATATGGCAGTAGAGTGTGGGCAAAAGGCATTGATTGTTAGTTTTCCCCACACTATTTCAATGTGATGTTTGTTTTTCTATTCTGATTTTATGTCTTTTAAAGTGGTGCCATATGAAATTTTTATGTTTATCATATCGCAGTTGAAATTGAAATCAGAATATATATTAATGCCTAGTGTTAAGAGCTAAAATATGGTTTGATCTGCTTGTGCTTGTAGGTAAAATTCAGGACTCCGAGCTGCTGCTACTTGAGCGAGCTACACTTCATGGAAAGTTGGAAGAACATGACAAGGCCTTGCACATTCTAGTGCACCAGCTCAAAGACTCGCCTGCGGCTGAGGAATACTGCTCTTGGGCCTCTGCATCTCAGGACCGGTCCTACCGTCAGAAGCTTTTCCACCAACTCTTGAGCGTTTACTTGGACCCGGATATACCGGGAGGGGCACAAACAATAGCAGCAGTCGACCTGCTTAACCGACATGCTGAGGATTTTGACGCAGTGCATGTGTTAAAGCTCCTTCCAGAGGAGTGGTCTCTACCGTTACTCCGTCCTTTCCTGTGTGGGGCGCTGAGGGCTAGTGTACATGCACGCTGCACTTCCCAGGTTGCAGTGGGGCTGGCCCGGGCACAAAACCTCCAGCTTCAGCATGACAGGGTGAGTTCTCATGAATTATGTTTTTATGTCAGAGCCTGTTTTGTGGGCAGTGCTTCGACATGTAGCTTTGGTTCGGGGTGACCAGAGTTCAAGTCCCGGCTTAGGGACCTTTCTTGATCCTGTCCCCCCCTCTCTCCCACTTCATGTCTTATCAGTTCTCTATATTATACTATACTATCCTATCTCAATAAAGGCAAAAACAGTGGGCCGGGCACTTCTATATTTTTACCTGTAGAGTAACCTCAATCGCATGTCTGTCTGTCTCTGTGTCAAATTTCATTTTGATATTTTTGCTGGGCATAAAGAAAAAAAAAAAAAGTCAGGGTGATACAACTGTCTAGATTAGTGGTTCACCGATATATCGCCAAGGCCGATATTTGGCATTTTTAAAATATCGGCATCGGCCGGTAAGTTTTTCTGATTGGCCGATGTGTTGGAAGCGTTTCCTTTTATATTATTTGAAACAGAAAAGGCAAACAATCAGGCTAAAATACTTTCTCATTTACCGTCAACATTCAGCAAATGCGCATCTACATCATTTAAACAAATCTAATGTTTAAAATCAATTATCTAATGAACATTTAATTTCACAAACCTTGCATATTTAATCGAATCCAGCTGTGATGTCTTGTGAAGTGTGCATTTGATTCAAGAAGTTGCCATCTAAAGTATAAGCATGTTTATTTTAAAGATTTATTTTCTAATTTATTTCTAATTTATTAAATATTGATTATAATAAATATAAAGTGTGTGTATATATAATATAATATAATATAATATAATATAATATAATATAATATAATATAATATAATATAATATAATATAATATAATAGGCTATATATATAAAAATATCGGTTTTATATCGGCCATCAGCCACCCTGCTCTCTAAGAAATCGGCATCGGCCATCAAAAAAACAATATCGGTCGACCACTAGTCTAGATATCAGAGGGGGGAAAAAACATAAAAAGAATGAAATTATTGAAAATAGAACCTAAATAGTAGTCTGACAATCTTTTATTATTATTTTTTGGGGGGGGGGAACATAAATGAAACTTGACTATTTTGGACAATATTTGTTTGACAAATCAAAGTCATATGGTAAAGTCAAGGTCAATAAGTTGTCATAAAAAGGTCAGATTATCTCATTTTAAGCGAGGCAAAATTAGTTCAGGTTGCAAAAAAATGTCATGCAGTGTGAATTTAATAATTCATGATATTTGTATGAAATAAGTAAAAAAAAAAATTTATATTTGTAAAACTTTTTTTAAATGATTGGTCTGTGTACTCTATACACTACTGTTCAAAAGTTCGGGGTCTTCAGTGTCACATGATCCTTCTGAAATCATTCTAATATGCTGATTTGATGCTTGAGAAACATTTCTTGCTATTATCAATTATGAAAACAGCTGCAAAAAAATTGTGGAAATGGATTGGAGTTTTTCAGGACTTTTTGATGAATAGAAAGTTCAAAAGAACAGCATTTATTTGAAGTAGAAATCTTTTGTAACACTGTAAATGTCTTTCCTGTCACTTTTGGTAAATGTAATGCCGATCCCAAACTTTGGAACCGTAGATTTATTTTGTTTTATTTTAGTGTATACATTTTATTTTGTTTTCGAAACCAAATGAAACCAACATGAATAACGTATAATATACATATACATATACATATACATATACATATACATATATATATATATATATATATATATATATATATATATATATATATATATATACTTGACCACTACAGTGCATGTCATTGACCCACTAACCACTGCATTCTGTGTTGCACAGCTGAAGTATCGAGGCGGCCCAATATTAGTGTCTGAAAAGAAGGGATGCCAGCTGTGCCACAACACCTTCAGCGAGCCAGACTGCGCCTGCTTGCCTGGCGGAACGCCGGTCCACATTCACTGTGTGGCCAAGAAAGCCCTGGACTTGCCAAAGCGCCAACATGAAAATGCCCACCGCAGCAATCACACATGAAGCTGATCTGTGGGGCAAGCGACAAATTCTGGCGTTACACCTGTACCGCACCCATGAGAAGGCTGAGTGCATAGGGCAACCGTTCAGAGCCCTCGCAAGAGCAGGAACTGCTTTCCCTGTGTTTGAGGGAGTCAGTCAACAAATAAGTGTTTGGGAGTTTGAGATACTATTTATTCCATACACACAACACTGACAATGAATATGAACTTTTTAATCAACGCCCCCCCCCACTGGTTGATCTTTTTAGCATTGCCTTATGACTGGTCCAGTGGCTGTCTTGAAATATTTAGCTTTTAAGTGGGTGGTATCCATGTTAACTATTATTTGCAAACTGTTTTAGGTCAAAATGCTAGTGTCTTGACTATCTGTTCCCTGTGGGCAGACTCATCAAAAATTGGTTTATGCGATTCGGCCGATCAATAGTTTTCATTAAACAAACACCAAAGTCACTTGCTCTGTTCTCAGAGAGTGACAGGTTATAGCCTTAAGTGATTGCATCATGATTCTTTTTATATAAGGGAGAAATGCTTAAAAAGAAAACAAATTATTTTCATAATGTCATCATGAATATGGTTTGTGGTCATCATAGCTCTTTTAAAACATTTAATAGTAATTTTCTGAGATAAAAAGGGAAGATTTTCCAGAATTTCCATGTTCATCTTCTGGCTACAATCCGATCTGGGTAACTTCAAAGTTACATCAGTAATGTCAAATTCTGCAATGAAAGTCTATGATTAATTAGTACAACCCAAGAAAAATATTATTGTCTCTCTCTCTCATCTCTTTCCCATGGTTGATTTGGCCGGATATTTCCCTTTAAAGACAAGTTTAAGATACAAAGTGATATTTAGTTAAAAAATGGTTGCCATATCAAACAAACCAATGGACTCAGGCTGTGCTGTGTTTGTGTACATGCTATAGCTAAATGCTAAAGTTGCTTATAACATCCAAAATGTTTGTTTCTCATATGCATGTGGTGATGTGGATGTGAGTCCTCATGTCTTAATGCTAAGCTGTGATTTTAAAGATCAAAACATATTTTAACATGATCAATTACATTTGTGTTTTTTGGTGAAGCACAGTAGTAGCAATGGCTGCAGAGGGTTTTGCCTGAGAATAATCTGTAACCTCATATTTGAATAAGTATCTGAAATATTTTCTCTGTGAAAGTGAAAATAGTGGGAATTTTAAAGGCGTAAAAAGTGAAGGGGAAAAAAAGCACAGAAGAAACACTGCTTACTACTTAATACATACTAAAAATGTCCTCTGCTATAACCAGGGAACGGTAGGATGACTGGTTCTCTTGATGTTTTGTTTTTACAGAAACAGTTTAGCAAGTGAAAATATAAAATTTATTATAGTGATGATTGGCTGCAAGGATAATGGTAAATTGTATCCAAACAAATTTGTCACACAGTTCATTTAAATACTATTGTACACAATCTTGGGCGGTGGATCCAGCACAAGTTCCACACTTGAAATGCCGGTGTAGGAAAGTTTATGTGTGCTATTTAGCCTTTGCTTTGATTTGCTGATGCGTTTCTCCCAGAAAAAGTTCCGTTCGTCAAACGTGCAACCAAATTTTTCCTTCTGTCTGAAGTGAGACTGTAAACTTTTCAGCTTGAGCAACAATGGAAATCCTCTACATCTCTTTGCATCCACTTTAAGTATTTTATGGATACTGGTGTGTACATACTGTATTAATAACTGTTTGTTGCTTTGTAAATCAATGCCGGTGTGGGTGGAATGTACAAAATGTAAAGACGTCCATTTTAATAAACGATTATGCCTACATGAATAAAGCACACTGTTTAGGATGATGTACTTCATGTAAAGAGACTAACAAAGACAGAAGAGCCAAATGGCTGGACCTGTTCCATTTGATTTCTTGTTTATCAATCCAACATCTTTGCAGAAAGATTTCAGTTTGCATCATAGTTTGCCATCAGTTTGCATCATATGAGTGACAGATGCTGCAGCCTGAGGAATGGGGAAAAAATCAATGCATCAATTTCACAAGTTCATTACGTATGATTTGTATGGTTCGATTAGGGTCGGTCCAATTCTCACTATTAACTACGACGTTTGCCTCAATAAATCCCTAATTACTGCTTATTAATAGTCAGTTTAGGTATCCTATTAAGGTTAAGTTTAGGTATTGAGTAGGATTAAGGGATGTAGAATGTGGTCATTCAGAATAAGGCATTAATATGTGCTTTATAAGTACTATTAAACAGCCAGTATCTTACTACATGCATGCTAATAAGCAACTAGTTAATTGTGAGAATTGGACCCTAAACTAAAGTGTTACCATAAACACTCACCTAAAGGATTATTAGGAACACCTGTTCAATTTCTCATTAATGCAATTATCTAATCAATCAATCACATGGCAGTTGCTTCAATGCATTTAGGGGTGTGGTCCTGATCAAGACAATCTCCTGAACTCCAAACTGAATGTCAGAATGGGAAAGAAAGGTGATTTAAGCAATTTTGAGCGTGGCATGGTTGTTGGTGCCAGACGGGCCGGTCTGAGTATTTCACAATCTGCTCAGTTACTGGGATTTTCACGCACAACCATTTCTAGGGTTTACAAAGAATGGTGTGAAAAGGGAAAAACATCCAGTATGCGGCTGTCCTGTGGGCGAAAATGCCTTGTTGATGCTAGAGGTCAGAGGAGAATGGGCCGACTGATTCAAGCTGATAGAAGAGCAACTTTGACTGAAATAACCACTCGTTACAACCGAGGTATGCATGCAGCAAAGCATTTGTGAAGCCACAACACGCACAACCTTGAGGCGGATAGGCTACAACAGCAGAAGACCCCACCGGGTACCACTCATCTCCACTACAAATAGGAAAAAGAGGCTACAATTTGCACGAGCACACCAAATTTGGACAGTTGAAGACTGGAAAAATGTTGCCTGGTCTGATGAGTCTCGATTTCTGTTGAGACATTCAGATGGTAGAGTCAGAATTTGGCGTAAACAGAATGAGAACATGGATCCATCATGCCTTGTTACCACTGTGCAGGCTGCTGGTGGTGGTGTAATGGTGTGGGGGATGTTTTCTTGGCACACTTTAGGCCCCTTAGTGCCAATTGGGCATCGTTTAAATGCCACGGCCTACCTGAGCATTGTTTCTGACCATGTCCATCCCTTTATGACCACCATGTACCCATCCTCTGATGGCTACTTCCAGCAGGATAATGCACCATGTCACAAAGCTCGAATCATTTCAAATTGGTTTCTTGAACATGACAATGAGTTCACTGTACTAAAATGGCCCCCACAGTCACCAGATCTCAACCCAATAGACAGAGCATCTTTGGGATGTGGTGGAACGGGAGCTTCATGCCCTGGATGTGCATCCCACAAATCTCCATCAACTGCAAGATGCTATCCTATCAATATGGGCCAACATTTCTAAAGAATGCTTTCAGCACCTTGTTGAATCAATGCCACGTAGAATTAAGGCAGTTCTGAAGGCGAAAGGGGGTCAAACACAGTATTAGTATGATGTTCCTAATAATCCTTTAGGTGAGTGAGTGTGTATATATCCGATTGTTAAGTCTGACTTCACGCGTGACGTTTTGGGTCCAAGCGCTCCTCTCGTCCAGAAATAACAACGGTGGAACCTGTACATTTATTTACGATCACGTCCTTCTTAGTGAGGCACCCTTGGCGGTCAAAAAGGGTTTAAATTCCTTTAACACCAACAGAGTGGTTAGTGTAGCTCATCACTCAGGTGGCATAATTAAGGGTAGAGTCCAGGCATCAATGAAAAAGAAGATTTACGAGGTTGAAGTGAGTTAGCTCGGGACACGGGACACAGCACTGCGGCATTGTAAAAACACTCAATAATAACCAAAACACTAGCGAAAGCGGTAGGTAGGTAGAGAGGACCTGGACTTTGGACCCGGAAAGAGTATTATCGGAGAGTGGTTACGTCACGACTTAACAACCGAATAGAGAGAGAGAGGGTAAATATGGACAAAAGTATTGGGACATGCCCCTTAATTCTTGAAATAAGGTGTATAAAATCAACACTAATTCCATAGTTGAAGAGTTCTAAACTTCCACTGGCATTATTATCAGCACAAAAACTGCGGCGGTCTTCATGGAATGGGTTTCCATGGCTGAGCAGCTGAATGTGTGCCTCACATAACCAAGTACAATGCCAAGCGTAAAGCATGCCACCACTGGACTCAGGAAATGTGTTCTGTGGAGGGATGAATCACGTTCCTCTGTTTGGCAGTTTGATGGGTGAGTCTGGGTTTGGCGGATGCCAGAGGAACGTTTCCTGCATGACTGCATTGTGCCAACTCTAAAGTTTGTATAGTATAATGGTAGTTATGAAGTTGTTTATCAGGGGTAGGGGCCCAGCCCAGCCCAGCCCAAACCCTGATAAACAACCCCACCATTATACATGTACAAACTTTACATTTGGCATATTTCCAGTGAAGGGAAATCTTAATGCTTCAGCATACCAAGATAATTTTGGACAATGCTTCCAGCTTTGTGGGAACAGTTGGGGGAAGGCCCTTTTCTATTCCAGCATGATTGTGCCTCAGTGTAAAACCGAGGTCCATAGAGACATGGTTGGATGAGTTTGGTGTGAAAGAACTTGACTGGCCCACACAGAGCTCTGAACTCAACCTCAAATAAACCTTTGGGATGAACTGGAATGGTAAATGTGACCCAGGCCGCCTTATCCAACATCGATGCCTGACCTCACAAATGTTTTACTGGATGAATGGGCAAAAATTCCCACAGAAACGCCCCAAAGTATTTTCATCCATGATCACACATTTCTGTCTTCTCTCAACCAAAAACACCACTGGAGTCAGAGAGCCAAACTTTGCAATTTAAGTACACACTTTCAAATGGTTCAAAAGGTCATTATGCAGACAGTTTTTCATGCCAACTCACTGGCTTCTTACTGCTGTCATAGTTACAGACGAGGGCAGTGGTTCATATTTCTCAATATTTGTACACAAGCATGTTTCACTGCTCTAGAATGCAGAATAATGTGATGAGGACAAAACCATTTTCAATTATGTGCCCCAGGTACTTGAAATGGGACGAATCTCTTTTATTCTGCTTTTATTATTTTACATATTTTATAATATTCTGTTCTAGGACTATCAGTTTAAAGCTTTGGTAGACAGTGACCAGTAGCCATCATGTATCTATATTTTCTCTCTAAAGGTGAGTGATTTTAAATGGGTAGCCTAATGTGTTTTTTTATTACAAAACTAAATCAATAAAACTAACTCTGAAAATACTGAACGTCTATTGCGAACACGCTGTAGCTACTCAATGTAATAAAAGCCCAAATAGCTACATTAGTGCAATATAGTAACATTAAATAATATGCAAAGAATTTATATGGAGAAAATGAAAAAGCTCTATTATGTGAATAATTATATACAGTGAAACCTAGCAAATATTTTTGTCAGTTAACCTCCATTCAACACGATTTTGCCAAGACAGACATGTTCCTGTATCAACATTTTGTTGATCTTGGAACATTCCTGTCAGAAAATGTAGTACTAATCCCATCTCTACCCCTAAAATCAGAGGGAAATGATAAATGAAAAAGAATGGTGCAGAAGCCCTTAACCCTTTTTGAAAAAATTGTTTTTATATAAATCTGAAAACAGCAAGTTGCATAACTTGTCAAAAGTGAATTAATTTCAAAAGCAGATTTTGGCTGCCCTCTTGTGGTAATTAGAAGTATTACAATTAACTAATCTCACAGCTGGGTTCATTTTTGAAAAAATAACCTGGGAATATTCACATATGAAAAAAATAGTTTATTGAAAGATGTTTAGCAACATTCATATACACAATCACACACAGACAAGAACAATTTAATGTCAGCAACAGAAAGGGTTTCCTTTCAGCTCACAGATGTCCAACCGCGATACGTTTTGTCAATTTTAACTGATGAAAGCAATAGGGCTGGTTTATATCTGTGATCAGCAGAGTATATTTGTCCATGGAAAAAGCCAATGATCCAGTGAAAGAGAGAAGTTGTGTCCTCTCAGGTTTCCAGCCCTGCCTTGCCCCTTTCCTGTTCAGCGCTTTTTCCATGTGAACTTTCTCCGGGCTCCTTCCTGCCCTGGTTTCTTCCTCTCCTTGATCCTGGGATCAGCGGTCAGCAGGCCAGCTGTTTGGGTAATCAGAGAAAACAGATGATGACAAAGTTTTCTACTACTTCAAATCTACTAACAGCATCTGTGACATGACTACCAGAGAAAAGAGATATTAGATGTAAAGATGGCAAGTTATTATTTTTCACAATCAGAAACTTGTCAAAATATTGGACCTGTGCTTTAGGCCTTGCAGAGCAAGTGCAGTTAAAGGGATAGTTCCCCCAAAAATGAAAATTCTGTCATCATTTGCTCACACTCACGTTGTTCCAAACCTGTATTAGTTTATTTCTTTGGTTAAACAAAAAAGAAGATTTTTTGAAGAATGTCGGTAACTAGACAGTTGATGGTAGCCATTGACTTCCATAGTATTTTTTCCCGTCAACTGTTTGGTTACCAAAATTCTTTAAAATATCTTCTGTCGTGTTCAACAGAAGAAACACATACAGATTTCGAACAACTTGAGGGCAAGTAATGACAATTTTTATTTTATTGTGAGTGAACTATCCCTTTAATATACCTGCCAATGTCATTAATATTAAACTAAACTAAATATTAACAAGAATAATACACCCCCCCCCCAACAATTATTTGTAAAAAATAAAAAAATAAAAAAATAAAATTAATAACTGGAAAAAGCAATCTGGCAAGACCCCAAAATAATGACTAATATTACTACTAATTATTAAAATATATGTTCTGCCCTTTTCTATGGTTTACCACACTGTGATGTTATGGGCTTCTTGTCACACACCTTGCCTCATCTTTTCCACTTGTCCCTCAGACACAAAGCTGAGCAGCGCCCGTGAGATGGCCAATCGTAGCGCTCCAGCCTGAGCGGAGTGACCACTGCCCTCCACACTGCCCTCGATGTCAAACCGGCCCAGCATGCCCACAAAGTGCAGAGGAAACAACAGCTGCTCCCTGAGAGAAAGAAACGAGTAAAAGGTAGATTTAAGAACGTCTCTCTCAACTGGACTACTCAAGCTTTCAACATCTGTATGAATGACACTCCTGCAAATCCCCCATTGAGGACCGTATCCTCATATTTAGACAAAGCGATAATCCCGCCACCGTAAGAACTATTGAGAGGACGCGACGCAAGCGTGTGCGCTCGCCTGCAGGACGGCCCACAGTGCTGACACAGAGCAACGCTCCCCTCCCGCTCCAATTAGGTCTGTGTGAAGCGGACGGAGTGATAAGGGCGGGCAGCCGGTCTCCGGCTCACTCATCTGTGTAATTAACTTTTCAACCACATTAAAAAAACTCAACACACTCACCACGCACCCTGGACCACAAATGCTGGATTTGAGCATTTTTGGCGCAGGTCTCACTTATGGCATACTAACTAGAGTAAAAACAAATATTCAAGCTCTTGATATGCTAAAAGGATCTTTTCATAAAGATGTGATGCATAACTGAGGCACACACACCTGTCTTGTAGTATGGGAAAGTGGCGGAGGTAGTTCTTGCCGTTGATTGTGACGTTCCCAGAGCCGCTGTCTCTGAGGGTGATACTGGCTTTGGCTGACTTCCTTCTGCCTGTGGGAAGGAGAGAGAGAGACAGAAAGACTTAGCTGGAGTGATGTGGGAATTAAGTGAGTGTGTACAGAAGAAACAGAGAGAGTTTTATGCGAGAATTAACTGAGACGAGCGGAAACCTTGCAGAATAGAAATTCTTTATCTCTCTGATTTTACTCGCAGGATCACAAGACTTGAAGGAATAGCTCTTCCAAAAATGAAAATTCTGTCATAATTTACTGTCGCTCATGTGGTGAGGAACAGATAAGAATCAGCTGTAGCTCTCAAATCTCTTTTTTATTATAGTTAAACTAAAGAATTTTTTTTTTTACCTGAAATAAAATAAATGTTAACTTGTTAAATAAAATATGAAAACCTTGTTTAAATTAATTTCAGCTATTTGCCAAGGCAACATTTCTTATTTTAATTTAGTTTAACTTGATGTACTAAAATAACAACTACAACTGTAATTAAAATTTAATAAATCTACATAGAGAAAATGAGAAATATAAAATGACTTTTAAAATTAATCAATTAAATTGACAATATTAAAAATAAAATGGACAATATATAAACAAAAACAAATTTAAAACATTATTAAAAACTATTATAGTACCCCATTGATACTAAAATAGTATAATCATACACGGTCACAATACACACAGAAACAAATGGTGTTTGAATGATGTCAAATCTGGCAATGTATCTTAACACCATTGAAGTAAAGCTAAAATAATAAAACATAATATAAAATAAAATATAAATATTAACTGAGTTAGCAGCAATTAACTGAAAAAGTTTAAGTTGAAGTATTAAATGACAAAATCTGAAATGAAAATAAAATTAAAAAAAAAAAAAAAAAAAATGACAAAAGCACAAAATATGAAATGAAAATATAAAAATAAAAGCTAATAAAAAAAAAATGAAAAAATATGTTAATACCATTTAAAACAACTCTGAAAATTAATTGCAAATTACAATATAATGGATTATTTAAGGATTTGCAAACTAATACTGCACATGGGTTGAATGACAATTTAATATTTAAATATTAAACTTTTAATTCACAATGGTTCAGAACCCACCCAGCACACCACAATATTATAGTAATTGATTAATGTTTGTCCTGTGAATAATAATGTGCGATTGTAATATATTTTTGTCCTAAACTCTTCACGCTCACACATTTTTCATGTGTCTCAATTTATTTGGAGAACTCGTATAGTGCACTATTGCACCAGAGAGACATAAAAACGGCATTTTTAATCAATATTCTCATAAATTCCCTTATATAAATGGCTATCATTGCTATTGAAAGTGCAGAATAGATGCAAATAATCACAATCAGATTCAGAATTATTATCAGGCCGTACACATTTGATTACAGAGTTAAGATCTGAGAGTTACAGTAGACTGTCAGTAGAGTTGGAAAAAGGCTTTTATGGTGTTCGCAAAATCGAATATTTTAACCATAACATATTTGATCAGCCTGTGTATTTGAGATGTGGGTATTACGTCGTACCATCAGCGACGCTGAAAGCGACTCCCTGCGGGTCGTACTGTATCACAGGAATCTCCTGTTTGCTGGACTGAACCTCCAGCTGTCTGCGAAACTTCAGCACGAACTCCTCCTCCAGAGAGCAGTAGGGCATAGACAACAACTTCTCCATCAGCTGGATCAACCGCGTGTACTACACAAAATAACAGAATCCACTTAGTTCGCCAACAGCACCCTCTTGTGTTTTCATCCTGAAATACACACTTTATCAGTTCTTACGTCTTGATCTGAAATGTTCTCAACCAGATGCTCCTCCATTTCCTCTTTTAACAGCCACCTGCTCCCAGTCAGCATTCTGAGAGGAAACAAACACAGTTTAACCACTCAAATCATAATTTTAAGGAAAGAACGAAAATTCTCTAGCTTTCTTTCGGATCTAGACGTACTGGCATTGTATGTTACAAATATTGTTGGCTTTTTGACCAATTGCTTTTGATAAAACATCTGCTAAACGCATAAAAGTAAATGTTTTTCTTGCAGGAAGTTTTGAAGCTCTCACATTTGTTTGGTGTCTGACGTAAATAGACCTTTGTTTCTCATCTTGTCCTGATGTCTCTCAATGGCCAGAATCTTCTCATACAGATCCTAGAATGGCAAGAGAAATGGAAAGTGGTCAGTTTTAAAGCTACTTCTGTAAGAGCAGAAATAAAAAATAAATAAAAAAAGATGCAAGAATCCAGAGCGTGGTCTCTGTTGACTAATAAGTCAATGAATACACCGAATGAAGGACGAGGTATTCTTCATAGATATTCAGGAATTCCTCAAAAGAAAAGATGCAGTGAAGCAAAAGCAGGGATTTGAAAATCCCCCCCGACACACACGCTCACACAGATACACACACAGTCTCTATTATGAAGGCAGATCTCATCTCTCTCTCCGGCTCTGGCTGAATTTAATTGTGTGTGTGTGTGGAGGGAAAATTGAATTGGGGAGCACTTGGGCCGTAACCCCCCACACTTTCTCTCTCCTTTCTAACACACACACACTCACTCGCACGTCCTCTTGACAGGAGAATCTGCCATGCGGAGCAGGATGGCATCCTCGGGCACACTTGTCTAAATTGGCATCGCGCCCGTGAGCCTGGAGTGCCCGTCAGGCGTGGTGGTGCTGGAGCAGGGGTCTGACGCGGGGCCCGGCGCTGGCATGCAGCTCACGTCGCCACCTTCCTCACGCCTGTGCGAGAATTCATTTCCCCCTCAATTATCCCACAGCTGTTTGTTTAATTCGGTCCTGATAGAGTGCGTATAATCCACCGCTACTCGCCAAAAAAGCAAACATCGGGCAAAAACCAATTTTCAGCACAAAAAAGGAGGAGTAATAGAAAAGAAAGGGGGGAGGGAGGAAAAAAGCTGGGGGAATGCGCGTTACACGTTCGTGATCACAGCGCCATAACGAATCCAGAGAAATTCAAATGCCTTTAGGAGGGGAGAGAGGCTCCTTGGTCTCAGCTTTTAATATGAACTTTCACTGTTGCCTTTTGGTTGGCCGGGGCTCCTTGTATTCAACAAATCATGGTTAAATTGTACAGACTTGCTCCTCCCAAAGCGCACATGGGATTTTTTGTTGAAGGTTAAGTCGAAAATACAGTATAATGAGCACAAGATCAAAGTTGAAGGGCCTGCGGTTAAAAGCAGGAAGTACTAACATCATGAGCCCGTGTTTTATGACCTTGCTTGTGCTTTTTTCGTGAATAATTTTTGGTATAAATAGTATAAATGTCAGATGGACGTCTTTGCCATTGCCAGTCAGTCCACTCTACAGCCATCTTGGTAAAGCACATGGGTAGCTATTGCTGCTGATGCCTGAAATTAAGTTTAAATAATATATTTCATTTATAAATATGACACAGTTTTGTGTCAAAACTGGTGATTCTTTATCTTAAATTATGCAAAAATAAAATAATGTTTAGGCTAGTCCAGCTAACACACAGGTAATGCCTCTATGAAAAGGTGACCGGCTTTTTAAACTGTAAAGCAGGACTATAGTGTTAAAAAAATAAGAACTGTAGGCCCAGGATGTGTGTGAGGGATTTTTAGGTCAGTTGATAAACGCAAGAAAAAGTCTAAATTGTCACTACATATTAAACTTAATGATCTTTTACTGATATGTTCATGCTTTGCAAACTTAAACACTTGGTTTTCTGTGATGCATTGAATGTTGTTGTTAATTCAATGCGGAGTTAAACTCACCAAAGTAACATGATAGCTGACTAACAAACTTTTTTCTTCAAATTGTGAGAATGACTAATCTGTTTTGGACCACCAGAAAATATATATTCTATAAATGTACCTCTTGGGGTCAGTAAAAAGTCTCTTGCTCAACAAGACTGCAATTATTTGAAAGTATTATAGAGAAATATTATTACAATTTATGTATATGTATATACATGTATAAAAGGAGTACATCATGAATCCATTTTCCAAACCGTGTTTTTGTCTTATCCTGAATCACTAAGTTACACCTATAGTAAGTTTATATTGGGACTATTTTAGACTGGTTCGGGTCGTACCACTGCGGAGTTAGCCCAGTACCTGACTCGTCATAGACATAAACAGAGAGAAGTAGCTCCGGCTAAAATGTTCTTCCGCAAGACGCATGCAGTTCTGTTCATTAACCGCCAGAGCGCCAAAAGCTACAGACTGCAGCTTTAAAATTACTTTTCTATGTTAATATATTTCATAACAGTTATTAGTCACACAATCCTTCATTTATCATTTTAATATGCTGATTTGTGTTTAAGTTAAATTTCTTATTATTACAGCTGAAAACTGCTTAATATTGTTGTGGAAACCATGAAACATTTTTTTCAGGATTATTTTATAAAAGTTATAAAGAACAGTTATAAAGATTCTCATTTTGATGAACTGATATCGATTCTTAAATCCCCAAAATAGGAGCTTTTACAGTCTATGCTGTTTTACATTGATGAATGAACAAAACATTGTAGCATTCCTCCCATGCCAATAAATCACAATGAGCTTTGTGCTTTAGTTACTGTTGATGCTAAGTCTCAGCTTTCAAATTTTGTCCTTTTTATTTACGAAATTTAAACAATAAATACCGTTTTGGTACTATTTAATGTGGTGTGAGTCGTGACAGATCGCTGTAGCGCCTCAGTTCAAGCACACGTGAACCGATCATCTCTTCCGCTTTACTACAAGTTACAGCGGTCAGTAATTGTCTTGTTTGATTGTATGTTACTTAATCTGTTTTTCAATATTCAATGTTTGAATAAATCCATCATGTTTTTATGACAGCCACCATCTAAATGTTTATAGCCAGTTCTAGAAATATAATTGTCATTAAATTTTAACATTGCTATTATAAACGTGTGTGTAATTTAAATGTAAGTATAGCCTACACAAATCAGTTCATTTTAAGCTTTAATTTTATAGTCATGTACCAACTAGGGTTCCCTGAATATTACAGCATTGGTTGAGAGATATATTTTTTAGTAAATTGGCATTGAACTGTACCAGATACATACCCCAATTAATCGATATCGAATTGAATCAGAATCAGATCTGAATCAAAATCTAATCAAATTATGAAATTTGTGTCAATATCCTGCCCTAGTCTTACTGTCACTTTAGATCAATTTAATATATCCGTAATAATAGGGTATTAATGAAAAATAATAACTTTCCATTGTAGCTACTTCGAGTCAACATTTTAAATAAAAGTAAAATACATAAACACATTTTTTTTAAATACATTTACTTTAAAATTAAATTATTTTATTATTAAATACATTTTTTATTGCTTTATTATGACACAAAACATAAATCAAATTTAAATATATGTGAATGGGGATAGAGAAAACATGGGCAAGCAAGTAAAAATCCCAGTAAAACTTCACACCTTATTTAAAATATATGCCTTTACACCCATTTAAAATCTATCACCTCCCAAACCCCAAAAAATGAAATCATTAATTGTATGCAATAAAAAGGGTCACGCAATTAATGCGATTTAATAAATGACCACTGCCATACTAGAGTTACTCTATTAGAATTGATTGTGCAAGTGGCTTACTTTGATAGCTGTAAATTCTCCTGATATATTAGGTACAGAATATAGGTCTCCTTGGTAAATGTCCATATTTACCATCTGTGTACTATCTGAAGAGTTTGGATGTGTTTTGCTTCCTTTTTCTCAAGCTATAAAAAATATTGCTGTCTGCAGGAAGGGGAGTTGTACATTATTTTCTGCACACTGCAGGGTTTCTGAACGCAGAGCACCTCTGTGCGATTCGAAGCTGAATGAGAGAGAGATTTGACATACCTATTTAAATTAGCAGCAGGGGTCCCAGCCACTGCAGGGCAAAGGGGAGGATGAGGGGCTTGGGCGCACCGAGGACAATGGCGCATTAGTCAACTCGCACACACACACACAAACTCCTTACTGCTACCGAGAGGCGTCGTAGCCCAAGGTCGAGTCCAGAGATGAATGGTAGAGAAGGGAAAAATAAGCTAAAACAAACAAACTTTGAAAAGGAATTAGCCGTGGTGACAAAGAGCCGGTTAACGCAGGAGGCTCTCTGGGGCTCTTCCCATCGCAGTAAAACCCCTGAGGCTGATGTGCACACACACCTACACACAAAGAACAGCACGTGTGCACACATACACACTTGCAAGCACACCTAATATCACAAAGCCCTGGCGTGCCTAGTGAAGTGTGTGATGCTCCCTGTTGTAAATGGGATTTAGGAAGGAGAAAGAGCTCCGTCACACTCATCTTCCTAACTCTCATTCCTCTTCTTACAAATCCAAACCTGCCACTTGCATTTTCTTAATCATTCCAATCTCTGATGTCTACTGGTTTGTTTTAACAACAACCATTCTATTTCATTTGATTTAGCACACTAAGAGTAAAATGTCAAACAAAGCCTCGCTCTTTCTGCAGAGGGGCTGTTCCCCCCATCACCCCATCCAGGCCCTTTTTAGGGGATCACCTCTCTATGTCTGTGCCCCTCCTTCTATCCCACCTCTCTGTGATGTGCCCCACCCCCACACCCCGTCTGTGCCACTCCCTTCAGTCATAGACCAGACAAAGCAGAAACTCTTCCAAAACCATATATACCAATAACATTTTTTTTAGTAAAAGTAAAAAATAAAATAAAAAAAACCCTGAAAATAAAGTCTATATCCCTGCCACCGTTTTCGAAAAAAGTTGCCAGCCAGCGCCAGCATTTTTGATCATTTTCACAAAAGTTTCATTGCCCCAAAAATATTTTGTTGTATGAATAAAAAAATAAAATAAAATAAAAACTTTTTTTTTTATTCTAGCTTCATGCATTCCTTTATCAACACTTGAATGTGGGTAAGTTTCATAAAAATAGCAACATTTTGAGCAAAAAGCGGAGAAATTGAAAGACCGGTCGAATTCAGAACGATCATCAAAACATAGATGGAGTCCATCAACACCCCCGAAGCTTGCACAGTCCTATACCTCATCCTAGGTTGACATTTCATTTGGTAACATTAGGCAGTTTTGATTTATATGCCGTTTAATGTTGATGATCGTGTTATTTTACATTTGCATATGCTATCGCTTGTTTCTGCTGCTTCTTCGTCTGTTTTGAACAGGAGATCGAGTACACTTTTAGAAGATATAGAAGAAGTGATTACAGAACACTTAGAGTGCAGAGAGGAACGTGCTTTCGCTCCACTCCAGGCTTTGATCACATCCCCCTCAGCAGGGTGAATAGCCTACACCTCATCTTTCCTTAATTTAAGACCTATTCAAACTGAAATTAAGATATTACACTTTTTGAGAAATGTAAGCATATTTACTGCCTTAAAATTATGAAAAGTGAATTTTAAGACATAAGGACAGGCGGGAACCCTGCAATTGACGGAAATCCGTCGTAGACTCGCTTCAATTGATGGAAATCCGTCGTAGCGACCGAGAACTTTAATCCCTGAATGTAACTATTCGGTCTAAATGAAAATTAGAAAACAATTAGAAAAAACCCCACTAAAAATCAGCTATTGTGGAAAATTTCACCATCCCAATATTATGGTGTACACAATGGAAAAAAGATAGAAATTTGCTAGAAAATTTACCAGTGAAATTATTAGTTTTTAACGAGAGAGTAAAATGATGGCGAAATTAAGAAATGTAAAAATAAGGGGGAATTAGTGCACTTCAATTAAATATAAACTGTTACCAAATTCTTTTATTGGTCAACAACAGATATGGGACCTACATTGATTATCTCTACAGCTATTATTCAAATATCACCTAGAACACTTTTGGCCCTATCATACACCCGGCGCAATGCAGCGCCAAGCGCGACGCAAGTGTGTTTTGCTAGTTTCAGCCCGACGCAGTTATCATTTTCACGTCCTGTGCCACGTTGTTTAAATAGCAAATGCATGCGCTCATGGGTGTGCTGATCTGAAAATGAGGTGTGTTCAGGCCATAGACTGTAAAAAATATGGACAAAGCGTCTGTGACGTCACCCATAGACTTTCCGAAGAACGGTTTTGAGGCCGTTTATGGGGGGTATGGGCGGCGCCATATTTCAATACAAATGTTCAGAAAGGATAACTTACAGGTATGATGTGTTGTGTCAGATCATGGCCGAGACGTCAAATTTCAGGAATTCCACTCGGCGCAGCCTATGCTCGTTGTCAGCTGTCAATCAAGCTGTCAATCGCACCCTTATTTGTCATACATTTTATATCTAAATACGATCTAAACTAACGAGTTAGAAAAAAATTCACCCCCCTCACAGGTGTCAGGCACTCGGAACCTATCGAAAAATACAATAAAAGTCCATGGGACCAACCTGTAAAAACATGAATTTATGCTGTGAAAACGGACATTTTAACATGGAGGTTTATGGACATTTGCTCCCTTTCGGGACCTTCCCCTAGCGGATTTTCGATGTATTGCAGTTTTTCGCACTTCCGGGTAGGCTTCATTTTTCAGATTAGAATGTTGCCGCTTGGTTCAGGCGCATTGTTGGTGCGTTGCTATTTTGAGGCAAATAAAATAGACAGCGCCATTGACCAACTGAAACTAAAGTCAATGGCGCAATATTATTTTTTTTGTTATTTAAAGAGCGTGTTAGTAATGTGCACCTATAGGCAGGTCACAACACGCGTACACTCTGCTTATTACACACACAGGGACGCGCAGCAGCACACAAACTAGCCAACTATTAAAAATAAAAACATTACAATGTAAAAGATTAATATTGTGTACATAAAGATATGGTGGAATCCGGCTTGTACTGTAGTTGGTCTGTTTGCGCGCTTTAACCTCGCACACGAGCAGATCCGTTTGCGCTCTGGAGACGCGTTCAGTCTTTCCGCTTGCAAATTCCGTCATGTAAACAGCATTCCGCCATTGCACGGAAAGGGAATGGGAGATGAGACTCTGGTTGGTTTATTTCACGTTATGCCCAAAACACACCCATTACTCATTAAGAGAATAGGGACGATCCTTTTAGACCATGCGCTGTGCGCGCCGACTATTTTTCCCATTGTTAAACTAGCAAAAGTGGATTCGGACATGCCCTAAGTGCACTTTAGACCATGCGCCTAGATCGTTAAAATAGGGCCCTTTGGCTTTGCATGTTTTATGCAAGCATTTAACATACACATATTAAGAGCAGGAACTCACATGCAAGAGAGAATAGTAGGACTGTTTCCCTGTGTAGAACAGAAAGTGAAAAGGCCGTCCTTCTGCATCCCACTGGACAGCTAAAAGAGAGAACAGGGCACAAGTATTTTATTACTACATATCAGCATGCTTATATTTGGTGTCAAAAAGTTAAAACACAGCTCTTCCATACCTGTCTGTTTTGGGAATATTTGCTCTGGGTGCTAAAACAGAAAGAAAGGTGCATAAGAAACATATTGACTGTGATGGACATATTAATTATAAAAAATAAAATAAAAAGCCAAAACAATTGGACCAAATCTCACCTTCATTATAGGTCTTGCTCGCTTTTCAAAGAGTCCAGAGGGGAAGAGGTATGCAATACTCCTCTAAACAAACAAACAAACATACATACATAAAAATAAATACTTGTTTTATGGTAAATTCAATGTCATTTAATTATAACTCTTACACTAATCCATTATATCTATAGAGTGGTGCAGGGATGATGTATTTATGTAGGCCAAAACTCAGAAACAAGTAAGCATTTTAGTACTTCAGTTCCATCGTCCCAAAGTCAATGGGCTTTTCTGAATGGGATTTTGGTTAAAAGCCTGAAATAAGGTTTGTGGTGGTGAACACAGGCTCTGACATAAAAACACACCAGTAATACCTCACTCCTACCCCCATATTTTTAAAGCTTTTACATATGTCTTGAAAATGTGGTTGCTAACAAGTTGCTAAATGGGGCTACAGATGTTGTTGGGGACATTAAACATCAGCCAAACAGGTTAACAGATTCCAGTGATGTCATTGAACGGGGCATAAAACTTTCATTTGCATAACATGAGACATTCAGAATGGCAACCTTTTGGGTCGTTGACCCCGTTTTCCAGGATAAAGTGACAGAAAAGATGAAAGAAAAAAGTAAGGTGATGGCAGATGCACTCCAAGAGAACAGATATCCATGTATTGGGCTATCAAAACCAAAGGGTGAGGGAAACTGAGTGGAATAAAGCAACACAAAGAGAAGAACAGACAAACGGTGCAGGATGCAGTGACAGATGAAGGCAGCACCTGTTCATACCTTGAAAAGCAATATGGCCTAACTCCCTCAGGGAGGTTTAGCCTCGTCATAGTGTTCTAGAAACCTCTGCTGCCTACACTTCACACGAGCCCAATCTGGGAAAGCAACCTTGTTACACGCACTCCCTCAAAACAGATTTTTTTAGACATCTGACCACTCATTTCATGTGCCATGGAAAACACAGCATCAAAAACCTAAAAGTACCTAACCTTCTCAGGTGACAAGGGCATACATGTTTATACCATACCTGCCATCCCATCTTTTTTTGTAGCATAATTTTCCCTGTAGTTAGTCAAGGTTTCCTTCACCAAGGTGTAATTTAATTTTACATGACATTTGTGCCCTCTCGCTGACCCTTACATACCACACATTTAAAGGAAAATCTGCTTGTCAGGAAGGGCCATGATGCAAAATACGGAATAGTTGCTGATTTCCAAGAGATCATATGGCTCAATGAAATGACATCTCTTCGGATATCTATCCTGATCTATTCATTTATTCAAAAATACTCTACTGTTCAAAAGTTTGGGGTCAAGTCACCTTTATCTATATAGCGCTTTGAAACAGTCCATATTGTTAAAAGCAGCTTTACAGTGATAATAGGAAATTACCGTAACAGAGATTGTTTTGGCTTTACAGCAGCTCTAGAATAAAGTTATTGTCCAGCTAAAGTTAGTTTTGATTGATTCACTTCCATTGCAAAGATCATTAGTTATTAACTTAGGGGCCGTTTACACGACACCGTTCTAACAACAGAAAACCCCTAACGCGCTCCGGCCCGCTCATTCCCACAACAACAGTGCCTGGTAGCTTGAGGATGCAAACCTTAAAATAGGTTCCAAGGTGCAAGCCTTAAAAAAAATAAAAAATAAAGAAAAAGATTGTCATCATATTGCAATATCTTTCTTTACAAATTGACCTCAACAAATTACTTGTCTGGCCTTAAAAATGTATAATACAGAATTACTTATCGCTTCTGCGTATCCATGTGAACCGGAACTATTTTGACAACGTTTTATCTGTACAGAGGTAAAGGGAAGGAGAAGCGGGCCTTCACAGGGGAGAGACTAGTTGACACTTCAGGACTGTGTTGTCGTCAGTAAGTTATTTACTTTTATTCAGCAGGGACAAATTAAACTGATCAAATTTTACAGTAAAGACATTTATAATGCTACACAAGGCTTATTCCAAGTAAATGCTGCCGTTTATTATTATAATTTTTTTGTCTATTTGTTTATTTGTCTAACAAACATGACATTGTATATTATGAATATTGTTGGCTCTTTGACAAATTGCTTTTGTTCCTCTTATGTATTTATTGCTTTGGATAAAAGTGTCTGCTACATGCATACATGTAAAGTGTAAATATATAAATGGAGTAATGACTGCTGAAAATTCAGCTTTGCCATCACAGGAAGAACTTATATATAAAAATACATAAAAATAGAAAACATTTTATAAAAATATTAAATTTTACTGTTTTTACTGTATTTCTGGTCAAATAAATGCAGCCTTTGTGAGCATTAGAGACTTTACATTATAATAATAATTATAAAATAAATTAAAATTAAATATCTTAGAGGTCCCAAACTTTTGAAGAGAAGTGTACATAAAAAATAGAATTACAGACTAAAATTCATTTTAATTCAACTAAAGGTTTTCAAATAATAACAAGTAGTTTCATTATTATTTTTAAATGGTATGAAACCAACATGAAGACATTTCTAAAAACTTGCCAATTTTTTATTTATTTTTTAGATTTCCTTTTTCTTTATTTTGGACACCCTTATTTGTCATTAACCCATGTGTTAAATGAATAGTACACTTAAAAATGATCTACTTTCTACAAACTAACGTTTGATATCAGTATTATTATTTGTGTAACAAAAAAATCGATATTTTACAGAATGCCCGAGCTGATTTTATTCATACAATAGAAATAAATGGTGTCACACTGCCAAGCTCCAAAAATACACAACATAAACGCAGATCATATAACTTGCACTATTTTCCAAAACTTCTTTAGCCTCAATTACACTCTCCTATAAAACTTTGACTCAAGTTGGAATTGTCAAAAACTCAGCAAATTTCTTCCCAATTCCAGCGGCATGGTCTCTGTGAACGTCAGAGCCCACCTGATGGGTGCAAACGCAATGTGTGTGCGAGTAGACGAAAGACAGCGGGAGAAAGCAGGTGAGGCTTGCAGTCTTTATTAATTACTTCCTCCTGGCAGCGCTTGCTGTGCAGCTGTTTCACACCTTCAGCGCATTCACGGGAACGTCATGTCGGCTGAAGCGCTTGGCACACACACCGGTGCCAGCTCAGGCACAGACGCCCCATCCTGTACTTGCTCTGTGCCCTGCAGTCGCAGCCATTTTCCACCCCTTACCCACTGATCAGCTGGCAGAGGGACGGTACGTGTCAGCTTCTTTTAGCCACACTTACTCTGAGGACTCAATTCATTAATGGTGACAGAGATTGCGGAATAATGTTAAGAATCGAGAAATTGGACCAAATTAGTGGGATAAATCAATTACGGCCATTTCTTTCTGGCACAGAATAAAATATCGGACATAAATACTGTTTGTAAATGTATGCCAATTTCTAAGCGAGTCCCAGAAGTGTCCCAGAAGTTCTATGTGACACCTGCAGAAAGTTGATAACTTAACTTTCAGCTTAAGGGGTACCACAATACTGTATCAGACTTCACATTTCTAGTTTTCTTATGTTCCAATACAAATTCATAATGCAAACTTTAATGCAACAAACTAGGCTAGATTGCTAAGAAAGTATATGGCCAGATTGGCCACATTACCCCTCTGATGCATTATGTCCATAGTGTGCCACTGCCAATTTTATATGACTGGCCTCTAGTGTCAAAAATATAGATTTTTCAATACATATCATTTCCCGCAGTATCGATACACCAATACCTGCTGCGCCTTCACGCTCTCTCTTCTCTCTGCCAGCGAGTTGACAGTTCCAAGTCAGCCCAAATTTGAACAGTGTATAGGCTGTCCCCTATTGCCAAATCATATAACCTCGTCACATAGGCTAGATCTATGAATATTGTTATAGCCCAATGGCAGCAACCCTACAGCGTGTGCATACACGGACACACACACGTTTACCCCTAAACATACCCATCAAAGAAAACGGTCTGCATTTTTACATTTAATTTTTTTTTTTTTTTTTGGCTACTATATTTTTATACCAGATTTACAAATGAGGACGTCCCTAAAGGGAGGTTTTTGGAGATTTTGTCACGTTTTGGTCACTTCTGGGTACAAATTTGTCCCCAAAATATAGTTAAGTAGGTACACACACACAAATACACTCTCTAGTTATTTTTGTTGGAAGGAATGGCTGTGCAGTTCTCTTCTTTTCACCAAATCATTTGCACACTCGTCTTTTTATTTCCTTTTTTTTCCTATATAAAGCTAAAGCAGCAACATTGAAAGCACCAGTCTGTGTTTAGTGCGAAAGCTCATGCGATTGCCGCCGGCTCGTCGTGCAGTCGTGCCGTGTACCACCTGCTATGACACGATTATCAGGTTAACTGACTCGTAAAAGGTGTGCAATGGCTCATGACCTCCTGAGTGTCCGAATTCGCACAGTGTATGCCCGCCTTTAGTCTTTACATATTGTTGTGGAGTAAAGGGGGTCTTAAAGTCAAAATGGTTAACCACTGTTCTAGAATATCAACTTATATTTTAATAAAAACATAGACAATCCAGACAGGTTAAAAAAAATACAATCTTAAGGAATATTTTTATTTAGAAATTGCTCATGATGTAATTTACTTGTTAGAACTGAAAAGCTGGGGAGAATTTTACTTTATCAGGCATTTTTAGCATTTTTTTTTTGCATTCTATAGGCCTAGTACAGTCATTTGTGAATATTTTTGTTTTATTTTATACAATTTTATTGTATTTTTTCATTGGTTTTCTCATAGTAACGTGCTTACATGATGAGAAGAAACCTAAAACACTTTATAACCTGCAAATATTTAAGTCTGACACGAGTTTGATACTGTAGTGTAAATGCTGTCTGGTGATCGTGCAACACCCAACCACAAAGTACAGCCTAATTTAGATGATTGTTTGCTCCTTTCTCTGCTGCTGGTATGAGTGGCAAAAGAGTTCAAAAGAGAGTCGCTTATGGTAAAGACAATAGTTTTGCATAATGAAAATATGCGCCTTGAATTTATTTGTGTTTGACAATCACTAGTAAACAATCACTAAACTTTTGCCATGAAAACACTCTGCTTGAATTCAAAATTTTATATTTCGGAAAACTGAGAAAAAGAGCAGCGCTTCTGGGTTATACGTCAGAACGTAGGCTTACTATTGGCCGACGCTGGTCGTGTGTGATGCAGGCCAATAGTGAGCCTACGTTCTGACGTTGCGCTGCGCTGTTACACTATGTGAACTCACAGAACCACACAGAAGAAAATGAATAGTTAAATAAAGTCGTTATCTTTGTTTTTTTTGCGCACAAAAAGTATTCTCGTCGCTTGATAAACTTATGGCTTTGAGCCACTGTAGCCACTTGGACTATTTTAAACATTGTCTTTACTAACTTTCTGGGCCGGCAAGTTTCAATAACATAGAAGCCTATGGAGGAGTGAGACAGCTATCAGATTTCATCAAAAATATCTTAATTTGTGTTCCGAAGATAAACAAAAGTGTTACCGGGTTGGAACAACATGAGGGTGAGTAATTACTGACAGAATTTTCATTTTTGGGTGAACTAATCCTTTAATAAACAGAACTGCATGCGTCTTGCGGAAGGACATTTTAGCCGGAGCTACTTCTCTATGTTTATATCTATGACACGGGTGAGTCACGAAGGCACTGGGCTACTCCACAGGGGCCGACCCGACCGGTGTAAAGGAGTCCGAGTCTAAACATCTATTACAGGCTTACCGTAGTGATTCAGGATAAGACAAAAACACAGTTTGAAAAAAGGCATTTATGATGTACTCGCTCATTATATATACTTTGTAAATTCTGAACATAAAAAGGTTACAGACTGCAGCTTTAACAGTCATCTTATGAATGTTTTGAATGAAATCGATACACTCATTATTTGAAGCGACTTTCAAAAGGTGATTTACTATGTTTTGGTTGCTACCGTAGACATCAGTGTTTATACTCGAACTATAAACTTTTATCTCAGTGCTACTGTGATCATTTGTAACACAGAAATATCGATACTGTGTGAAAGTAAATATTCAAAAATCGTGACTCATCTCTGCATGGAATCTCTTGTTTCTTCTACCAAATCTTCACTCACGTCTCACCCACTTTCTAAGGGGATTCTAAACGTTTCTTCCTTGGTTTGCTTTTAATTAGGCATATTATATTCATATTCTTTACTGTGGTAAATCAGAAAATCTCTATAGGACAGATAGCCTACATTTTTACTTGCACGTCAAATTCTTTTTAACACAGTTTGTGCTTGTGTAAGGTGCGTAAGACATGGTAAGGTGCGTCAAGTTTATTTGTAAATCGCGTTTCACACACTCGCGGGTGATTTTAGTTTCGCTTTCTTTGGCAGCGCAAAATTAAACATAGCCTAAATGTCTTGCCCTTGTGGAGGATAAAATTCGCTCTTTAAACCATTTACAACAAGCAGAAAACATGAAAATATCAGAAAAGAGATCGATTGTCTCTTTCCTGCTCGTGTCCCACATCCTATAGGGGTAGGCTATAGGCTATGTGTGGAAATTGGTCTTTGTGTGGAAATATAAAACCAAAGTTTTTTTTTATTTTTTTATATAGATTTAACTATATTATATTATTATAGAAAAACATACTATCTGGAGACAAAGCAGAAATGCTTCTGTTTGCGAAGAAAAACTTGCCCATTCATGTACAAGTGATTGCAATAGGCCTGTGTGTGTTTTGAGAAAATATCTTTATACTGCAAGGCTATATTTATTTTATTTTTATTTGTTATTTATATATTATTTTATTGCCATTACCTGTTTCCCCTGTTTTCATACAGAAGTTTAGTTTGCTAAATACATCAAATTTTGGTTGGATATTGGATGTGAAAAGAAGGAAATGGTTCTTCCATAACACTGCACTTTAGATGTGTGTGAATTTCCCACACCAGGAGTAATGTATAAAGTTCTATGTTATAACGATTATCTGTTTAAAAAATTATCTCTGTTCCATGCAAAATGTTCTATTAAAGAAAAGATAGAAAATATATTTGTGTGTGCTGTAAAGTGGTTAAAAAATGAAAAAATTAAATCAGAATTGGCTAAAATCGGTATCGGTAGGTCAAACTCAATGAAAATACGCAAATCGGAATCAGCCTAGAAAATTGTAATCGGTGCATCTCTACTTATTGCTTAATTATTTTTCTATGTAATCACGCGCTAGACGGACTTTGACCTCATGTTTTCCGTCTAAAAACGTGGCGCTCAAGTTAAAAAAAGTTCAACTTTTAAAAGACGCATCTTGCGGTTTTTCCCTTTTCCGCTGGTGTAGCGTTTTTAAAAGCTAAGCGTTCTGTGTGAACAAGGGATGGGACGGTATGAAAATTTCATATCACGATTATAGTGACCAAAATTATCGTGATTATCAATATTATCACGGTTTTGTTAAAACGAAATGAAAGTGTTCAAAAAGAACTGACGCTCACACTAAAAACAGTTTAATATTTGAAAATCAACAAACAACAAATAAAACAAGCAGCTCTATGCACTTTTTAAAGCAAGATTATATTCTGTGGCATTTCCTTCCTTATAATGACCGTCGTCAATAGCAACGCATTATAACACAGCGCACATCCATGTATCGCAACGGACGCGCACGCGCTCTCTCATTTCATTCAAATACAACTTGCGTCTCCGTTCTTGGGCGATTGTTTTGTACGTTGTACAAAATGGATTTATAAACAGGTAAGATTTAAAACATTAATCTCAATTCAATATGTCCCCGTAATTGTGTGGTAAAAAAAAATCGGTGTAATAAGTGTACAAGTCTTGTTTGAACTTGTTCGTTCGTCTTTGGCTCAAAGCCACTTGCTGCAAACTTTTCTTCGCGGAAGCTTCACGTTTATTTCAAGTGAGTGAGATAAAATATTTCAACTCAAAACAACATTTTGTGCCCAATTATTTCCCAGACGTAGTTTTTGGTAAGTTAACTTGCTATAAACAGTGGGTGATGGTCACACAAGAGGACTCAGCAGATTTGAAGTGTTTCCCCCCTATTGTAGTGACCATCCTCGATTAAGTTTCACTCAGGACTTTTGTAAAAGCCAAAATATGACCACACCTCAGATTTGGTCCTCTTAAAACGCTGAAAAATCTCTCGAGCACACGGTCACTGCCTTCCGCCATTCCTTCTCGAATAAAAAAAACAACATTGCGCGCTGCGCCTGCGTCAGACTGTGGCTGGCTGGACAGGATTTACAGTGAGTTATTAAAATCGCGATAATCAAACACGGTTTTAATGATAATACAATTTTGAACGATAATACTAACCGTCAGTACATTTTATCGTGGTTTATAGTGAAACCGGTAATCGTCCCATCCCTAGTGTGAACGAGACCTAAGAAATGAATAGACTTTTTTTTAAATAAGACATATATTCACGATCATGTACTGCTTTATCAATGCTGTTATTTACATAAATGTTTTATTTGTGGAAGATGAAATGCAATATGGATGATTCCTGTATCATCATTGCCATAGAGCAACTGGATGGCAATGAATCAGAGGCTGTTTCCCTCTCAAGATTAAGAATAATGTGGACATGTGCTCAGAATATTACAATGTACTTTTGTGACTTTGCCTGAATGTAAGTTTTTTTAAACAGAAGCATTGAACCAGAACCAATTTTTTTTTTAACAACACAGAAAATGGAACAGAATAAGACTGGATATAGAATAGTGTGGTGAAGTAACTCACATCAATATCCTCCTGTGTAAATGTTTCTGGGTCCTCCCCCATCATGTTGGCCAAGTGACGTTTACCAACTTCAAACTCCTCCACCTGTTTATTGATGAACTCCTGTGTGAATTTCTGTGGGCCTGCCGCTGCCAGATTCTTCTTCCACAAAGAGGATGACAAACAAATCTGCCTGACCGGCACCTGGAATTAATCAAGAAAAGAACACATAAGAACAAATTTCAGTCAAATTAGGCTGTTGTTAAAGACATCAAGAAACGCCATCGTTGGCTAAACGGCTTAATCTGATGCACATGGTACACAAAATTGGAAACACTTCAGGATTTTCAAAGTTCACTGATTGGTTGAATTCTCCAGAGTTTCCGGAAGATGTGTTTGTCACGGTCTTTAACTGTCCGTCCAACACAAACCCTCTGTGGCACAGTGGCAGCAAACCCCTCATGGAAAAAAGCCTCATGTTATCAAAAAACGCTTTTCAGGATCAACTAAACTCTGGATTTTCAAACATTTTTTAAGTTCACAACACTGTTAAACAGGCTCTTTAAAGGAACCGTATGTAAGATTGTGGCCAAAACTGGTACTGCAATCCCTTTCAAATGACTGTAGAGCGGTGTATCCACTCCCCCTCCCCCCTGACTCGAGGTTGCCAGTAGGCTGCAGGATCCAGCAGGAACGTAGGCTGCTACAAGGAGCTTCCAATGGCAAGTGACGAGTCCTACACAGTAAGTTTTTTTTCGGACTTTGTCACGACGTATTTCGGATTCATAACGAGGTCTTTTAGGTTTCGTAACGTTAGACATTTTTTCTTCGACACGTTTGTAGCTGCAGCTGTGGTAACTAGAGCAGAGCTGGCAACCCGGATGCCGAAACACTACTGACTTTGTGATTGGTAGATAGGTGGAGGGTGGAGCATCAGGCCAAAACACAACATGACAACATCAACATCAGTTGAGGGCAATATCCTGGCCGGACTACTGTTGTCAGTGATATAAGTATTTGAAATGAACATGATTTCTTAATGTCTAGTGACATATCAGGGCCATTTTATGATGAATTGAAATACATTTCTTACATACTTACGATCTCGTGACAGGTGACCCCGCCCTCACGCTCCATAACATGTCATTAGCTCAGAGATGTAGTAGCAAGAGGGAGTTATTGATTAAAGATTACGAGGACACAATAATAATAAACAAATGCCGACATATTCACGGATAAATCTTTATAATAAAGAGAGCAATATTCCATTAAAAAAAAAAGACTGATTTTGATTTCATGGTGACTTTGAACCAGGCTACAAGTAACAAGCCTTGCTGATCACGTTCATATGAAATGACGAAACATCAATATTAAATGTAAAGTACTAAAACGTTATTATAATATTGTTTAAATATTTTAACGAAAATTGCATGTGTAACGTTATTATATTAGCTGGCATGGGCAGTTGACATAATGTCACGCCATGATGTTGTAAACACAAAAAAATATATCTTACAAATAGTTCAGTTTATTCACTCAATACGTATGCTATGCACTTAAATGAAAGAACAGTACACTTCTGCCAATCTGCACGTTTTATACAGACTCAATAAGCACTCGACTGTTAGTATTCAGCCACAAGGACATACTGCTCTCTACAGCATCACTACCAATTACGACTAACTTGTCGCAAAACTAGCTCTGTGTCGGAACAAACATAAGAATGCACTTCACCTGCGGAGCCGTCTTTGAACGGGACACACATAAACTCTTCCCGCAGCTCCCATACTTCCATAAAATCGATCTCACGCCTCTGCAACTGGAGGCAGCCATGTTTGCTCGCCGACTCGCGCTTGCTTAGACAGGAAGTGATGTCTACATCACATCCTGGAAGCAGGCAGTGTCGTTCATCACACACAAAAATACATTTGCCACATTGTAATGGTACCTTTTAGAGCATAACATATCCACGGTGCTAACTTATTATCTAAAATAACTAAAAATCTATTTATCTATCTGTAATTAAAGTAATAATATCTCAATATAGAGCAAAAACAGAACTTGAAATTTCAGTTAGGCCTACGATTTTGAGAATGTTTTCAGAATCTTCACCAGTTAAAAGATTAATAGAAAAATATTTAAAAAATAAAAGAAAGAGTGTTATATGTATCTATGTGTGCATTTTTTATGCATTTATATGTATTTGTGTATGTATTTGGGGGACACTTAGGCCTATCTAAAAACATTGCATAAAATGTTATTAACTTTATGTTTTTTAGTTCATGTTGGTGTTTCTTGCCATTTTAATTTAATTATAATAAAAACACATTTACTTTCAATTTTTCAGCACAAGATTAAGCACATTAAAGTGCCCCTATTATGTTTTTTTTTCAAATATTCCCTTTCATGCACGTGTGTAAAGCTGTGTATGTAAATGTTCTACAAAGTCGAAAGTGCACGATAAATAAAGTTATTGTCTCCCAAAAGAAATAATTAACTGTGAACCACCTTAACCAGTTGTCTGTAATTCAGATCCTACTTTGTGACTGTTTTACGTCACAGATGACATTTGCATAATGCCCGCCTATGTTGTACGTTGTCTGAACAACTTGACCCGCCATCAAACATCATTTTACTGACGACTGTGCAACGCTCGATTCACAAAACGCTTTATCCTAAAATATATGTCAGTACCCAGTTTATTTGGACCAGCTTGCTCCTGAGAATCACAACCTGCAAGTATGAATAATTATTGATGTATTATCTACTGGTTGTTCAAAACATGTAGTCTTGTGTTTTACAAGTTTTCCGACTAAACGGCTAACTCAAGTTATTACAGTCTTACTGCTTAATACTTCTGCTAAGCAGCTGTGTTCAGTTATGGTAATGGGTGTGTAGTTTCTGATAAGCACTGTAAGCTGTAGATCAATCATAACTGACTGGGCCATCTGACCAATCAAAGCAGAGCAGGCTCCTGGAAAGGAGGGATTTAGAGAGACTGATTCATCCGACGAGTTGTTTGAGAATCACTGGAAAATGTGGTGATATGCAATGTATATTATGAGAAAATGAAAGTGTTTTTTGATCTTTGATGCAAACTTGTTGTTTAAACCTGTTATAGGAGACCTTTAAAATAGCATAATTCGGGCACTTTAATATAGACCTTATGTAGCCCCGGCCCTTTTCCTCGCTGCGCTTGTTGTGTTCTGTCCTCCGACTTGTACTTCCTCAGCATGAAGGTAAGATCTTAATGATTTATGAATGAACCGCTCATTTTAAAATCTTCCTACTCTACTGAGATTTATGAGATCAGCTTCAAACATTACAATGTTCATTATAACTTTTGTTAACTTAATAAGTAAATCCACTTCACCAGCTAATTATCCTTCAACAGCGACACCATAGAAATATACAGGGCTGACGCAAAAACGGAAGTTCAAAGATAAAATTCTAAAGATGGCTGTGTGCTTGTTTCTCTGGCATACAAGGTCTATAGCTGTTATAACAATCAAGGCTGATGGGAGTTAATATAAAGTCCAGAATCCTTGGTGGTGCTATTGTGATCAGTATGAACCAGTTAAACTTAAATTATTACTTAACGTTCACTACAACTGAAACTGCATCTGAAAGCATCTGTCAAAGTATGTTCTGGATTAAAGTAGCCTATACTTTTAAACTGTTAAAAAAGTATTGCATGCTGTATGTTGAGTATTAATATCTGTATATACATATGCTAAGTAATTGTAATGTGACCTAAAACATCAACCTTTAATAAAAATAAATCTTCTCCCATGGCCTCATTGGTGTAGCGTTGTCAGTCCGATGATGAAGACGGAAAGCAGAGAAGATCAAATAAAAGTAATTTTATTTAAATTCAAAGTAGACTCAGATTATCCAAAGAGTAGAAACAGCAACAAGACAGCGTGTAGCACACAATACACAAACAATACCGGACAACTGAAGTGAGCACACAGAGGAACTTAAATACACAGTGATAATGAGACAATGACAAACAGCTGTGATAATTAATGAGTGGCAGGAAACTTGAACAAAGGAAACAGGCAACAGATGAATACAAACTAAAAGTCCATGAAAACAAAACTAGGCTAAACATAATTGTGACATAACGCCCCTCCTGGAAGGCGCTACCTTGCGCCGTAACAGAAGAAATGAGGGAGGGATGGTGGGGGCTTTGGAGGTGGGCGAAGAGATGTGAGGGCAAAGGGCTGGTGAAAGGGGCAGGCAGACAGACGAAGAAGACCAGGGAGGAGCTGATGGTGGTAGCAGCCATGGTGGAGATGATGGAAGGAACCATGGAGGAGTGGATGGTGGTAGGATCCAGGGTGGTACAGGCAGCCGAGGAGATTTCAGAGTGACCCAGGAGACAGCCATGATGGAGGCAATCCACTGCGGCAGTGATGGGAGGAGCCAAGGTGGTAATTTGAGCCTGACTGACATTGGTGACGCAGGTAGATGGTGACACCCAGATGACGCCCGATGGACTGAGAAACCCGGCGACGTCGCTGGACCTGGAGAACAAGGCGGAATCCCGGCGATGAGCAGCCGAAGTGGAGCCTGGGGGCCGATGGACCAAGGTGACGCTGGTGTGAGCAAGTACCCTGGTGAAGACTGAGGGATGGAGGAGTCCGACGGAGCCGTAGGGGTGGAGGGCTGGAGCGCAGAAGACAGACCGAATGTCCGTGGCAATGGTGTGGCGACGACTGACCCAGATAGAGCCGGTGGGACGAGGGAGTCCGGTGGAGCTGAAGGGATGAAGCTGAGGGAGCGAGGAGCCAGGGTGAAGCCGACTGGTCGACGGTTTGAGGTGGAGCTGAGGACTCAGAGGGATGAGGCGGAGCCAGGTAATCCCCATTCCACGGCGAAGCTGGTGACTGAGAGTCCCAAGGCGGATCCGGGTTGCATGGCGAAGCCGAAAGGCTGAAGGAATCCAGCGGAGGCGGGCCGAGTGAATGGTTGGCTTTGGTGGAGTGAACAGGAGAGGAAGATTGGGTGCGTTGACAGATTTGATAGAAAGGGATGGTGGTGACAACACTTTGCTGGACAGAACTTGCAGCGAAGATGAAGACAAATCTTTGGTGGATTGGACCAGTGGTGATAAAAAGATGTTTGTGCAGGAGGGGACCAGTGACAGAAGGTTTGTGGGTGGGAAGCGCTGTCTCTGTATTCCAGTCTATAAGCCATTCTTCCTCTTCCAGCTCCACTAAAATTTCCACAGGTATGTACTGGCCAGCTCACACACCTGGACAGACGGGACCTCATGCTTCTCTTCCGGGACAGACGAGGCTGCTGGCTCTGGCTCTATAGTGGGCTTAGGCTCAGGCATGATGTCTGTGGCATGGAATGGCTGGGTCTCTCGGTCTGCGTTGGGCTCTGGCTCCGTATCCGCAGTGGGCGTGGTCACTGGATCTGGCTCTGGGGTGGTGACGGATGGTGAGTGAGATGGGCTCTGGCTCCGTATCCGCAGTGGGCCTGGTCACTGGGTCTGGCTCTGGGGTGGTGACGGATGGTGAGTGAGACTGGGAGCTGGTGGTAGGATCCTCTTCTATCTTACCCACCGTAAATGATCCGCTGACCCAGAGGCCGAAGTTGATTTTCTCGGCCAGTCGTCCAGTCCGATCCAAAAAAACCTTCATAAGCACAAAGTTGTTGCACTGGGCGACCTCGGCTGACGTCGACGAAATCCTCCACATACTCCTCCAGGTCTCTACCTCCCTGAAACATAAAAATCGTTGCCCCGTTGGGTTTGTAGGGGCACCCCATTGGGGTGACATTAATGGAAGCAAGATCCATTATTAAATACTTTTATTTGTCTGGTATTCTGTAACATTTTCAGTCTGAAATGTATAATCAATTTATATATTTATATAATCAATAATATAAGTTCTTTTATTTAAATAAAAAGTAGACTCAGATTATCCAAAGTGCAGAAACAGCAACAAGACAGCATGTACAACACAAACAGCTGTTATAATTAATGAGTGTCCATGGAAACTGATGAGTGGCGGGAAATTGAACAAAGGAAATAGGCAACAGATGAATACAAACTAAAAGTCCATGAAAACGAAACTAACTAAACATATTTGTGACAATTGGATAGTAAAATGTCTGTCAGAGGTGCATTTCAGAACCAGAATATTAGCAGACCTAGCGGGTCATCCTGGTATTTTTCACATACTGTTTTATGAAACCTGCACATTTCATTTGACATACTACTTTTCACATACTACATTGTCTGGAAGTGGGCATGTTCGGGGTGAGACTGCCTAATGAATAATAAAAAAAACATCTCCATCACAATTTTCTATGAAAAAGAGAGGAGAGGGCAAAGCCACAGGCCAACATTTATTCCAGGGGTTATATGTATGTGTGCACTGTTTCTAATGGATGCCATGTCTTCACTCATGATAGAGTTGGAGTGAGTGTTTTTGAACATTAATCAAAGTGAAGGGACACACGCTTCTGGTTTGTGCCAGTCAATGCTCTGGCGAGCTAATGTGGCGCAATGATGAACAACGTTTGTGCTCAGGTTTAGCCACAAGCGTTCACAAAGAAAAATAGACTCGACCCCTGGTCTCCAATTCACCATGGGGGTTAGTGAGCATCACATTAATCACATGCTAGCTCTGGCCTTACTCAGCTAACTCAGGGCTAACACTCCTGCTGGAGGTGTTTCTGTGAGCCACCCTTGCAAATATGAAAAATGTCAAACGTCACAAAGGTCTACAGCTTAAGACTGGAGAATTTTTAAGATGTAAACACTTTTAACATTCTCTGTGACTTGTTTTTACACGTCGTAATCACATTTCAAATCAGTTACATGAAGTGTCAAAATGGTCATTTCATTAAATTAAAGGAATATTCCACATTCAACAGCTACAACTCTTAACAAAAACTTACAATGCAGTGAATGAGGCCAATCTGTAAACATTAAAACACTTGCTGTTAGTATAGTTATAGAATTTTTTCATTACTACACAAAAACTAGATGACGAAGTGATTTTTCACATATGTCCTTAGCTTGTGTACTAAAATATCATAAATCAATCATATTCATGAGTAGTTTATATTTTCCACAATTAGCTCATAAAAATAAGGTGCATTTTTGTCTCAACATATTGTTGAAACAGAACCATGGTACAGTTGAGACACCCATTCCTAATGCTCTAAAGCTGGCTTACCACTTATTGCAAATGTAATACACTTTTACAAAATGACATTGAAAACCACTCATTGCACACCAGTCTTCTGTGGTTTTCTTTTCTTTTTCTCTGTCAAGATCTTCCTTTTCACCTTTAAGGAGGACCTTTTTATTTGCAGGTTTTATGCTTTTGAAGGTTTTTTTCACCATATCAAGACATCATGCAGAAGTTATGCAGAAGCCTTCTTGAATTCAGTGTTTTTCCATATTTTAAATAAGGTATTTTCACCAAATGTCCTGTGTTGGAATTGATTTGTTAATAAAGTGATGTGATAAAATGTCAACCCTGTTGTCTGTGTTCTGTATTTTGCTTAATGTATTTATGTTTTTCATACATTTTTATTTTGGGACAGTGAGAAATAAAATTTCTACTACAATTTAAAGTATTCAATTGGACCAACACCGCTGTTTTGTAAACTAATTTTTTTCTTTGTTTCAACATTCTGATTGAGCCCATGTTAACAGACTGTCGCCACAATTGATAAAATTCAATAAACAGAAATTCAATTAGGCTAATTGAAAAAAAATTATGTGACCAGTCACTAGAAGTTTTTGAAGTGGAGAGGTCTGAATATTTTGTTATTTTTTTTATCATATTTTTATTTTTCATCATTTTAAATGATGTTTAAATGACAAAAACAGCTCAAATAAGAATTCATGTGACTATATCAATAATTGTCCAGATTTAATTCCAAGTGGAACCATCTCTCTGTAACATCTTTTCTTTTAAGAAATAATTGTAATTAAAATTATGATGCAATATGCAATATGTCATAATTATTATTGGAAGACCAACAAAGTGTGACTGCTTTATTGTCTTTAACTGCACAGCATGACTTCACCACTCTCTCATGAAGATGGTTTTGTTGTCCTTTCAAAAGTTTAATAAATGTCCTCTTCCTTTCCTGGAATTTTGGAAAGTGGCTGCAGTCCAGAAAGAAAATTCCTTGAAAGTTAAAAGAGCTGTGTGGTTTTAGAGAAGGAGAAAGGAATAGCAAATTCCACAGGCTGAAACGTGGGAAAAATGCCTTTTTGAGAAATACAGTTTTAAACTGCAGTAGAAAAAAAAAAGGGTTAGTAGTGGCAGGGCATGAGAGGGCGAAGAAAATGGGAAAAGCGAGAGAGAGAGATGGGCCTGGATTCTTTAAGCTTTAGTGGTAAGATGTAGGCTTATTCCAGTCATAATTTCCATCATGCTTTTCCTAATATCCTTACTGGCTCGTGATGGGATAAGCACATCTCACAGCGTGTGTCGTTTTCACCTTAAAGCTTTCACACTGCTTACAGCGTCCATTGTGGCTGACACAATCAGCCATAGGGGCAGTCTGCTTAAAACTGCTTTTCCTCTAGTATTTTGCACGCTGTATCTCTCATTCCATTCACGAGGGATTTATGTGAAAACATCTTAGTGGTGACAAACAGCACATGCTTTCTGTTAAGACTTGGTCTAATGATTTTGTTTACTCGGGGCCAGTGCCAAAGTAAATGGCAACTGTCCAGAGATTTTTGAAATGAAGCCTTTATTTTAAAAAAAAGAAAGAAAATATTGCGACAAACACTACAAATGTGTTCTAGTGAGTTTGCATAATGAAATGCAAAGTGGCTATTTCAATAGCAATGAATATACAGTAGCAAGGCTATTATTTAACCGTCTAGCATAAAAGTTACTTTTTCACTCGTACTCATAACCCGTTTGCTTATTGCCACAATTTAGGGAAGGCGCAACACAGGCTGACATTACAATAATGAATCAAAAAATGAATAGTTTTCCGATGCAGGGAGCACCATTGATCGATACTAAAGAACAACAGCTGGAGGGGAGTGAGGGTGGTGAAAGAGTGAAAGAAAAACAACAGATTTCTCTTTTCCCCCTTGAATACACACTTGCGTTCGGGTGCAAATGTGTGAGTATCTGTGTGTTTGTGTCTTTGTCATGGGTGCCAGTGCGCCTTTCATGCCCCGGGGCCATGGAACCCGCCCTTATGCCCCTACCCTTCATGAACTAGCACCTGCACTGATTGGCTGCTTATCTGTAGGGAGAAAGAAGAGGTAGAGAGGCAGTGATTGGAAAAGGCAGCCGGAGGATACGAGTGGGGCCCAAATGGTGTCCTCTCCTCAGAGACACAGACAGAATCCAGGGGAGTCGTAATCCACACAGAACACGCGCGGCCCAGGGACGCAGACGGAGCGGTACGATGCGCACACATGTAGCGCACACACAATCAACTAAGCCTAAATAATAAGTATGCAGAAGCGAAAGCAAGGCACGAAAGCGTAACCCTGGCAGAGCCTGCTCTTAGGAAATCACTGTTTTGTTTACATTGTTTTCTCAAAACAGGCTTATTTAGGAAATGGACTTTTAATGAAACAGTCCTTCAAGCGAGGCCTTTCCAATGCCAAAATTCTCCAGTATTGTTTAAACGTAATGCTCCTAAGGCATCCGTGGAGAATACTTGTCCAGATTTCATATCTGCCCTCCGACAGCCACGGAAATCATCCGGCTGATTATCAAAGAGCCGTGCTTTGAGTGGCCTTTAATTGATAGCAAAAGCTCTGTAATAAATAGAGACGTTTTGCTGAGGAGCGGAGAGAAGCTGAACTGCCAGTGATTACCTGCTGGAATCAGGCCTCATCAATATCAGCCTAATTACAAAGCACTTCTGGCAGTGCGTGAAACAAATCGACCGCCGTGGCAGATTGGGCTGTGGCCACGGACGTCCACAGATATTAGGGCTTTTAGCGATGGGCCTGTGGGGGGCTACCTGAGTATTGCTCCCCACACACTGCTGATAAGAAAGAATGGGGGCGATTTAGATCAGTGAAGTGCTTTGCCTCTGCCAGCTCTGCTAATGCCTCCTTTGCAGGCTTATGTGGTCATGGGGCTACAGCCAGAACCTGCACCGTTTTTTCTCTGTGTATTTCTATCTCATCCATCTCATGTTGTGCACCTCTGTTCATCGAAACGATATTTTTTACAAGGGCAGTAATGATAGATCAGAACATGGATCTGTCAGCTTTGTATTATGTGTGTAGGCAGTATCCTGTGTGAGCCTCTCTCGCTCTCAGATGGAACCACTTTGTAGGCCCATTCAGCCCCCCTAACACACACACCAGTGGAGCGGCTGTATTGGGTTTCCAGCCTCAGACAAGTTGAAGGGTTCCTTCCCTGCTTCCCATGGATGAAAAGACCAGTGTCTTTTCCCCCCTCCCTCAACTTGTGTCTGTCTTTTTTTCCCCCAGGTAAGCGTCTGAGGTAGGGTCCCGGTGGCGAGCGCAGGAAGGAAACCATTACTACACATTGCAGAGAAAGGGGCCGTGGGATGCAGCTGCCCGTCACATGGGAGGAAGAGGTTCAAGACCCCAGACAGGACGGGAGTAATACGACCCTCTGGAGTAGCTGAGACTAACCTTAGAAAAACTTCCTACCGCTTCATCTCATGAACATTTCCTGCTAATGGACTTGCCCTGCAAGGGGCACCCCCTCGTTCTGCTATACCTTTAACTACATACCCAGCACAGTATCCCTTTTTGAACCAACAATTTAACTTTGGGGGATTTGTTCATAATGTTTGCGCACCATGTATTAATTGCTAGTGCACAGCAGCTTTGGTGCACACAATTATAAACATTTTAAACAACAAAGTTGATTCCAGCGATGATATCGGCGGAATGACGCTACCAATCAGACATAAAGAGTTGCTCTAAATGAGACAGGGATAATAAGGACCGGGAGTCTTGAGACATCTCCATCCGCTGATGAGAGGACACTGGCTCTCTGGCTACCGCTGGGCTCGCCAACATCTGCACAGGCAATTTAAACCCACTGTAGACTGCAAAGGTTAAACCACTAAAATCTAATATTTGCCTGGAGGGGGTCAAGGCACTGCAATTACTAGGTACAATCGGCAGAGCTAATCAGCTCGCCTGGCTTGCAGGGGGCCGGGGTGGGCGAACGGGCCCATGATCAGAGTGTCTGTCCTCTCACTGTTCTGTTTACTTATTAAACTCCATCTTGTGTTCAAGGAGCCGCGAATCTGCCCTCAGCCCTCGGCACAGGGGGCAAATTTAGCTCCCAACACTCTCAGATATCGCCACACTTCACAAGAATTCACGTTAATCAGTAGTTTTGTTCTTTGGTCTGTGAGAGAAAAGGGATAAATCTGGCAGTTATTAACATATATAATGCTCTCTACATAAGACAATCTGCTGATGATGTAAACCTGACCTGAATGAGTTCCGAGATGTTTTTGTTTGAGCATTGTGAAGTAGTCGCTGTATATATTCTTTGATATAGTGATATCTTCTGTACAAAACCAAATATAGGATTAGAGCATAATGCATTATGATTGTCTAGTCTACACCCCTTTTGAACGAGGCTTGGGGAACAATTACGGGTAATTAAATATGTGCCAGTACTGAAAAAAAAGATAATTATGTCCTTTGTGTATTACACCAATTAATTACTATTATTTCTGAGAGTAAAGCCTTTAATGACTTGAGAATTTGCACATACAATGCTTGCGAGTGCACTACAGATGTCTTACCAAGTTTTCTCCATTTCTTCTCTTCGTCTTCATGTGTTTCTGGCAGGTCACCTTTGATGTTAGGTTAATCACTCTCGTAACAAACCCTCGGTGAGTGAGTTTACGCTGTCCGTCTGACCAATGTTGAGTGGATTAGCTGAACCTCTGCCGTCTGGGGGTGGTGAATGAGTGACCAGGAGTTAACTCTCCAACACCTGGAGTTGTCCTAATGAGGGCTGCTGTAGAGCACCTTTGAGCCTTTTATCCTCATCTCCCCTTCTCAAAAGAGTTACAGAAGCCATTTAGGGTATGGACAACTTTATTTCACCACAAGACTGTTTTGTTTCAAGATCAAAGCAAGCAATTATAGCATTTTCTGTTTTATTGGCTATGTACCATGTAGAAACCCCACTGAACCAAACTTTAACTTGCTCTCTCACACTTACTTTTCTTATCTGGAAAAGATTTTCCAGTGCTCCATTACTGATCTCTGTTTAAGCAAAAGAGCTGTGGCATCCGTTTACAGTGATCTAATTATTGGCTTCAGGCACTAATACCTAACCTAGGATATGTGGGTCCAATTATTAGTCATCTATTAAACCCTGAAACCTATAAATGGTTACACTGCAACCATCTGAGCTAAAGACGGCTCAGATGCTCTATGCTCTATGCTCTAAATCCCTACCTGGTTAATGAGACATTGAACCCAACAGCCCCTCTTCCGGCTCCTCTGCCCCCCTCCCAGGGCCTCTGAGGATACTGTAATTCCATCTTCCTTCTTGTCCAAGAGCTACACATACATTGCTTAATCAATGGATGTATATAGGAAAGCACATGTCTATCCAAACCAAGGGATGGTCTCTGGATGGGATGCCGCACGCATGAGTGTGTTTTGGGACAGTGGGTGTCATGCGGGCTGCTGCCCCCACCTGGTCTAAGCACTATTGACAAATCCATCAAGAAGGTGATGCATCAGCTCCCTACAAGCCCGCACCAAGCAGCCAAAGCTCTGACATGCTGTCACCTTGGTAACTGCTGCTAAAGTGAATGGCCTGCTGGGATAGCTGACCTCGGTTGGCGGACCGCCATGATGCAAAGGCAGGCGTGTGGCTGGAGATGTCACCAGACCCCTGAGGACCATTGATCCCCCCCACCCCCACCTCGCCCCAACATCACCACCATCCATCCTTATCCAGGCTAAATTTATTCCTCTCAAACAAGAGTGTGGCAACTTAACATTTGTGATCAGACGGCATGTGGAAGCCATGGATTTGAGTGATTAATGGAATTCCAATTATCCTCTGTCTGGGAGGGGGCTGCAAAGCACAGAGATCCTCAAAACCAGAGACTCTGGGACAAATACAAAGTTACACTGTGGAATTGGAAATTACTTTACCTCTGAAAATGGGAATAAACCATAAACACTATAGGCCTATATATTTTTATATATTAGTTACAATTTTGTTTATGTTAGTAAATTATTATTAGATTAATATCTGTATTTTTGACAGAACAAGCTGATGGTGGTGTGGGGATGAATGCTCCTTGCAAAACTTGTAAAAAAATAAAATAAAAATAAAAATACAACCAAATAATATAGCTTCTAACAACAAACCAAAATGACATTGACAACATTTCCCCAGAACGATCAATGGTCATACTAAATGATATCACATATCGCCTAATTAAAATTAAGGTTTGCTTGTTGTAATAGTCTTGTAGTAATTCCAAAGTGGATATTTCGTTACATATGATTTGTCAGTATTAAACATTTATTGGGATATAATTAAAATAAATGATAAATAACTTTCACAAAATCCAACAAAAAATTGCTCATCAAAATGTAGCCTACATTTCATTTTATGAGATTTTGTTTGTGTCTCACAGATATTTTGTGGGCTTTATGAAATATTTTCACGAGTGGCCGGAGGCTTTCGTCAGTTTAATAACTGTAAAATAACTAAAATAACTGTAATTTTAAGATACTTGCTGTAGAGATTAAGGACCATTTAAGTGCTATAACGCCCTAATGCTTCGGTTAACCAGCCATGATCAGTTGGATTTTCGATAGGTTGTCGCGCAGTAAAACGGGGAACAAATCTTTTTTTCTTTTCAAGATTTGAACTTGAGAATCTTTTGGGCGAAAAACTAGGCCTAATATGAAAATAAAGCTAGACTATCAGTTTGGCCTATCTGTCTTATCCGCCTATTATCGTAGCCTACAAGTGCCATTTTACTTCTGAAAGTAGCCTATAGTAATCCTTTAGTATCCAATTCATGTGTGAAAGAGAAAACATCTCCTGGAACATTTTTTGTGAGTAACTGACTGTGATATAAAGCCTCTGTGCGAAACAGCAGATGGCGCTGTTGGGCCGTGGAAGTGTTCCGCCCAGCTGCGCAGTAGATTGTAGAGCTATATGCGGGTTGTTGAGCTCACAAGGATGCGGTGACTTAAAGGAAAAAAAAAACACACAGAAAAACACGGGAATTCCTTCATGTTTTTTTGTAGGCAACACACAAAATTATTTTCCCAACATCATAGATATTTCCTTGCCCACTCTGGTTTTAGTGTAAAAAAATATAAGCAGGCCTATAGGACGGACAACAAAAACGCCTTGAGTTTTATCAATCAATAGGCTATATACTGTATGGCACATATTATTAGTAGTATTTTATTATTAATTATTTATATTATTATTATTATTATTATTATTATTATTATTAAAACTACTAGGCCTACTACTAATGATTTTATAAATTTTATTGACATTTTATGTGAAAAAAACTATATAGCCTAGTCTTTTTAGAATAGTCGAGTAGACCTATAAACCAAACGTGTAGGCTATAGAACCCTATAGCTCATTCTGGCCAATGCTAGCCTAATTACATTAAATGTTAGAAGGCTAACAATATATATATATGTAGATTAATGTAATCTAGATACATTTATATGCAAATAAATAATAGCCTAATAATAATACAATTATTATTATTATTATTTATTTGCAAATAAATGTATCTAGATTACATTATTATTATTATTATTATTTACAGAATTATTATTATTATTATTATTATTATTAAAGGTGCTTTGTTGTTACTAAATATATTCTTATGTACTAGCATATGTATTAGAAACCTTTTAGGGTCTTCCTGTTTGTTGTCGCCAAACAGTTTATGAACTGGTTGGAGGTTATTTTAAGTAATTCAACTAGTCTACACTCAACCCTAGTTCAGTGGCCCTTTTCCTCACCTGTCCGTCTTCTTGTCTGTCCCTCAAAGCACAGCGCCTTGAACTTCTCATTCTATAGAAAGGAAACCCCACACGTCACGTCACTCTGCATACATATTTCATTAAGCTCTATTCTCGCGCTCTTGGGCACGAGGTGCCCAGCGCGCACTGCATACCGCTTGGGCATATGATCCGGAGCGATCAGTTTCACCAGTGGTCCGGATGGTCCAGTCTTACCACGATTTTTTTAATGTTGCCCTCAGTGCTATTTATGAATAGAGCATATACATAATTATTTACGTATTTGTGTTGGATTATCATTCATTTACGGCATAGCACTCAGCACGTAAGAACTCATTAGACACCACCAGGGACCCAAGTGACAGCAGCTAAGTCTGCACAATATTCTCTGTCTAAACAGACTGGGATCTCAATGAGACGTCATACAAGTAAGCCTAATGCAAATCGTTACTATACAGCAAGGAGGGGAAAATAGGGCCTACTGCTTCTTAATGATATTAAATTGATCTAATACACAGATTAACGCCAATAGCATAAAATGCACTGATAATCAAATTAAGTGTAAATATATATTATGTGTAGCCTACTCAAAATATATAGTAAATACATATCTTTTAAGCAACTTAACAATAAAGACACTACATGCGTGGCCTAGTGTGGCTTGAGCATTGAGTAGGCTACATTTGTCTGGATATTGTTTCACATGACTTCAGGAGGCATTTGATGGAAATGTAACCACTGGTTTGCGGGGAGTAGCACCTGCGTCCGCTGAACATGAACGGCGTTTACAGTGCGTCTCCAGAGGGAGAGAGTGACTGGGAGTGCTGGTCCTCCAGACAGCACAACTGGGGACTTCCATAGAGTTCTGAGTTAATCTAAACTGCGTTACTGCACGGTGGCTGAGTTGAGCCTGTGTGCTCTGATAACCATTTTAAATAAACTATTTAACGTTTTAATTCGAAGACAGTTTAAGCAAATACAGCTGTTACCTAGGAATAACCAATCTTGCTTATAATAATAATTATTATTATTATTATTATTATTATTATCATCATCATCATCATTATTATCGTTAAAATGTTCTGCCTTAATACAACTTTCCCTGTGTAAGCAGTATGTTAAATAGATATATGTAAATTACAACAATAAGAAATAGGCTTTACTTCGCAGAATCCCTAAATCCGTGAGAGACCACATGCGCGTTCCTAACTTTTCCTCGTTCAAAGTTAAGTGACCGGCTATTTAGAGAACTATTTAGAGTACTTCTTTTTTAACCACTAATAATAGTCTAAATAATATAATCAATATACGCCTATACACACAGGAGCAAAAACATTTCACAGAGAAAGAATCATTTTGTAATTCGATACAATTTGTAAATAAAGGCAAATGACTTATTTAAAAACAAAGAATTATACCAAGATGAGCAAAATGCTGTGATTTTGGATTAGAGCAATACAGATGTTTAAAATACACAACAATGCTGCTTATTAGCAATATGACAATAGAACATGGACTAACAAAGGCGGTGCGGAGGACGTCTCCCCACTGAGAAATGTCCCATGTAAGAGCATTATGCATGTGCACAGCACGAAGGGTTAAGGGGGTAAAAAACAACAACCTTAAAACGACAATTAACAACAACACAAAATTCAACTCGAAAAGTCTGGCATGTTCGCATAAAGATAGATTGTAAACAATCAAGTGCGAAAACCTCATCGATTACATGGATATGAACTTTATGAACACTGATCAAAATAAGTGTTTGTGTTCGTTCGTTCGGTTGGCCACGTTGTTCATATAAATATCCTATTGGCTGGGATAATCTTTGTGATGTTCAAACTGGAATTTCGATATCCCGTTAAAAATTACTTAGCGTTAAAAATCAATTGACAGTTATAATGGCCCTAAATTAGCCTACATTTATGAATAACTAGTATTTAGAAAACTATAGCAATTCTTTATGATAGTAGGCTACACTGCAAACATAATTCCCTGTGCAATGCCATCCACTCTATTATTATTAATAGATTATATAATATATAGGCTATTATTTATTTATTAACTCACTGATGTAGGCTAGTTGTTTTCGTTGTGAGTTCTTGAAAAGTTTATGGCGTGTGACACGTTAGCGTTTGGTATTATCGAGGTAGGCCACTATATATTCTGAATTTCTCAAGACTTTTTTTAGACACTGGTCAAGTTAACGCATGAAGCTTCTTATCAAAAGTTATAGGCTATATTAGGCTCTTACAAATACAAAAACGATATTAGTGCTAGGCTTCTTAATTCAGGTTAAGAGTTATTGGTTACCTATTGGTGTACAGTGACACATTGTAGCCTATTTTTTTCTAGAAGGTTTGGAAAGAAATATTAAATGCAATAAAATAAATGTTATTTGGGCTAAAACGTGGGGGTAGAAAATATTTTAAATGTGGCTGCAGCCTGCACGTGTACGAGCACTGCTCGATTATTTATGAAGGGCCACCATTATTGCTACAAAACTAAAAGGCTAACAATAAATTGAGCTGCAATTAAAATCCAAATACTTTTTGAGGTAGAACGGTTCGGACTCTTAAGTAAAAAAAAAAAAAATATATATAGCCTATATATTCATAGCAGTTCTTGCTAGTATTTTATCAGCAAGGGATAGATCTGAGCACGTGGGTCGTAAGTCATGTGACTTATAGACTATGGAGTTTAGTGCAGTTTGTCATCTGCTTGCTGAACATATTCCAGGCCTCCCTATAGCCCATACTACAGAAATATCTGTTGTTTCTTAAAATGTATAATGATATATATATTAGTTAATTAAAATACGATGCCATGCTGCTCACTAAAAGGAAAACACGGTCATCGGACATCAAAAAACCCAAAGATGTTTTTTTAAATGTTTTTTTTAGACATATTCCTTCTAAATCTGTTTAATTAACAATACTGGAAACAACTCGATATTTCAGTCTTTATACACCAATCATACACATGAGCTGATTTCCCCCCCAACATTTTCCCCTCTAAATTTTAATTATGATTAAATTTAACCTACTTCTCAATGACAGCATTTCTTTAACTCGGGTCATACAAAATCAGTCTGAATGTCAGACTAGCACCCTTATTATTTGGGGACAAAGAGAAGGGATGCATACTTCTATAACATTGATTGAATTTAGTTGCTAAGCAACTAGTGTATGGGAATTCATCCGCGAAATTTAAATCTTGGAGAGAGAGAGGCAATTGCGAGTTTTGCTGAATAGTCATCCTAAGAAAAAAGTTGAAGCGATCACACTGTCGTTTTCGCCCGCTTACGAAACACTTCGTCCGTTTTATTTATGAGGCCTAGCTCAGGATAATTTCATCTCCAATATTTGGCTTACATGAATAATGTTTGGTATGTAACATGAAGTCAGTTTATGACAAGTTTATACCGGCTAAAGTTTACGGCATAGCCTATATTACAGGCCTATTTGTAAGTCTGGAGGGCATATGCAATCTGTTGTGAAATTAGGTAGGCCTATTCTGGTTTATTTTAACAAGCAAAACAGAGAATCTGTAGCATATAAGCTGGTGTTTGCGACAGTCGGGAAATAATAATAATACAAATAATAGCCTAATAAAATTCCATATAGGTCATCACACAATGCATGTAGCAAACGCGAAACTGATTATAAATTCAATTGCTGAGAACTTTATAAAATAAATGTTATAAAATTCAGCTATTCCTAAACACAGCGACTGATCGAATGCTAAAAATAGGCCTATAGGCTACGATAAAAAGATATGCATAGCTGTGCAAGTCTGTTAACACGTGTTTTAGTTTACAAGGATATATAGGGGGATACAGTGTAATATTAGATTTTTTTTTAGTAATATAAAGGCATAAGACAGATAGATAGATAGATAGATAGATAGATAGATAGATAGATAGATAGATAGATAGATAGATAGATAGATAGATAGATAGATAGATAGATAGATAGATAGATAGATAGATAGATAGATAGATGCAAAAAGCAGACCATGTAACACTTAATAAAAATATGTAAAAAAAAAACACGATGATCGGGGTTGATAAGCAGGTAGGCTACACAAAAAAAGCGCGTGCATGTAAACACTCCACCTCCAAAAGCGGTCAACTTTTCTGGGCTTTCTCTCGTGAGATTTACAGAACGATGCTATAGCTCTACTTGCCACAGCGACACATTTCATCCTGCTAACAAAATGGTTGCAACCTACACTGAAATAATTCACAGCGTTTACACTTTTGCTGGTTTGTCAAAGAGGAGAATGTTACATAGAAATGCTAAAAGTTCATGCGTAATGCTTCCCATCGAGGCCTAAACTATTGCTACGTTACACTGACCTGTTTTCTTTCTTTCTTTCATTTTTTTTTTAAATGCATTGTGTAAACTATATATAGGACGGTTGTATTTTAAGCAAACATCTCAAACATCTCTATTTTGTTGCAATACAAATAAAAAGGTTTTGTTTTGTTATTTCTAGTCTGCAGGTCAGAACATAAGGCCATTCATATTCAGCAGTCATCATTTTAAAATGCATTTGGCTAAATACTGCTCTGAGAGCATCCTAAAAAAAATACAAACAGCTACGATTTTAGGCACAACACACAATCTTGTTTCATTCTAACAAATTTATTGTTCTCGATCATCTCTTACGGAATCACTACTGAAATTAAATTACAATCAAATCATCACATCAAAATATACCCTTATTTCCTACTGTCAAAGTCAGCTCGTGTAGATTTGTGCTCTTTTAAAAATGAGAATACAAAATTAAACAAAACAAATAAGGTCAACAACGAAAACAGGGGGAAAAAACATTTTACACAAGTCTGGGGGAAATAAATAACTGTTTGGAATAGTTCGTATGTATCCCGAATAAAATATTAAAACAAAGCATTTTAATGAAAAATATTAAGTAAATAATTCCGATCAGCATCTGATCTAATGAATCTATATTGCCGGATTTACATAGTCTTGTTTATTAAAACCTACCAAAGAATACTGCTTGGAAATGGCAGCACATGAAAACATCCACAGCACCAGCTCTGGCCCACTTGGCAACGGATGTTCGCAAAGAAGATTTTCAAAGAGGTGCAGCTGCGGAATAATCAGTCTTTTCAAAAGTCATCTTTGATTTCATTTTGTCCTCAAAAATCCACGTAAGATTCAGTTCTTTACATAAAAAAAAAAAAAAAAGCAAAAAAGACGTGATCTTGCAGATCAGAAACTGAGGGCAGTCTTTTGTTGTTTTTGTAAGGATTGGAAGGCCAGAAAAAAATTCCATTTCATATTTTTGGATAATAACAAAACCATGCAGTCTTCTCTGCCAAGTTGGATGGAAGCTTCGTGGATGCCACTGTTCTTCGCATTGTTTCAGTTGAATTTCATCCCTTTGTTTGAGGTTTAATGTCCCATAACAACATACACAATTGCCTGCGTCTTTTGCCTCTCAAACAAGACATTGGTGTAACAGGGTAGGGGGGGGGCAAAGATTTTTGATGTTCATTTCTAATCTCTCATATTTTTCATTTGAAGTTAATGCGCCAAAATTACCTGGTGGAAAGAACTTGTAGTTGTCACCCTCTGGTCGCCCGGTTCGCTCGGCCCAGTTAAACTTGCATCTTTTAAGTAATCTACTAAAAAATGTCCCTGAAAGAAAGAGCAGACACAACCTTTTAGGTAAAGACATTTAAGGGCCTGGAAGAAGATTAGCGGGCGGTTTAGGGTTTGGGAAGGAAGAGGGGTGATTTTTTTTTTCTTGTGAAAAAAATATATAACACATCTGCAGTCTCAATATTCCCTCACAATCACAGTATCAAAATGCTTTGCTATCTTCATGATAGTCTGTGTTTTATCAGATTAGTCATTTATATAAAATATTTTTTAGTCTTGTATGCTGTTCTATGTCTCACTGAACATTCGTTTGCAGTCCATGGAGGGGGGCGGTGTATCTGCACTCACATTGCCGACCTGAGAATATACATCCTCCGGCGTCTGCGGCACTCCTGGGGGCGTCATCCTTTTCTCCTTCTGTCTCCGATTGCAAAACCAAACTCTCACCACCTCTTTCTCCAGCTGAAGGTTGTCCGCTAGACTGGTTATCTCTTGGGCCGAAGGCTTGGGGCATTTCAAGAAGTGGCTTTCCAACGCACCTTTGACGCTCACTTCGATGGAGGTGCGCTTCTTGCGCTTCCTGCCCTGAGCCGCTATCTTGTCGATACTGGTGGGACTGCCCGTGGAAGAGTCTGCTTCCTCCAGCCATTTGTTAAGCAACGGCTTTAGCTTGCACATGTTCTTAAAGCTGAGCTGGAGAGCTTCGAAGCGACAGATTGTGGTCTGCGAGAAGACGTTCCCGTACAGAGTGCCCAACGCCAAGCCCACGTCCGCTTGCGTGAAGCCCAGTTTGATCCGGCGTTGTTTGAACTGCTTGGCAAAGTGCTCTAAGTCGTCCGACGTCGGCGTGTCCTCGTCGGAGTGCGGGTCGTGGCTGTTCACTCCGTGGTGTGCTTGCTGGTGATGTTGATGCTGGTGGTGATGGTGGTGGTGGTGGCTGTTGTGATCGAGCTCCGGGGTGTCGCCACGCACCAGACCCGGGTGTACTAGGCTTTGGCTGCCCGGCGGACTGAGCATGCCGTTTACCGTGAAACCACCAGGCTGCGAGTATATGAGGGACTGCTGCTGCTGCTGGCTCCCGGTTAGAGACGGGATGTGGGCAGCGGTTGTGCTACCCCAGGCACCCGCGTGAGTCTGGTGGGGACCTAAATGTGGGGGCCTGTGATGCAGCGCAGTCCCAGAGTGCAAATCGTCTCTCCCCGAGTTATTTTTCACGTCCTGCTGCTGTTGCGGGCTGCCTGTCATTCCAACGGGACTAGACGACCATGGCGATCCGGCTTCAGCTGCGGCAACTGCGGCAGCCGCAGCCGCCGCTGCCGCGTGAGGCAAGGACGTCACCCACTGGTGAGCGTGGCTTAGCATATGTCCCCCGTTGCTCGCTGCCATTGCGCCCTGCATAAAATCACTTTGTACCATTTTCACCGTTGGGTCTCCTCTGTACCCACCGGACACTGAGGTTACCGCAGCACTGCCCTGCTGCATCCCACCCCCGGAGTCCGAGTGCACGATCGAGCCGGACGATAATAAACTACTGCTGGCTAGATAAGGGTTGGATGCCGCTGTGGCCATTCCGCTAACCTTATGAATATGTTTGCCGATCACCCCCTCCCTTTTTGCAGAAACTTTTTTAATGCAGGCAAATTATATCTCATGAATTATTCAAACTTTAAAAGTCTGGCTTGTGTTTTGGCAAACACCATCAACAAAAAGCAAAGAGAAAGACGAAATCCGTCTCTTGGATATTTTGCGCATTCATATATTTCGAACATATGAATGATTAAAACGATACATTCCAGTTTTATGTCAGCGTTGAAAACCCCCTCGGAAGTCAAGCAGTCCCTTCAATCTGTAGTATTTTCTATTTAAAAACAAAGAAAAAAAAAAGAAAAATTGTTTCAAAAACTTTGTCCCGAAAAAAAAAAAAAAAAAAGTTCTGGCGCTTGAAGAAGTTGTAATGTGCCCTTAAAAATAATAAGTCCAATCGTATGTTCCGTTTCCGAGTGGAAAATATTAACGTGGTTCTTCCTCAATTCTTTTGTTATTTAGCCGCAGCGATTTCACTTGCTCCGTTCCTTTATTTCTTTTCTTTTGCAGATTCTTTTATGGTGCTGTAAAGTCTGTCTCTTTGTTCTGTTTTGATGTGTTTAAACCTGCCAAACCGCTCCAGTTGAAGTACAATCCAGTATTACAGTGCAAAGCAGTGTTGCATGCCTTCTTTCTCATTCGCTTGTTCTCTCTCCTCTCCTCTCTCTCTCTCTCTCTCTCTCTCTCTCTCTCTCTCTCTCTCTCTCTCTCTCTCTCTGACAGTTAGCTCCGTCCCTCCCTCAGAGCTCGAGGACACACGAGTGTTTACCCTGTGCTGCGTACATCGTCCACGTCTTTTCCCCAAATGCAAGGAAGTCGGGTGTACGGCTCTCGTTGATTGGATAGTACTGGCAAGATTGACAGGTCTAGAGAACTCGCTTCAGGCACTTAGACCCCCCTTCCGGCTATTCCAATTGGTTGCCTTTGAATTTAAATAAATAAATCAAGATAAATGACTGAAAACTCTAAAGAATGCGGGAATATATTAATAAATCCTAATTTAAGTTTCCCATAGTTTTGGTGAAATATTTAGGTGAATTATTGACAAGACAGCGTGACTGGGCTATTTCTCAGGGTAATAAATACAAAAATAAAAAATAAAAAAACAAAACAAACACAAAAACCGTTCTATTAGCCGTAGGTTGAATTTAGTTAAGAGTGATGACCAAATCTAACAAATACAATTGATCTCTTTTTTTCCCCTTTTTTTTTTGTTGAAATTTCGAAATAGGTATTTTGAAATGCTCTGAAAACACACTGGCTGCATGGAATCTCTGTTCGCAAAGATCTCACTCTTATTGACTAAATGAGTCCTAAAATTTAATTTCTCTTCCAGCTTGTCTGTTACGATTTTTGAACTCAACCAAGCAAGATAAAATAAATATATCGACGTAATAACCCAATTGCATCACATTGACTACATTTTTCTGAGACCTCGGCCTCTCAAGAGTTAACGAGATGACTATGCGATGCTTCCATGCGGAAACAGAGAGTGCAATGCAGCTAAACACAAGAAAGGCATGGGGAGAAAGTGGCAACCAAAACGAATGCAAACTGAGCAATCCTTTGGGGGGATCTGCAAGAAATGTCTTCTAATTTAACTACCAAGATCAACTAGCAATAGGCCAAATACAACATTCCTTTTCAAATCTCGCGCTGAATCGTTTAGACATAGGCTACCATCAGACCCCTACAACATATGGATTCACCCAGAGGTAGCCTATAAATAAAAGTGCAAGTCCAAAGAAAATTTAGAGTGATTGACGTATATGGTCCCCCCTAGCTTCAGAAAACAAGAGAGATGTGACACTGGGTGTCAAACTGGATCTCCTTGTTTATGAACTAGGCTACAGCTAGAATAATAAGTATCAGGTTCATAAAAAGTCACATGTAAACACATGTAAACCAATGCACCATTTTACAACAACTTTGACAGAAAAGCTAATCTTATTTCATTTAGTATTGTTGTATTGGCTAGAATAACACTGAATCAGGTTTTGTAGAAAACCCAAGAGAGGACTACGCACTCCCCTTCCCAGAAGATTTCATTTGGATCAGGCTCAAAAACCGAGAACCTCGTGGCTCGTGGATTTGTTTACATTGAATGGCAAAGTAGGGCCACCGCCACGGGACTGTCTATTCATTAATTTCCAGCAGATTTTGGTCTAAATTACTGTTATGCATTTCATACTGCTCGCTTTCAAAGGACGTCTCGTGCGGCCATAAGAAACGTGATAGCCAGTCTAAGGAAAGAGATTCACTCACTCTAAGGAGTCAATGCAATTTCAAATGTTCAAGCCTTCAACTTTTTTGAAGTTTAATGTTTTTTATCTGAGAAGTAGGCTGTTTATTATTTATTTGTTTATGTAACAAGGTCCCCGTGTTCCCTGCTGGGGAGATCATTTGTTTTCCGTGCAAGTAGAGAGGGAAAAATCCCCAAGTATAACAAGAGACGAACAGTTAGTGCTGATTTTCATTTGCATAAATTTTCATATATTTTAGTGAAAATAATAGCGGTGCAGAGGAGAGCTCCGCTCAGTTGAGTCAGAGGGAAGAAAATCTTAGGAAGGACCAAACACGGAGGGAGAGAGTCGGTCAGTGATGGACGAACAATGCAGTATTTGAGACATTTTTTCCAGTTATCATGGAATCTTACGGTAAGTGAAAATAAATCAGTATTCGGCGAGATTATAAAACTGTAGCCTATTACAAGGCATTCTACCTGAACAATATCTATATAGGCAACTAATTCCTACCCCATATATATATATATATATATATATATATATATATATATATATATATATATATATATATATATAGCCTATGTCTGTGTGGATGCGAAGTCCTTTTTTTTTCGTGTAAAAATCAATAAGACTGTTTAGCTTTATAAATAGCGAGCAGACGGTTAAGCTGCTGTTTTGTAGTGAATGTCCAGTGGAGAATGTGCAATCAATCAAATTCAAACAGGAGACCCTCGGTGGAATTCTCGGTGGAGTCGGGTACAAGTGGATATCAGGTCGTTTACATAAATCGATCTTTTACTTCTGTGCCAAAGTTTGATGAAACTTGGTCAGCAGCATTGCCTTGTTTTGGAGCGCGCGATGCTTAACGCGAGACGGCGTGTGAATGAATGCAAAGCAAAGGGTTTTAGTTGTTACCGAACGACTGTGAAAGGACAACACTACACACGAGTGGCAACTGAGCAGACACTAGCTGATCATGACCAATGGCAATGAAAATATGCGAAAATAAATGATCGGCGCAAGGTATGATTATAGGCGAAATTAAACGAGACTGGAGCATCTTAAATTATAAACATTTGAGGTGACTAAAATGCGCAGGCAGTTACAAAAACTAAATTTAGATCGAATTAGAATTAAATAGTAAAATACGTAAGATTAGAATATTAAAATATGTAACAAAACGAAAACCTCTCCCCGCGATATTTTGGGTTAACTTTGCGTGCCCTCCCGGTCGAAGATGCCATCTCTCTTTCTCGCAGCCCCACTAAGACCGTTTGTTTCATTCATGGGCAAAGCATTTCTGAAGCCTTCCTCTCGGTTGCTATGGTGAGTGGAATAAAAGAGGGAACACTGGTCGCATTAAGCTATATGTTTGTGCACTGGAGTCGAGATGAAAGAGCCACAGTCAAGCCAAGAACATCTACCATTGCGCCAAACGCACATCTCAAATTCGTATGTCTATAGAAATACAAGCGTCTACAAAATATGTATACATAAAATAACTGGAATCAGCACAACCATAAAGATTAGATCCAACACTTACACGCTTGACAGTGACGTATGGGGGAGTGTTTTGTCACCAGCAGGTGTCGCGCTTAGTCAGTATGGTAAAAGGGCTAATGGTGAGTAATTGGGCTATTGTCCTTGATTATTGATTTATTCTTATTTTTTTAGGAGAAGCATAGGGTACTGATATCGTTACCTGATACCTGTTGAAATCATAATGCGAAAAATCACCTCCGTACAATTAATTTATTCACAAGACATTAATTCAAATTATTATTTTTTGCTGAAATAAACAATGTAGACCCTGCTATTAACGATACATGCGTAAAAAGATTCAGTGTAGGCTAGTCTTCAAACGGATTTTCACCCTACTTTGTAAGCTCTCCCAATTCTGACTTATAACGTAGACATAAGTTGCAGCTTTATTTAGTTTACTAAAAGGGTTCGTTAAAGGAAGTTTATAAATAAAACGCAAAACGTTTTAAACAGATAATTTATAATTATACTTGGCAGTTAATGTTGTTGTGTAATAATGCTGATATAACGACAGTACAGTAGCCTATTTAAATATCCAAAAACGTATCATTATGACTCAACACGTTATCATTAAGGAAAATTGTATTCAACAAAAAAATAAAACAAAATGCAATTTCTAACTGATACATCATTATACAAAAAAAGTGCGCGCATGTTTGATCACCCAGTTAAATATTTGAATAATTCGGGGATTTTAACATCACTAAAAAATAAAACACAGAATACAATATAATTTAATTGAATAAAATTTATGAGAATTGTGAATATTAAAAGATAAATTATTTCAAAGAAAAAAAATTATGTATTATGATGAAATTAAATATCTGCTCATTTTGAAGAAAGACAATATAATAGCCTATATTGAATATATGTAACAGACACATACTGCTGAATTGTCATTAATTAGAGAAACAAACATTCAAAGCGCTAAGCTCATGTCTGACAGCGTGAAATTGTAGGCCAGAGCTCTGGCTTCTTCCCAAAAAAAGGGGAAAAAAGCGATGTGCCTTATTTTATCTTAATTCTGGAAGATAAAATGTCATAACTAAATGATACATGTGTATTATGTTATTACTAAAATAAGAAATAAAAAATTTTAGACTAATTATAGGCTAATTATTATTTTATAATTCTATATTTATGTTTAAAGTTTTTTTTTTATTCGTTTAACTGCTGTCATGAAAGTATCACTTTCTTTATCGAAAGGGAAAAAAGGGATTGGGCATATGTCACTATAGCTGTAATCCTCCAATGCAGACCGTTTTGGGCTTTCATTTGCCAAATTTTAATATAGCCTACAGTTTGAAATGTGAAATAATTTGAAAACAATCTAGTTATTGTGAATAATTATAATAATCGAAATAACAACAAAACCCAGTATTGCATTCATATATTTTTCTTTCCACCTAAAAAAATGAATAAAACTAGGCTATATATAAGATCAATCTGAAATCTTTAGTGATAGTCGTTCAGAGAGGAAGAGTAGACTAATCGACTGGCCGATGTTATTTCATAATTTGTGACTAGAAATGACATTATTTTATATCCTTGTTCTATACATGAAAGCCCATAGAGTGCGTCACGTCGTTCCGCCTTGTTTATTCCACTGCTCCCCAGTGCATCATTTCCCGTAGCACCGGCCAGAAGGCGCGCAGCTCATGACCGAAATGGCGAAAAAATGTTCCAGAGCTCTGTGTCTTACACGAAGATTATCCGAGCTTCATTATTCGGAAACATTCCAGCCAGCCCCTTATTGATTGTGCTCTCCCCCATTGGAAATCAATGCAAATATCATAATGTGCTTTAAATGATATGTGGATGCAACATTATATGTAGAATAAACACACACACGTAAATAAACTCAACTCATTAAAATACAAACTCAAATCATTCAAATACAAAATAATCACTAGTAAATACATAAATCACATCAGACATGCTATCCCCTTAGAAATCAGTCAGGACCCCAGCCTTAAATTTCATCCATCTCAAGATATGTGTGATGTGACACGCAGCTGTCTGTTTCGTGAGATGGATGCTAGTTTTCGCTCTCTCTGTGTGTGTGTGTGTGTGTGTGTGTGTGTGTAACTGACAGTTCCCTCTTAACTGTCCCATGTGGACTAACAACATCTCTTGGACATCCTATAACAGACACTGCACTGATTACTGCTGCAGGCCACAGCAATAATCTAACTCCTACTGTCCCATTACGGGTCAGGGGCACTTTCATGAAACACTTGCTTATATATACATGCTAGGATTATCTGATATTCCATCGTAATTATACATCAACATATTAATCTGATGAAAAAGTTGCACGAGCTCTGTGACGTGCCCTCTACCATTTAAAATGTATCCATTGTGTGCGGACTGAAGTGGTGCCCTGCGTGTTTTTGTTTGTCAAACAGCACCGTTCCCTGAGGAGTGCGGTTTGTGGTACCTCCCTGCTCAGGATTACATTAATCAAAGCATTTATTTCCCCAGAGATGCACAACACAAATCACCCAAAATCCCAATCAAATTGAATAACAGAGGAACCACGCATTGGAAGTGACCTCTCTTCTTTTTTCTGTTGCTTGTTTTGTGTGAAAACAGGTCTCCTGATATTTCAGCTTCAATCACAAAAGCAAAAGTGTCTGTCTTTGCGATACAGAAGAGTTTTGATAGTTGAGGGTGTTATGATGGCTGTGAGAACCATAGCACATGGAAATCTTATATCAGAGTTAGTATATCTACAGATTTAAGGATTTGCTGTTGGTTGCAGAAAGTGCAGTCTGTTAGGTTAAACAAACCCACTGCTTGAGAACTGTCTCGCCCCTTAGTATTAAAAAAGAATATAATATGCAGATGAAATGATGTTTTTTTCATACTCAAGTTATGCAAAACGACAGAGTGCAAAACTGTCAACACAATAAATCCACGGAAAAGCCGTGCAGCTCAATAAATACTGCTTGCAATACGAGGCCTATTACAGGTATTGCAAATAAAATAATACAGCTGTAATTTTCCTCATACGTTGTTTTAATATAACTGGCGTGCGCCGTTTGAGATTCATGGTGGAAATGGGAAGAAAATGCGAGGCTGTTTATGGCAGTGCAGCACGTCGAAACACAAATTTAGCTCTGCTGCTTTCAGCCCGATCAGGGATAAATGATGGAGCCTGTCCTGGAGAGGGTTACCAGACGGGAACGTTAACTCTGCTGAAGAGGTGATGGAAACAGCAGCATTTTGCTGTAGATACTTTTGTTTTTGAAGTATACAAGTCATAGTAGCCTATATAAGCCGCAGTTTTAAAAGGTGGTGTAAAAAGCGCCTTTGTGTCTCTATTTTGAGCTGTAAAATTGAGAGAAATCTGTGGCTCAACTGGATGTATGACTGACAAATGACAGTGTAAACGTGTTAGCAACTACATAAAATCTTCTGTTTTTATATGAGTGGGCACACTTGGTTGTCAGAAAATCATTTGTGTGTGTCATCTTAATTACGTTCCCACCCACAGCAGGAAAAATGGGTTTACGTACATCTGCATCCTTATTTTTGCATCCTATATTCTCTCAAACCTCTGGGCCTTTCCTCACTCTCTGTCTCAACCATCTTTTACCTCTCTTTGTCTCCTCCTCTAATTCTCTCCCTCTTGGCCCACTCACGCATACATCCCGCAGGGTCAAAAAAGCAACGTTCACCAGCTTGCTAGAAGTGGCTTGACCTTCTGCCAAACTGCCTACCACACATTACTCATTACTCAGACCGGGCACACGGACAGCCCCACAGCTAAAATGTTGCCCTTAACTCAGGCAACATGCAATGTATCATTCTAAACTCCTCCAGTTTTCTCTCACTCACTTTTATTAGAATGTGCTTGCTAAGGGTGCACTGCACTGCTTAGAGGCTGAATAATGGCTAAGCTAAGGAAACATATGTGTCTCATGTGTAAGGTGGAAAGGTCAATGAGTCTAATTTCTGGTATGCACGATAATGCCTATACAGTGCACTCGCAGTGGGTGATAGAGCTGGATATTTCTATCTAAACCTCATGTTATACATGCGAACGAGCCTGCTATAACGTACGCTGAAGAAATTCTGAAGTATAATAATTTTTAATGGTGGACATATAGCCATGCGAGAGGACATACAGTAAACTGTCAGATCTATCTATCTATCTATCTATCTATCTATCTATCTATCTATCTATCTATCTATCTATCTATCTATCTATCTATCTATCTATCTATCTATCTATCTATCTATCTATCTATCTATCTATCGTGTATATGTCTATCTACACTGTAAATAGTGATCAGTTGACTTAACTTAAAAAAATGAGGAAACCCGTCGCCTTAAAATTATTAAGTAAATAAACTTCATGCTTAATCGAAAAAAAATTAAGCAATGTGGAACTGTCAGGTTCACATGACTTAATTTTTTTTTCAATTAAGTATTACGTTTATTTACTTAATCATTTTAAGGCAAAAGGTTCACTAAATTTTAAGTAAGTGAACTGAACACTTTTTACAGCCTATCTATCTATCTATCTATCTATCTATCTATCTATCTATCTATCTATCTATCTATCTATCTATCTATCTATCTATCTATCTATCTATCTATCTATCTATCTATCTATCTATCTATCTATCTATCTATCTATCTATCTATTGGCTAGACTACACAGAAAAGTACATTTCCTCTCAATTCAAGGATCAGTCACTGCCCTCAATAAATAAGTTGAAAAGGATGTGATCAGAAATCATCACAAACTTTAGTAGCGAAGATGGTGAACATCTGGACACCTGGAGAAAAAAAAAGACGCCTGGAGACAAAATGTGTATTACGTGCCATAGAAAGAATGTTCAAGATGCAGTTCTAACGGATTCTAATGTTATGTTATTTCTCTTGTAGAAGAGGAGCTTCGACTCTACAACCTTCCCTCCCTTCTCGGGAATGGGGCCTTTTTCCACGTTGGACCCAGACTCAATCTACTGCAGAGGGACAGAGTGGACACGCTGTGAGCGCGCGCACACACACACACACACACACACACACACACACACACACACACACACACACACACACACACACACACACACACACACACACACACACACACACACACACACACACACACACACACACACACACACACACACACACACACTCACAGAGAGATCTCATTGCTTCCGTTTTCAGCATACACTGCTGCTGGAGCTGTTAGCCTGCCGGCTATTTTTCTTTGAGAGACTATAAAAATATGCAAATGCTGTTGTTAAAGAGAACAGTCAAGGTTTTTTTTTTTTTTTTTTTGCGCCCTTGTGAATCTGCAGAGCATAAGGCGGAAGGATTTCACTTTTGTCCCTCACTTTGTTTCTAGAAAGGCAGAAAGAATTAAAGGAGTGCGACATGACAGACACACCATAAACATGTTTGAAATGACCACATAGATAGGCAGAATAAATATATATAAATATATATATATTAAAAAAATCCTGCTTTACTCATGCCAGTTATATGTAGCTGCAGAGAGAGAGTGAATTTAAAATGCTCTCCTTCATTATCTCTAGGCCTACCTCTCATCATGGCGGACAGGCCTTAAACGCAGAGCATCAACCGCTTTAAGAGTGCAGAAAAAGTACAGGGCGAATTTGTAAACCCCTCACGGTGCAGCAAACACTTTTTGAAGTGATTATGAAGACAGTTCAGATCAAAGGCTTTGACAACTCTGAGTGCCCGCCAAGACTGAGCCCCTGTAATCGCACAGAGCCCTCCGTACAACACAGCTCACACCCCTCAAGCACCCGGCAGAACGCAACGCCACACTCACGCATAAACAGATTATCAGGGGACAGAAAACGGCTGGAAAGTAAATATGGGATTAGAGTTTTCAGACTTAACCACACCGATATAACCGAGGAGATTAGCGAAAAATGTACAGGTAGATATTAATTATCGGCATCAGGGAGATGAAGGAAAAAATTGCGAATTAAAAACTCCTTGCAATATGTTTTAAAAAGCGGATAGCCATATAATATAATTTTATTTAATATTTTCAATTGTATTCAACATGTCAAATGTATTAAATTGCCATGATCTTCTAAATCCTTTACAAAGAAACCGTAAGAAGCAGGGGATAAAGAAAGGAAGCAGAAAGTGCTTTGTTGAAGTCAACAAACTCTTATATTTTTATATAATTATGTGCTCTGCTGTGCGTAACTGCTAGACAGCATTGTAACAAATGTCCATCATTGGCTCCATTAGCCCTGAAGACAGACGGCCATTTACATTTAGCTCAGTGTTTTGCTAACACTATAAGAAAACACAATAGCTCAGAACAAAACAACAACAGTATTATTAGTCATTTTATTATGTAAGTATCCAAGTTATACCATAGAATTTAAAAAATATATTTTGTCATGCACATATGCACACACTGTTAGCACGTCAACATGTGTAAATAGCCTATGTTAACAGGCTGCCATCTTAAACCTGTTCTCCACCCATTCCTTTCATGTTGTATGGTCATTTAATTGAAAGTTTTGCTTTTGTCAGTGTATTTACTTTTTTGTGTGGTACCGCACTGGTGCTGATGTGAAACAATAAAGTGTGTGTGACAGCAAGTCCCCTCTCTGCCTCCTGTTTACGGTGCCACTCAGCGCCTCTCTCAGACTAACCGCTTGGTACAGTCTTCTCTGGATCACTTCCAGAACCCTTGGGTTCCGAGTGGCCCAGTCTCTGAAGAGCAGCCAACAAACGGGCCTTTCAGTGTGGACAGCAGATGGGGCGGGCCAGCCAGCCACTCGGAGGAACTTCTTGTGTCGCCAGACACAGAGAATGAATCCGCTTTTATCTGCCAGCCCAGTGGACTACAATGAGCCTTCCTGTGCACTTAACCATGAGACAGCACACACACATACTGAGAATGATGCCAGACAGGTACTGAGCATTGCCATTCCCTAACCATGGAAGGACAAATCCGAATCTCTGGGTTTGGCTACAAACACAAAGTCTATTTCTTCAATCATTCTCTGGGTGGAATAGACAAAATGCTGATAGGCTACACGAGAATTAAGCTAAAAATTTAATTTCTGAAGAATGATCAAAATCAACATTATTTAGGCATTATGATCAAAGACAGTGACAGTGCCAAGCTATACATGTTTTTGAAGACTGTTTTTAATCAAAATTACATGCTAACATTTCTTAATTCCTTTCATATCTCGCATAAGGGAGTTAAAAATCTAAGCATATTGACCCATCTACTTTTTAAAATTTTGTCAGACGTTTATGCCTAATTGTTCCAGACAAGATTTCCAATGTCTTTTTCAACAGTAGCATTAACTCCCACCGACTAGTCTCTCACAGATAATCATCTGAGATCACTGTGCTTGACTGCTCCATACCGCCTCACGCTAAGTGTGTGTGTGGTGTGTGTTTGTTCTTTTGACAGCTTGGTCACAGAGAACTGCAGGCCCTATCGATTGTCTAATCATTAGGAGTGACCAGCTGAGTGGCAACATAGCCGCAAACACTGTTAACTCCAACGTGAAACATCTGACCCCTCTAACGAACAGCCATCGAGTGACCAGACCTTCTCATTGACCCATAATAGTCACTGCAGGCCAGCAGCGTTAAGAAAACTACACCCAGCTGTGAGCTGTTTCATCGACTGCTATGGATCCGCTGGGCTTGTGCAATTGCGGAAAGGGTCTGACATGGATTTTTTATGAGGAAATGTAACTCATATCTGATGGTTTAGCAGATGTCCGTATGCAGAACAGTTGGCAGGTGTGTCTGCCAGTACAATCTCACTGATGATACAGTTTACACTAGTCCGACACCCACTGCTGAAAGTCTGCGAGTGACACTGCTCACCTCCTGTTGCGCTATTAGAAAGCACGGCTTCCAGTTCAGAGCCTCGCACCACCCCAGTATGTGTGTGTGTGAGAAAGAGACAGTGAGAAAGGAGGGGGAGGCAGGGAGAGGGTTGGAGGAGGAGGAGGAGAAAAAGGCCACTGATCAGTGAGTGAATGAAGCGTTTCTCTGGTGAGTCTCTCAGAGGGGAAGCACCCTGCAGAGGACAGTGTGGAAATGAACTCGATGAGGCGGTGAGTGTTTGACCCCATGTCTGTCCTCACACCACCCTCACCACTCTCATGGCTGACTGACACGGCTACATCCTGCCCGCAACGAGTCACTTCCCGTCTGTCATTACCTCGCCTTCAACAATAGTACGTCTGACTATAAACGGGCGACGAATTCTGCGTTTGAAGTGTCATATTACGATTTCGCCAGTTTTGTTTTCTTTCCTTCAGGTTTCATCCGTAGTTTCCTAAAGAATATGGGTCTGATACATGCTAACGAACACCATATGAGTCTAGCAGCGTGAGAAATATCTGAAAGCCGGCTGCTCGAGAGTTGAGCTCCAGGGAAAGGATCCTTGTGGGGCAGCTGAAGGAATGGGGGGGAGCGGAAGCAGATTGCAGGAGAAGGCGGTGGCTTTGAAGGTTGTAGGTAGCAGGTTTTTCCCTGCACCACTGCTGGAGACTCGAGCACAGGCCCCCACCGGCACAGGTGGTACTGCTCATTTCAATTTAGCTCAAATCTACACTTGAAATAGTGCGGCTGTCATAAGCAATCTGCAGCCCGGGACGAGGACAGCCTTGGTCGAGGAGTGGTGGGGGGAAGATGGGGGTGTCAGAGCAGACTACGCTGAGTTCTGAAGAAGAGGCTTCTGCCATATGCCCTCTCAACAACCTCTTCCCCCTCCTTTGCTGTTCTTTTACTCTCCCAAGCACATGTTCACCGCAGGTCCACTCATCCAGAACATCACAAAGGGAGGTCAAAGCAGTCAACAAGTTATTTACTGCAGGGGAGCCGCTATGCCTCACACACCCCATCTGCTTTCAAAGATGAGTCCGAATCCCCCCATTATGTAACGCAATAATTTTTTTTCCCTTTTTCTTATGACAAAGGTCTGATGTGCATGCATAACTTTCCTGTGCTTATGCTTTTTGTACCAAATGGGCATGGGCATCAGGGGAGCCACTGGTCAATGTCTTCTATGCTTAAGGTCTCATCCACTTTAAACATTCATATTAGAACCAAGTGCTGAGTTTCAGTTAATTTAACCACAGATGCTCAAGATGTGAAACACAGCAAGCACAACTTAAGCTGATCTGACAGTTATTCTGAGACACTGAACAGATCTTGTGGGATCAGTTTTCTTTCCTAATTAGATTTTTGTTTAATTGAACATTTTCAATTAATTTACATGTAGACGCTTTTATCCTATGCAACTTGCATTGAATTCAAAACATACATTCTACCAGTTATGCATTCCCTGAGCATTGAACCCATGACCATGGCTGTTTGAGCTACAGGAACACCTGTCTAATTTCTGGTAATTTAATTAAACAATGTTTCCAACAACAATGTTTGCACAATAAACTTTAATTGTCACAAAAATGTAAAAGTGAAAATCTGTTATATTGCGATCCTACTCTGTGTTCAACTCAACCTACAGCCTTCTTCTTTGAAAGCTGAGAGAGTCTTCAAACATTGGAGATGAGGCAGTGTCTACAGACGTGCTGAGAGGATGGGCAGATCAGAGCAAGCTTTGCAATCCTGGTAGTGTTTCCTCGTCAGAAAGCATGCGTTTTTAAGCAGTGTTGTTCTAGCCTGGGGCTACAGCCCACTGGATCATGTTGAGCTCTTTCAGGGGAGGAAGAGAAAACATGGCAGGCCTCGATGAATGCAAATGCACCTTGTGTATCTCACAGACATCTTGATGGGGCTTGGAAGCACAGTTGCCCCTTTAGGAGCGGGTGTCTGATGTGGGAACCTCTAAATAATATACAAGCCCGGACATGAAGTGTTACTTTTACTCTCGGTTGAGGGAAAATATAATCGAAGAGCTTTTAAAAGAACCTAGATGATGTTTTCCCTCACCTTTAAATTGAAAATTGAATCATGCTAATTTATTCATTAATTCATGAACTTAACCTGAACTTAGGTACACATTTTCCTATTCAGAGGTTCCAAAAGAATCATTGGCATCTGCACAGTCAGCACTCAAGGAACCAGGCATGGCGCGGCATACCATGACTATGGAGGATTACAACCAAGTTGCCCGCTTTGGACTGTGTGCCTTTGCCATGAGCTGCCAACCTGGCCAGCTCTTTCACGGCACGGCAGAGGCTCTCCAGGAGGTGGTATCCTCTCTGGACAAACATGTGTTTCTGTGGCTGGTACCATGCCCAATACCGCGCAGACCGTGCCAGGGATCATGCGTCTGTGCACTGATAGGGCCTCAGTGAGGCTGCGGGAATGCTGGGAGATTGTCTATCTTTTATCCCCGGGCTTCAAATGAAGTTGAAATTGAGTTTTTAGCCGGTTTCTCTCTCTTGCTTGCATGACTCTCGAGCAATGGCTCCTTGCCTGCAGCATCAGCAGGGAGTCCTTTCAAAGACTCCAACACTGCAAATGCAGGAACGCATGTATGCAAAAAGACACACACACACACACACACACACACACACACACACACACACACACACACACACACACACACACACACACACACACACACACACACACACACACACACACACACACACACACACACACACATTCTTTTTAGCTCCTAGACACACAGGAGTCTGCAGGCAGACGACACTCTACGAATAACTTTCATGCACATTTGGGAAAAGAGAAAGTTTACTCCCGAGTTCTCTGAGGGAGATTATGTGTGTGCGCACAAGTTAGTGTCTTTATGATTGAAGTCCTCAATAGCCTTCCACATATATGCTTCAACATTAGCGCATATTACAAACAAGACTTAATGGATCACTTACATTTGTCCTAATGAGTAAAGTAAAGTTGGTCTGTAGTTTCACTCGTTAAACTTGTTCATCAAGACCCAGATCATCTGTGCATTCATGCTTCATGACGGTGCTGAAGCTGTAAAGGAGAGCAGGAATAACTGGTGAAGAGCTGAATTGACAGGATTAATGGACGAGGAGCTGAGCAGTGCAATTACACCCTTCAGTGAGGGGCATTTTTCATTTTTGGGTCCTCCTCATCTCTGGCGTTCTCTCCTGTGGGAGAGAGGGTGCAGTCCTAGCGGTTTGTTTGTTTTAATTATTTTTCCATATGCAAATGTGGTTTTATTTAATTGCAGCGAAGCAAGCAATGAGCACGGAGAAGAAAGAGGGGAGGACAAACTCATTATTGATTCCTGAGCCATCTTTCTGGAAGCCATCGCCATTACATAGCGTAATCCATCTTTCCCATGCATTAACTTCAGTACAGGCATGGAGAGAAGTGTTAATGCCTCCTCAGAACATCAATCAGACTGGGAGAGAGAGGGGATTAGGAGAACCTCTGAACGAGTTTCTTGTTTTCATTTTATTTATTTTTTCTGGACAGGTAGCACTCAGTAAAATATGTTTTTATTGCCTGGAAACAAGGACCAAAGGTTGATGTAATGAGGGGGTAAAAATAAGTCGTGCAGGTTACCAGGAGCCATCTGCCAAACCATCCTCACTTATTCCTCAGGCCTGAAGTAATGTTTTCTGCAGGGTGTTTCCAATAATGTCCTCTTGAGGAGATGAGTGTGATTGCGTTTGCGGGTTGTGTTTGCATGCGTGTGTGTGTCATGTGTGTGATTGAAGCTCTTGATGACTCTTTTCAAGTGCACTATACACCCTGCGCTATGCAGAGATGAGACATAAATATTGCTGAATAAAGAGAAGTACGTTATCAAACCCTGCCTTCACAATGGAGAGCTTAATTGCCCATGGCTGTGTTTTGGGAGTGTGTGTGAGCGAGATGGTCAGGTTTTAAACTCAGAGGCCCAGAATGTTTCTTTTCACATTTACTTGTTTATTGCTCACTGAAGTGGGCGGGGCTAAAGCAGTTCATTATATGAGTGACATCTTCTTTTTCAGCCTGTCAGGCCGAGCTTCCCCCGTACAGAGACGGACGGATGTCATCTGTCATTCTGAGGCCTCCCTGATGGTTTATTGAAGGTGTTCATGGATGTATGACGTGCTCGTTAATTTCAGGGACTATTAATGAATGGCTTGAGATAAAATGAAGGATAAAAGCGAGAGCCAGGAGTGAAAGAACTGTGGAGAGCAGGAAGCTCAGTTTCAGCATTTCTGAAAAAACCCTCAAAGTCTTTCCTTTAATCCATCCTGACAAGGCGGCTGAGGCTCAATCCACCTCTCTCTCTCTTTCTTTCCTTCCTCTTCTGGATCAGTAGGGTCCTGCAGTGGTGGAGCAACAGCATGGGTTCTTAGATCAGTGTTCTGTTCTGAGAGACACAAATACAGAAGGGATAATTACTATGCCACGCTGAACAGTAAAAGCAGACCTAATCCTTTGAGTGTTGGAAGCCTGTCGACCACGGCTGCACAGGAGAGATTGTACGTAGTGTTTGCCATGACAATGTTTGTGTGTGTTTTCGTTTTTGTGAAGTTCTCTTAAAGTAATATTTTACCCCAAAATGAACAACTTCATGTTATAATTTACTCACCCTCAAGTCATTCTAACAATGTAGTCATTTCTTTCTTGCATGAATCACAAAAGATGATGTTTGGCACAATGTCCAAGTTGCTGTTTTCCATTGAGGGCAAATAGATGGTGAGTTCTAAAAAAAAAAAAAAGCACCATGAAGGTAGTCAATATGAAGTGTGTGCTGTCTTATGAATATAACAATATATACCATAGATTTGTGCGAGGAACATAACTTTAAGTTCTTAAATAGGCAATAATATAAAATGTTCTGTAGAAACAAAAACTCATTGGGGTCACATTCAGATCTTGTTCATGTGAAACACACAAAAACAACAACAGTGTTTGTCATTTATGACGTCAAACCTGGTGTGCTATATCTAAAAGGAGCCATTCTGGAATTTCATATAAAGGATGAAGGAGATTATCAGTAAACAAGGGGTTTATTTTTTGTCTGTTTCTCACACAAAGCTGTCATATATATTATGAACCATTCAGAACAGTTTTCTGGTGCTTTATTGTTTTGTCTTTTTTTGGATTTTGGCAGTATAAATCACTGTCCACTTTCTTTATTTGAAAACAGCAGCCTTGTCAGAGCTACATAACAGTGTTAGGTTGAACTATTCCTTTAAGCAACTCTTTCCTGTTTATCAACTGCTTATAGTTTATAAAGACAGATAACAGTGACTGGAAACCTTCCAAATGAAATGATTATGTTTAATTGCACTGGTAGTACTTGCACTGATACTGCGGGAATCTTGCAGCAGTGTTTGTGTGTGTTCCTCGCTGGCAAAGCTCTAGGAGAATTACATCAGTCAGAGAGCATTGCCTACTGAGCACCAGGCTGGATGCAGAACGTGTTTCCCTGGAATCCCAGACCGATTGGACATGCACAGAGGATGTAAATAGCCTGGCAGTGCTTGGGGCATTCAGCATCGCCAAACAGGCCTTCTACTTACCAGGGAGACACCTGCGAGGGATCCCCCCACTGTGGGCTTCATTTAGGGAAAGTCTCCCCTGGCTACACCTGGATATCTCACTCAGGCCTACTGTGGTGGAATATGGCTGCCAGTCAAGCAGATGAAAGGTCTACCGTGACCATGCCGAAACTGGCTTTTACATGGTGGGTATGCTATGCAAACAGCGCCAAGTGTGGGGTGATAATCTGCTCTAATACCACACACCTGGACTGATATATCACCTCTGGAAGTTCATAGCATTGCATTACGTACACAACTCTGCCCTCTGGAAGTCTATAGCATTGTAATACGTATACAACTCTGCCCTACAAAAACCAACACTCACGGGGAGGGGGGAATCAATCCTTTTGACTTCTGACTCTGATCTGATCCAGGAAAAGGGGGTTATCCGAAGCATTCTGTTTGACATCTGGATGCCTGCCAGTGCTAATGTAAAACATCCAATTCTAAAATCATAAGAAAGCATTGCAAGATCAGAAACAACTCTCCGTCGTCAACTTTTAAAAAGGATGTTTTGATCGACAGCTACCCTAGTTTCACACTCGCAGCGGAGGTAAATTGTGTGATCTCTGCGACGACTGATGGACACTGAGCCGGGCCGAGAGACGGAGAGCACCACAGTGGCATGTGGAGGTCGAATCCAGCATATGCCAGCCAGTCAGCCTGTCCTCCCCACTGCCGAGTGATGAGAGCAGGGAGCGGAGAGCCGCCCTGCCCCTGACGAGCTGCCAGCTGGCTGGGGAAGAGAACACAGTGGACTGACACTCTACTAGGGGGTAACCTGCCAGGAGGAAGGGGAAGACAGCTGCGTGTATGACTGGTGTGTGGGTGTGGTCAGCAAGTGTGCATGTGTGTGCGTTCATGAAGGGATACAGGCGCAGCTCAGGGCGCGGCTGGTCTCCTGCAGGGGTCCAGATGGACGCAGGGAGGGGGGTAAACTTGATTCAAGGGTTTTTGGAAAGAGTGACAAGAGTGACAAAATTTCTCTGGAGCTCAAACTGTGCTGCCAGCATGTTCTCTCCTGGCCCGCCTTCTGCCCCCCACTGTCACCTGTTAACCCCCCCACCCCTTTGCCCTACTCAGGGATTGGCTTTGAGACCGGGCACACACACACACACACACACACACACACACACACACACACACACACACACACACACACACACACACACACACACACACACACACACACACACACACACACACACACACACACACACTTGAAATAGGCATGAAAACATGGTATGGTTTTAAAGTCTTTCAGTGTGAACAAGCCAACTGAAACTGGGCTGTCACAGTTATCTCTTAAAATGAATCAAAATCGGAAGCACCAAAAATGTCTTATATGATAATTAATTAATAATTTGCTCAAATTTAGCATTCTCATTAGTTTTATTAAAACTAATTCTGGGTGATTTCAGGACTTACCTATTTCTTAAAAATCAGGGGCATTAATGTTCTGAAAAAAGGAAGACCACAAAATTAAATATATCAGCTTTGCTCAAGACATGAATATTAATTATGTGACCTTACATTTGCCTAGAAAATTATTTGTTTGGTAAGGCACTAGCTATAGTAAAATTACCAGTCGAATGTTTGCTCAGTTGGTTTAGACTTTTGCTTTTTTTTTTTTTTTTTGTGATACAACCAAGCATTTTTATTTTATTTTATGTATTTAATGTTTTAATGTTTTCCCCCCTGTATGTTGGTTGGACCACTACTTGATTTGTTGAAAAGTAAATTTTCAAATATTAACCCTCTGGTGTTGTCCGGCCATTTTAGGTCGAATGTTTTGTTTTTTTTACTTTATCGGAATGGTAAAAAACGTAGTGACTTTTGTAGAAGTTGCTATGTGACCAAAAAAACAACAACAAAAAAAAATCATGGACTTGATTCTAAAAAGCTAAATAGTTGTTAAAAAAAATAGTCACACTTTTTTTTTTCGCCGTCAAAAAATGACCGCTGTAGGAAATGAATAGGAAATACAAAAAAATATGAAAAAAGAGAGCAATTTTTTGGGGGTACAATCTGTAAATACAGCAAAAAAGCATAAAGTAATATAAAATTCTCTCAAAATATATGATATATTATTATTATTGAACAAAAATATATTACATTGATTTTACTGAAAATAAAAATGTTACATGGCGTTCGGTCACTTTTGACCGGGAACAACAGCAGTGTGACTCCCAAATGAATAATACGGGTAATAAGCAAAAAAGCAGTTTTGTTCAAACATTATTTTCTAAGAAATAATAATAAAATAATTGTAAGTATTGTTTTAATGAGACTTTTTCTTCAATATATCATAACACTTGTATCACCCTGACCGTTTGCTCCTTATAAAAATACCAAAATGAATTTTAATAGCCTACAGAAATTAGCGTGTTCATCATGGAAGAGGTATAAGCATGATATTTAAATTTAAATAAAAAAATGTGTTTTAATTGTTTGATGTTTGTTGAACCACCAAGTTGTTTATGTGGGAGTATCACTGTACAACTGTGTCTATCAATCCATAAAAAAAAATAAAAAAAATAAAAAAAAAATATATATATATATATATTTTTTTTTTTTTATACAAATAAAAATGGATATTCACTTCATATGGTACATTAGCTATTCATGTGTAAATTTTATTGTAAAAACATGGGACAAACCACTGTGCCCAAACATAAAAAGATAAAAAGATTTTATATTTTAAACAACCACTGTCTTGTTTCTTAAGTCTCTTCTAAATACTCTCTCCTGTTTCCCCCTCCTAATTCTATCATTCTTACACTCTCTATAATAAGACTCTTTTGTGTCCTTGATCAGTGTGACCTACAGTGCTTTCTGTGGGAATATACTCTGTCTTTTATGAAATTATCCTGGATACAGAGTGGGAACGCTGTAGCTGTCTGGTCCACCCTGCGGGCCAGTAGATCCGTTGGACCTGGTCCCATGGTGAGGGTGCAGAGAAGATCAGTCGTCCCCTCACACACACTGTCCTTCAGAAACATCTCCATGGGGGCATCATTAATCTGGACCTCATAGAAACACAGAGGAACTATTTGGCTTGAAGAGACTGCAATTTATAAGTTAGGGTGGCATACCATATATACATGCTATGTTGAAGCAAAGGTGAACGTTTTCTTTGCTCTTTCTCATCCATACCTCTATTTTCCCATTTCTCTCTCCCACTCTCCGTATCTCTGGTCTTACACTTTTCATATCTCCTCCAAATAGTCTCTTGACCCTACAGCCATCTTCATTTCAGTTACAACCGTGACACACACACACACACACACACACACACACACACACACACACACACACACACACACACACACACACACACACACACACACACACACACACACACACACACACACACACACACACACACACACACACACGCACACACGTCACATTTACATTTCAAACTGGCACTGTGTCTGCCACACATTCATTATTTACCAGCCCCTGGCCACGGTGGAGAGTGCCTGATCTCTCACTCTCTCCATCTCTCTCTGTTTCTGTCTCCCTGTGACTCCTACCCTCTTCTCTCCCATCTCCACTTCCCGTTTTACATTGTGGATGGCGAAAGTTATGAGTACAAGGTAATTATGGCTCTCAGCATGGCCAAATCATTCCAATCACTCTCATTAACTTGGAGGGGAAAAAAACAGAGAGGAACGTTTACGGATATGGACACAACTTGTCTGGAAATATATGTCTTGATATAATAGGCCTAATAAACTCACATTTTTAAAGATGGAAATGTAATTGATTTGTTTTCTATTATCACAATAACACAATTAAAGTAACAGATGCGGGAATTTTAAATAATGTACTAGTTTTGCTATTTTGCCTCTCTGCTATACACCAACATCTAAATAAATAAATAAATAAATAAAATTGTATTAAGAGATAATACAGAGTTGTTTCTTCATTCTTTCTCTAATCAAAACATTTTAAACAAAACTTTTTAACTAATAAAGGTTGTCCTTAATTTCATTGTCCATCATGTAAGATCCCCTTTTATAAATACCATTTTGTAATTTTCCTTTGACAACGGCCAGTTTGACATAATCTTTCAGGAAATCCTTTTTTTATTTATTTTTTTATGAAAACGACAACACAAACATAATGGAATGGGATTTGATGAATTCTGTGATGTTTTGTGGTATTACTTGTTTGTCTCACTTTAAACATGCCACCCTCTTAGATCCATGTACAGAAATTGGTATTAAGTTGACACTCGTAAGCTAAATTTCAATTCCTTGTTGATTTAATGGCTACCTTAAGCTCTTTATTTCATAGGCAAACTCATATAAAAAACAAAAAAACAAAAAAACATTGAAATGTTTCCTTTCTGCATAACAGGAATGACCCAGCCACCTTGATATGAAGCTATAAGTGTGAAGTCTGGATAAATAAAAAAAGAGTATGATATAGACAGAGATAGTGTGGTGGGCAGCTGTCTGTTTATACTGTCACTGGGTTTGTGTTAGAATGTAGGAGTGACGAACATCTATATTTCACATTTTGATGAGGCCAAGACACTGTGTGTTTGTAGTGATGTTAATTTGTCAGCTATTTACAGTACAAAATGTTCTTGAATGTGACAAAGGTGACATCAAACTCTGTAAGATCCAATACTAATGCTATAAAAAAAATCTAAATATGAATGGTGGATCATTGGAGTACATCTTCAGGGATAATATACCCATATTTTTTTTCATATATCCAGATATTTTTCAGTCGTATGACTCATTAATAGAGCAAATAGAAGCACAGACAAGGGAGCATTTTGTCTGAACTCCATTAGAATATCACCTCACCTCCTTAAACTCCTTCAAATTATATTTAAATAGCTTCTCTGTAAACCCTAAAATGTTGAATATAGTAAAAATATATCTCTTAAAATGTGTGTTGTCAAGTTTGCTAACGTGTTCCCTAAAATAAGTGCACTCAACCATTTATGTTAACTAGTTGTAAGAACCCGTAACTCTGCTTTGCAGTTAAAATGTTTTTCTATACTAACCAATTTTAAGTGTATTTGTTCCAAATTGCTAAAACAATCATAAAGAATAAAAAAGATTATAAAAAATAGAAATTAAAGGCAGAAGTGTTATGCACCTTCATTTGGCAAAATAAATGGAATGCTTTGAAAACGGTCCAAGATCACCAAAGGGAAAACAAATTACACAAAGCAACTATTTACAACAAAACAGCATCAATAATTCAAAAAAGCTAAAACATCTATGAAATCTTACTATTTAAATGCCTCCATAAATTCCTACACTCTAAAAAATGCTGGTTTTTTTTAACACAATTGTGGGTGAAATATGGACAAACCCAAACGTTGGGTTAAAAATTGAATTAAAAAATGTAACCCAGCCATTGGGTTTGTCTATATTTGACCCAAAGTTGGGTTGAAACAACCCAGCATTTTTTAGAGTGAATGTTTCGGGAAACACGCATTAACGATAAGTTTCAGCTTAAGGTATAACTTAAGAACGATGTTGAGCCGATGTCGGACAGACGTACGTGTGCTATCTGGGTATTAACTAGTAGTAAAGAGTAGGCTAAGAGATGTTCGGTTCATGACCGATCTGTTAGTCACACTGTAAAAAAAAATTACATCCCCAAGTCAAAAATTTCTAGTGACTGATTTTTCAATTAGTCTGACGTATTATTTCTCATTGAGCCAATGTTAACAGACTATTGCAACAAGAATTGCACTTGGGCCAATTCAAAAATTTTGATGTGACCAGTCACTAGAAAATTTTGACTTGGAGAGGTTAGAAATTTTTTACAGTGTATGTTTTGACCAAGCATGCAATTAAATTCAAGCACAAGGGAATTTTGGGTATTATTAGCCTCTAACACTTAAAATCATGTTGTTTTTGGATTTTCAAGCCAAAGAAGTTCAATTAATGCAATTATGAATCCAAACACTGACATTCCAAGTAATGGTTAATAAGTACTTGGTCCTTTTGAGTTATTTTACGTACATATATATTTACAATGTTAATAACAATGGAAACACATCAAAGTCTGTGAAAGGGTCATTGCCTGATACATCACAAGATATGACACGTTCGTGTCATTGAAACTTGTCTTGAACATTTTATAAATGTTTTTCAAAACCATATGAAACCAGCATAAAGAATACATTTCTAAGAACTTGAACAATGTGATTTGACACTAGACTTTTTCCCTTTTCTTTATTATGGAATGTGTGTCATTGACTCATTTGCCAGTTGGAATGTTAACAGCACAAATTCAAACTCTAACTCCTTCAGAAGAAATATCTCAAAGATCCTGAACCCTCCAATATAATTTCAAATCACTGCAGTAGCACTGAAACCGTGAATTTGATGTTTAATTTTATTTATATCTGCCAGCTCATTGCATTTAAACAGCATCAGCTGTGCCTCTGCTCCAAGCAGTTTATGATGTACAAACAATCTTCAACATACCACCTCCTTCTTCGACACACACACGCACACACACACACACACACACACACACACACACACACACACACACACACACACACACACACACACACACACACACACACACACACACACACACACACACACACACACAATCACATGAGGTGTAAATGAACAGAATAGAGACAGATAGCTGTAGGCTGCAAGCAGGCGGGATTGGTTTGACCTGCTGACATGCTGCGTGCAGGTATTGGCGGCTCTGTGTGGGCCGAGCACTTATCCCCTCTTTCCACTGTCAGGAGAGCCCACACGGGCCTCACCGCTGACCTGCAGCTGCATGAGCACCGTCTGTTTCATCCAGGTGCACTATGTATGGCCGCATATATATTCGTGTAAACAAACACACACATTTACACCCGCTCACAAACGTACGACATCGCAAATGCACACACGCAAGAATCAGTTTTGAACGCAGGTGGCGAGTGAACCCACAACTGTATCACTGCCAAGATATGATCAGGTATCCAGCATATGTGCGTATGGTCCACATATGTTTGCTCAGATTTGCTATTTAATAGAAGCCCTGCGTGACTCAGGGACAGAACAGCTTTCCTCCAAAAATGCCCTTTGACTAGAGGGAAAAGAGTTAAGTATACCTAATACAATGCACATGTGAGACTGAAATGATCCTTTTGTAAATTGCTTAAGAAAAGAGATCGAGAGAGGAAAAAAACATGGCATGCAGGACTATAGAGAACAATCTGGGGTGCGTTTTTCGTACAATTACGTAATACATCAGTTTCCCGAAATCGTATTAACATAGTCACACCTCTGTCGTTTGAACCACGTCGGTTCAGCAGTATGGGATTGTTGTAATGACGTCACGCACAGGTGGTAGAGTACATTGACAATTAATGTCAGATTAGTATAGTTCATTTACATGAACAAAAGAAAACCATTCATTATGCAGTATGTAATTGGTGCACACTTTACTAACATATGTTTATTCAGTCAGCAGTTTTCTCCACGACATAATCTCTCTGAGATGCTGCTGTAACGAACATGGTGCCTGATTTCTACGGTATTTTGTTCCCTGACATTTCGCTTTATTTGATGTTTGATCCATTGCGGGTTCCCTCTTACGTCATACTCCGGAGTTCCCTTATTGTGCCCAAGAGCAGAATATATTTAAGTCCACATCATACTAACAAGAAACAATGCTTTGAGAGCTTTAGTTCCAACTACCAAAGTTTACAATGCTGTTTGCGAATGTTCATTTGAAGTATGTGTAGCAAGGTTCGGGGAATAAGAAAGCGAGAACCGGCGACCATCATAAAATAAACAATCAACAAAAGCGAAAGTAAAACGGCAGCCCCTCACTGAGGACTGCTGTACAAACAGAAACAGAACACAACGAAAAGTTGTGAGTGTTAGAAATCACAAGATCAGAATGTTATCCTCTCGGATCACCTCCGTGAGACTCGAGACCGTTGTGTTGCGCAGGTGACGCTCATTAGCACTCGCACCACCGGCCTCACTCCGTTCCCATGGGTCTATGCCCCACCCTGCTTGCCACACTATGGTTTCAGAAAACACACAATCGCTGAACTGTGTGTTACATCGGAATTTGAGACCATAGTTAGCAAATGATACTTTGGGGAAAAATACATGTGCTTAACACTCACAAAGCCGTAGTTCCAACTACGCAAGTTTGCGATGCTGTTTACAAATGTTCATTTGAACTACGGAAGACATTGACATTGTTAGGCTGCATAAACTAGGTCAACCCGAACCGGAAACACTTCCTATAACACCCGATATACTCGTTACATCATATGCTAATGATGCATCTACGCTAATGTTAGTCTTTCTGTTTATTCGGAGGTTTACTGTAGTCAGCTGGATCCGGGCCATATCCAGATCAGATGTTGGACCTGCGCCTATAGGGGACCATAACGCATGGTGTAGTCAGCCGGATCTAGGCAGTATCCAGGCCGTATCCAGATCAGATAACGGACCTGTGGTCGTGTCTGCACCTAGACACGACCACAAGGCATCCCTGAAGTGTCAGCAGAGATTGCGTCAACTAGACTCTCCCCTGTGAAGGCCTCATCGACACTTAATATTCAACAATATTATTGATCTGCCTGCATTGACACCATTATATGAGAACTGAACTGAGCTGGATGATGACATCACTGTTTTCTCCAGAGCGTCTATATATAAATTAACTAAATTAAAGGGATAGTTCACTCAAAAATGAAAATTGTGTCATCACTTACTCAACCTCGTGTTGTTCTAAACCTGTATGGGTTTCTCTGTTCTGTTGAACACAAAAGAAGATATTTTGAAGAATGTCGGTAACCAAACAGTTGATGTGTCCATTGACTTCCATAGTGGGGAAAAAAAATACTATGGAAGTCAATGGACACATCAACTGTTTGGTTACCGACATTCTTCAAAATATCTTCTTTTGTGTTCAACAGAACAGAGAAACCCATACAGGTTTAGAACAACACAAGGTTGAGTAAGTGATGACACAATTTTCATTTTTGAGTGAACTATCCCTTTAATTATTTTTTTACAACAAAAATGAACCATCACTGAACTTACTGGACTATGACGTTTTTTTCTTCTAGATATGAAAGCTTTAGCATAAGTTCTGCTGGGAAGACTCAATTACTACGTCACTTATTGCCTTCACTTCTATCCAATCATATTCTTATGCTCACTGCATAAAAGCACGGTACTTACACATGTTTGAGTTCGCAGATACTGAAGCGACGATTACCCCCATCCTCCCCACCACCACCAGGATGGTCCCGTCCATACCTCCCAGGGGGGTCGGCTGCGCCCCTGCCTTCATCTTTAGGCAGGAATTGCAGATCCGATACTCTCGGATTATGCACTACGGACGGGGCCTACGCCAAATGACTTTGTAGATTATCAGCTTGCTGAGCTGTCAATAAATGTATGGTTTATTGAAATAACTCTCCCGAGTCTTTCTGGTAGAACTGCTGTGCAGCAGAAACAAACTTTGTTGCCTTATTTTCCTGTTATCATTGTAAAGCTACTTTGAAACAATCTGTATTGTAAAAAGCGCTATATAAATAAAGGTGACTTGACTTGACGCAGAATCGTTGAACTTGACAGAACATCAGAACTTGTGACCATATTTGACTAACAATGCTTTTGGGAAACGCACCTCAGGTGGGGAAAGATACATCTGTTTGACACTCACAAAGATCCTACTGTATATGAAGCTTTTATATGGCACACAATGAGACAAATACATCTCCCCGCTATCACCTGGACCTCCTCAGGTGTCAGCTAACAGATTTCTGTCCATGTCTGGCAGGAGAGGACAGGAGAGAAGGGGTGGGGGTAGAGAATGTGCAACATTTCACGCTCTTAACTGGGCTGAGCTCTCAAATAGTTAAAGCAGTGGAAAAAACATATGATGTGAAAACAACACCTGTTATTGGTGCGAGAGCGAGTTGAGCGCCAAGTTCCTGTTGACTGACAGAAGCTGCCAGAGCTGGAGAAAAGAAACGTGCTTGATTTCAGTCTTGCTCGCAGCAACCACATTCCTGAATTCGATCCTCACTAAATCTTTTACTCCTACCAGTCGGTGCTTATGGACTAACCCCCGTAATGGCGTCCAACACAGGTCGTCTGCACGGGGGCTCGTTTAACGGGAAGAGAGAGCGGTAAACACACCCAGAGGAGGGATAAGGCAGCCAGGCTGGTGCCTGAGACTTGGCCGGGGTCCCTGGCTCTAAGACTGGAGCTAGCTCCTGCAGCAGGTGGCTGCCTACCTGCCTGCAGAAAAAAAAGAGACAGAAAACAGGTTCTCACGGCAGGCTCTGGTGGAGCCAGGGTTGCCTGCCAAGGTATTCTGTCAGACTGAGCTGGTTTAGAGAGAGAGAGAGAGAGAGAGAGAGAGAGAGAGAGAGAGAGAGAGAGAGAGAGAGAGAGAGAGAGAGAGAGAGAGAGAGAGAGAGAGAGAGAGAGAGAGAGAGAGAGAATTCATTGAACTGCTTCATTACCACGGCAACAGCCAGATTCAAAAGTGGTGCCTGCCAAGAGGCCCCATTCAACCCACAATATACCACAATTCAGTGAGCACATTACTCCAGAACAGGAAATGCAGATATGTTTTACTTTACTGCTTTCTGATTAAGCTCTAAACAATGTTTTACAGAATCATCTAACATGCTGAAACCAAGGTGGCGTAATATGGTCTAAGCTCTTCGGAGACTAGTTCCAGCAGTGTGATCTAGTGTGTGAGGTCATGACTGTAACTTTGTTTTGGGCAAGCTGCTTTAAATTGGAAATCCTAAGATAGTGAGGTTGTCCCGACTAACCATTACTTGAAATAAAGTTACTACGGATGCATGAGTGTTTTTAACACAACTGCTGAGAGAGTGACAGCAAATTTGAAATTTTTCTCTTTTCTGACCAACATAAGAATGCAATTATATTTTTTGCATTTTAAATTGACCACTATTGAAGTTTACCCAACTATGACGACTTCCACTTCTGAGGACACTGGAAATGCGAAAAGGATCCATAACGTATTTTCCTTACATCTCGAATACATGTGAAAAAGAAATAAATGTACAAAAGGAATTGGTTACACTTTAGATTAGGGTCCAATTCTCACTCTTGACTAACAATTAACTATGACTTTTGCCTCTATAAACTTCTAATTACTGCTTATTAATAGTTAGTAAGGTAGTAGTTAAGGGATGTAGAAAACGGTCACGCAGAATAAGGCATTAACAGTAAAAGTCTAATAAACAACCAATATCCTATTAATATGCATGCCAATAAGCAACTAGGTAATAATGAGAATTGGACCTTAATCTAAAGTGTTACTAAATAATTATATTGAAATATACATTTTATATTAGGGTAAAATGATTCTATTTTATATATGATTTTAAATAACACGAATTATTAATTCATAAATAGAATTCTGTAAAGTTTTAAAAAATCAAGTTTTTGTTAATTATATGTTTTTGAGTCATACCACAGCCGTGTCATAAAAAGGTCAAATTATCTCATTTAAAAGAGTTCTTGACATTGGCACACAGTCATGAGGGTCTGCAGGGCACGTCCTTATTTTGTTGATCCTGGAACAACATTCCTGTACGAAAATTGTATGCTAACAATATCCCTACCCTAAACCTATCCCTACCCATAAGTTATCCCTAAAATCAGAGGGAAATAATAGGTGACTGACGTAGAAGCACATGAGCCTGTTTGTAAGCCTAAACTTGATATAAAATGTAAACTTGTCCCTCAAACCTGATTGGTTGATTGGAATGTTGTTTCAGGATCAACAAAGATGTTGATCTAGGAACATGTTGCACTTTGTGAAATCAGGTTCTGTGTTATTAATTTTATACCAGTACTATACCAAAGGCTATCTTTAAAAAAAAAAAAAAAATCCCAAAAATGTGTATCACGTCACCATATACACGTCCCATATTTTTTACCAGAACTGATAGCAGCACCAATCGTGTTCTAAGAGCACAGGGGTATCCAACTCCGATGAATCCTTTTCTCCCAGACTGAAGGTTCAAATCCGACCAAAGCGATATACACATACAGATAATCTTATGCTAGGTTTAAAGGCATCACGTGCGACCCCCACTCATCCCCGGCATAACTGAGGGGGAGCGTAGATGTGTTTGATGATTGTCTTCAATAAAAGAGAGCGAGCGAGTGTGAGAGACAGAGAAGAGAGAGAGAGAGAGAGACACAGCTGTTTCTTCCCAGCAGAGTGCTGGTTTAGGGCTCAATTGTGCATTTTGCAGATAAAGTGACAAAACTACTGGAGGCGGTGTTGTGTGCAGCTGTTGCCACAGCAACCGTGATTTGGAGACCAGGTTCTCCATTACCAGTTCATTTAAGCTTCCTAATTGCATTCCACAGAATCTGGGACCACAACTGCTGCTGAGAGGGAAACATCCTTTTTACTGAGGGAAGAGAAAAAAGGGCAGCGTGACACTGCTAGGCTGGAGTAAAGATATGTTTAATACAAAGCACGCTTAAAATTATGCAAGAATTTCATGTGTGAATGTTCTAAAATAGCGAATGAACATACTCCTCTGATCACGTTCATTCACACAGCTCTTGCAAACATATGTGAAAGTCAATATGGACTGCATCCGCAATGTGACGCAAAGTGAATGAAACGTTTTCAATGAGAAAAATATGGTGGTCGGGACTTGAAGGAGTCAGGCAGTTAGAGGCACAACCTGATATCACCAACTGTAACATGTTCCTGGATCAGCATCTTTGTTGATCCTGGAGCAACATTCCAATCAACCAATTAGATTTGAGGGACAAGTTTACAGTTTAGTCTTACAACAAGGGTTAAGTGCTTCTACATCAGTGTTATTTCACCTATCATTTCCCTCTGATTTTAGGGATAACTTATGGGATATGGTTAGGATAAAATTGTTGTTCCAGGATAAACAAGGAATGTTGTTCCAGGATAAACAAAATATGCTGACCCAGGAACACGTCTAACTTGGCGAAATCAGGACGTGCCAGTTAGAGAGAAGTAAAAAAAAAAACATGCATGTGAGCAAAGGGTGAAAAAATAACGGCATGGGAGAATACAATTATTGACGAAAATACTTGCTGAAGACATGTTAATGAGGATTAAATCAATGTAAGTTTTAATGCACAAACAATCTAAAAGTCCAAAAACGCTCTAAAATCTTCAGTGCGTGACATTCTCGCATAGTTTGTGAAGTGGTTAACGTGGGGCATGACGTTATGTTGCATGTGTGAACGTGTGCGTGTGTGTGTGGGAGAGTGAAATAGCTCTAATTGTGCTGGGCCATGGCCTCTGAGCTCTATTATTCCATCCTATGGCAGCAGGTCATGCCTGTGGGGCCATCGGCCCTTTGAACCTCTGCAGGGCTGAACCTTTAGAGAAAGCCGGCCCACAATGCTTTTCTTCTGCGCTTCTCTTTTAGTGGGGTTTGAAATGATTGGTAACTGTTGAGCCACTGTTCTCTCCCTCGCTCCCCTGCTAGTGACCCTCTCTCCACTGTGTCAGAGCCACTAGATAAGACAGCAGTCCAATTATCCGCACACTCTCCCTTTCTCTGTCCTGACACACACACACACACACACACACACACACACACACACACACACACACACACACACACACACACACACACACACACACACACACACACACACACACACACACACACACACACACACACACACAGTTTAAGATCAGCAATCGAGGACTGCTGGCTCTCTCAATCAAATTATCTGCAAAGCTTCGACTGCGACAGTTCACCTCCAGTCCACAATAGGAGAAGCTTAACGCGCAAACCGTATTTACAAAAAGAATAATGGAGTGAGGTCCACATCCGCATCTAAACAACCGTGTTCGCACCTTCACATGAGAGCACTCAGGGGTAGATTCAGAGCGAGTGTGAAAGCACCCATCTGTCTGACAGCTCTGACTTGAGTGAGTTTCCCTTCTGAAAGAGTGCGGCCCAAGTGCAGCCTCCAATTCAGGATAAGCTGACCCCAAACTCAGAGTCTGACCTGGCCTTTGTGTTCTCTCACCCTTTTCCCTCGGCTTGCGCAAACAAAAGACCTCTGGCCCTTCCACGCTCTGCACCCAGCCGGCCCTTTCATGACTTTTTTGCCATTTTTCTCCTATTCGATTATTTGTTTTTTTTTCTCTTTCTTGGGGGTGGATTGGGGTATTGGGGGTGGGGTGCTATTCGATTCCTTCACGGCTCCCAGAAGTGGCACAATTTATATCGTTGCCAGGGAATTAGGACCCCCCGACCCCTTTGTTGTGGATTGTATGGTGGTTGGCTGAGGGCAGGGCCGGGGTGGATGTCCCTTTATTTCTCTATTAGATGAGGGCTTGGTTCCCACAGGAGCGCCGGGGAGCTATGAGGTAATGTTTACAGAGCCGGGCCCTGAGAGAGCGAGAGATGTAGTGTGTGTGTGGTGTGTGTGAGTCACCGTGTAGGGGATGTACAATCCTTACAAATTGTTGTAAAGACAATTTGAGTAACAATTAGGCATTTTGCTGTGGTGTTACCGCAACCTCGTAAATGAGTAAGTTTTCAGCTGAAATGAAACTTGCGCGGACAGGCAAACAAACAGACACAAACAAAGCCTTAGACAACCACGCTGTTATCACACGCAGGCACACTCTTTCTGCACCAGCGGATAACTGTAAAACTGAATATATAAGATATACACCCACCCACACACACACTTCAACACACACAAACACAGAAGAGTGGAGGAAAGAGAGAGAGAGTCTGTTCTTCATAGCGAGGAGAGGACAGTAATGGAAAGAGAGAGAGATTGAGAGGAAGGAATGCAAGGGGAGGAATTTGAACCATTATCGTTTAATACTAAAAATATCATTCATATTTTTAAGGTGTTGATGCCTGAAGCTCTGATGCTTTCACTGGGATTTTACAGACTGTAATTGTGTGTGTGTGTATTTTTATGAGCCTCGGAAGCAGATGAACATACTCATCTGATTATGTTCACTCGCAGTCCTCGCACACACACGCCACAGTCAACATGGACTGCATTCGCAACCCGTTTGACTACAGCAATGTGACCCAACGTGAATTGGTCAATAATCTTGTCAATAAAACTATTGATGGAAATACTTGTAGAAGATAAAAAAAAAAAAAATAAAAAAAATATATATATATATAAATTGTGACATTTAAAATTCTCTATAAAATATACATTTGATGCAAGATGTAAAAAAAGCACAAATATAATAAAAATAATATATATATACTTTTTTTTTTTTTTAATAAAGCAATGTTCACTATGTATAGGGAGGGATTTGATAAAAATCTGATAGCTTGCAATGTATATAAATGAGATATTTATAACAGTATAGCAGACATAAAATGCTTAAATATCAGTTGTCACTTTATATCTCCCAATATATCTCCCAGTAAGATGATATTGAAATGCTTAGTTATTCTTACGTTTACTTAGTGTAAATCAGTAAAGATGTCAAAGCAAAAGGACATGTGCACTATGACCTGAAGGTGGACATTTCTACAATAATAGGCCTTTTACTTACTAAAAAGTATACATTTTCAATAAGATAACAGAAGGTAGAAGATTGTGTGCAACAGGTTTATCAGATATGTTTTGATGTTGATAATTCAGAGGCCATCAAATATCAAATATGCTTCAGTAGGCTTTACAAGGGTAAAAAAGGGTATATTTTGATGTCATGTTGAATTTGATGCTTCCAACTCCTTGTTTATTCTTGAAAACACCAAAGCAGTACAATCATACTTCAGAAAATATATCCATGCCTTTTCAGCACATACACACACAAAACAAATTAACATACACAAAAATAAACCAGGACTGTCTTCTGTTTAATGCTTGAGTAGCCCCATGAGTTCATCTCTCCCCCTCTGTGGTGTAACATGTAAGCTCCTGTTCAAGCCCAACCGTCCCACAGGGCCTGAGCTGGAAGCCTCTTTTTCTCTCCGTCTCTCTCTTTCTCCTTCGCTCTGTCCCAGGTCCTGGCGATCAATGTTCTAAGCCCCAGGTTGCCTGATTTATCTGCCTTCCTACAGGCACCGTCACCTCCACAAACTGTAAAAGATCAATTTACACAACTCCGCCACCAGAGCGCTATTGACATAACACGGGTGACCGCCTCTCGTCCTCTCCCGATCTTTTTCTAACACACATCTTCTTCCTCCTTTCTTGTTTCAGAGGTTTAGGTCAGAAGGATGATTTGAGAGGCTAATGTCAAAGGTCACAGATTTGATCTTTAGCCTATCTGCCCTGAAAGAAGCTGTGCTCTCTCGCCAAATACTGACCCGCAACTGTGGAGCGTAGAGACAGCTGGGCACAGTCCTGCAGTTGATGATAACCCAGGCCCGGGGCAGTGACTGTGCTCCATCTATGAAAGAGAATTCAGGAATTCTTTCATTTGAGGTATTACACATGCTCGGTGGAGCAATATTGATTTTTTCTTTCTTACTGCTTCCTCTGAGCCGTGCTGCAAGCATAAATGTTTTGCCAATTTATCAAAGTTTTATCTGGGAGAAAAAAAGAGAGAAACAGTAAGGATGGAGAAAGGAGAGAGGGAAGGTAAAAAGGAAGAGAGATCGAGACAGACAAACTAAGAGATGTAGAGAGCGATACCGCAAACATCCTCCCCTGGCCATGTGCCACTGCCTCTCTGCCTCTCTCCCTCTCTCCCAGCAGGGGACTGTGGGAGGAAAGGCTGGCATTTATAAATAAAACCATATGGCGAAAAAACAATAACGTGTGGACGTGTAATTGCTAATTGCATAACAGTGCACTGAGTCTTCCTCCTTGTTTCACTGGAGATGCTTAAATAGGTTCAACAGAGCCATTTATGAGCTAGCACCAACTACCCACGGTGCCAAAGAGTCATTGCACAAACAGTATACACAGACGTATACTACACAACTTCTGAGATTGTGGCTGGAACATCTCTAAAGGAACAGTTAGTTCCAAACTCATATCACTCTCAAAAGTGAAACACCAAAAGTGTATTTCTGAAGAATGCCATGGCCACGATTTTGAAAGTGAATATAATGAAAGTGAATGAGGACTGGTGCTGTCAATGTCTAAAATGATAAAAGTGCCACACCAAAAGTTGTTCTTCACTGAAATTTTGATATCCACCCTAGCTCTCATTTAAGTGTTAATGAGGCAGGAATGATGTCTAAGTTGTAATGAATTGCTCTGAGTTGGATCTTTTCAATGAATTGGTTGATCTATCACAAAAATGATCTGAAATGTTTGTTCACAAATCAACTCCAGTTAGCACTGGAGCGTATGCTTATTAGTGAATAATGACTTAAATTTTGGTTTGTTTACCACGGAAAGCTATCATGGAATGGAATACAGAGAATGAGTCAAAAGTTATTATATTGAGCTTTTGCTTTCTTTTTGAGGTGTAAAGCCCAAAGCACACTCAAGTTTTGGCTTGAAAGCTTAGCGCACATGTGAAGCGCAGAATGAAAATCCTTTCAAAGTATACTCCATTTGATAGTGTGTGTGAAAACAGCTGTTTGACACATGCACACTATAAACTTTGTCACTGTCATGTCTATGTAGATGGATAGAGCATAACCCCTTCACACAAATTCTTGTCAACATGGGCATCAATTATTGTTAACCCGTCTCTTCGGTTTCTTTTTTGTCTGTGAAACAAAAAGCTAGGCCAGTGTGTCCACCTTGTGCACCAACTAAAGCTGTCGAACACAGCTTTCTTTTGTATACTTCTTTTGACTGGTACGCGTACACATGTGTTCGACGCATGCGCAGTTTTGAGCAATCTATCCCCACTGGTTACTTACAACCCATGTAAATATCTTTGTATTCTTACACGCCATGTACAAATGAGGGTACTTTCTAACCTCTTCGCACAATCTCTCATCTAGGCCTCCATTGTAGCTGTAGCTTGAATGCGTTCCGGTCTGTTCTGTTTATGCAATTTTTCTTCGACTACCTTGTGAATCGATGCCCCCAGGGCACGGTTGCCACATTGTGGATAAACGAATTACTGCAATTTAATGTGCATGAGCGACCTGAGAGTACAAAGCACACGCAGTTACAAAAAACCGACGGTGTGCCTATTCATCTGTTGATGAAATTCGAAGTATTGAAATTCGATTAAGTAATTAATCCCCCCAAAAAAACAACAAGGCGCATGTGTGACCTAACTGTACAGAGTAAATCGGGGTACATGTGAACTATACTGAACCCAAAATGTATGACAAGTGCATTGTATGCATAGGTACATGTATATAAAATAAAATAAAATAAAATAAAATAAAATAAAAACCTTAGAGCTTAAAGCAGCACTCAGTAGCTTCGGGACTTCTTCGCTGTATTCTCGCTTTTTGCTCGCAGGTTTCTCTCTAGAGCTCCCCCCACAGCTTCGGAATAGATATTTGACAACACTGTCGTAAAAACTCGTTGGTGATTCTCAGACACCAGAGGCTATAGATCAACGACATCAAAGCAGACGGGACGTTCTTTAAAACGTCTTCTTCATTCGGGTTCGGACAGCGTGAGGGAGCGCAATAATGACAGCATTTTAGCAGATTTCTTTTGGCCGTAAAGCAATTGTTTACATCGCGAGACCTGATATCACGCGAGACTTCCTGACGCAGCGGCCGGCGGCCCGCCGGCTCAAAGTTGCAAGTGCGTATTTTCCGCTCACGGGCACCAGGGGGGTGCGAAACGACCACCATTCAACCCGAAATAAGTAATATAACCATTCCAATGACTCCGAAGCTGTTCAGTTAAGGTAAAAAAAGTTACTTAGTTCACCTTTAAAGCGATGGTTCACACAAAAACGAAAACTCTGTCATATACTCACCAATAAGTTTGGTTAATCTTTGAACACATATTAAGATATTTTGAAGGAAACCAAAGAGGTTTCTGTCCCTCCCTTGAAAGCCCAGATATCCAAAACTTATAAGAACCAAAAAGGTCATTAATGTATCGAGAGAACTAGTGTGGATTGTTATAGCGCCTGACGCACAAGCTTCCACATTTACCATGTGATGGACTCATATGTATGTGCGATTATATATAAAAGCCTAAACTAAATTTGATTAAACTAAGCTAGAATTAAACCACTGGATTCATTTTATTTTGTTTTACAATGCCTTAATGACCTTTTTTTTGGGGGGGGGGGGGGGGGGGGGGGGGGGGGGGTCTTAGAAGTTTTGGTTACCTGGGCTTTCAATGGAAGAAAAAAAAGAAAAAAAAAATCACTTGTGTTTTGCTGATTGACCACGAGAACGTTTGGAACGAGATTAGAGTGAGTTAATGATAAAATAATTTTCATTATTGGGTGAATACGCCTACCTTTAGAGCTCCGTTCCCCATTAACTGTAATTGGAAAAGAACAACCAACACATTTTCAAAACCTCTCGTTTTCTGTCCCTCTGAAAAAAAAAAAAGTCAAAGGGATTTGGAACGACATGAGGGTGCTGACAGAATTTATATTTTAGGGTGAACTATCCCTTTAACACATGACCACTTTAGAGCTCAAAAGTTCAAAACCGAGCCAAACTGCATTATAATGTAGTGTATTGTGGAATCTCAGTTCGAGTCCAACGGAATTCCACCTGCCGCTGGGAATGATCGGCGTCGATAACCACCTCTGTCGGTCTGTTACAATAGATAAAAGCTCAATTAGATTATGTCTCATTAGTCCGGATCGTATTCCAGCAGACTGTTACAGCCGGACAATGAGAACGCTTTCACTTTCTTAATCATTTTGGTTTTGATAAGGATATAGCAGTAGAGGTGAGGTTACAGGGGATGCGTGGTAATAAAGCCTCCGTTTAATAATGTAATCTTAAATTACAGTTTAATTACAGCCGCTTAGTCACAGGGGATGCCCCGTAATTCAATCACTGGCCTCCAACTACTGTATCACACAATGCCTTATCGCACAGTTTTAGCCTGGATATGAATAGCTTGTTTCGGGACTGAGTAATTGGTCTGAAGTCTCAGGCTGCACTACTAGTGGACCACTCATGGCCATCCATTGCCTTTGTGTACTGTAGATCATGGAGACAGAGGGAAGAGAGAGAGAGAAAGAGACAGACCACCAAGCTTTGTACAATTGTATCAAACACTCCCCAAAGAACACTGGCAATAGGATGCAGGAGGACTAGAAGGCATGGAAGTTTTTTTTTTTTTCTCCCTCCCGTCCCCAGGTCAGAGTCCACATACGCAAATCCAATTTGTCTTTTGTTTCCCGGCTCTGATTCCTTTAGAGACCCTATCCCATGGATTTTATGCAGCGAGGAAAATGTAATGCTTTTCATAAATTTCTGGAGGGAAAATTAGGTTTGCGTAGAGGCAACTTCATTTCGGCAGGGGCTTGTGCTCGTTCAGGCGGGCGGGCTGGTATCGGCCAGAAGAGGGGAGGCGCTGACGTGTTTGCCGAGTAGGAAGAAGAAATGAAAATCCAAACGCAGGAGCTGAGTCAGCGTGATTCACTTTGCCTGTTATTGCTCTCGCACAGAGACAGCGCACTTCATAAGGTCCTCAGAAGTCTTCGGTTCGAACACACTTCTAAATAGAAGCAGGGAGCTCTCTGTCTTTCTCCCCCCACCTGTCTCTGTCTTTATTTTGCCTTTTACTCTTTTTTTCCCATTTTCTTCAGCTCCTTTCCTCCCAAACGTGTCAGACAGGAAGTGCTGCCGTAGGGATAGGTAAACAGATTCCTGTCAAGACTAGTGAGCGAGGAAAAATAAGAAGCGCACTGCACAACGTGACCTCTGACCCCTCCACCGTCTGGTTGGCTATGTGGGCTGGAGAGTTAGAGGCTGAACAGACACCAAAGGTGCACAGGGCCAGGTGGGGCATGCTGGGAAGGCACCCCATTCTGGGAGCATTTACACCAAAGCTGCATGGCTGACTGAGCCCCCTCCCCTGCACCTCTACAGCACAGAACAAATCCATTTTCATGTCATGCTGTCACCACATTGGCCAAAACACACATCTGTGGCTGGATGTCCCTGACAGCACATTGCTGCAGGACTCATAAACGGCAATGGGCCTCTCACCGAGAGCACTCTATGAATGATAAATCTGACATGAGAACTCTCATCTTTACATGCGACATAAACACAGTCATATATGGCCACGAGGGGAAATGTAATGGAGGATCACAGCGGGAGTTGAGACTCAAAGCGCATCGTAGCGTTATAAAGTGGCTGTTGAGGTGGGTTTTGGCCTCCTCTCTGTTGTGATTTCATCTGAATTCATCATGATGATCTGATCCTGCGTGTTCCAACTCCCTGGAAAGACTCAGAGTGACAGCTGACACCTGCTTGCGTAAGACTTTGTAACCCCAACCCCCATTCTCCATTTCCCACTCGAACATACGCATTCTGTTTGGACCCAGTGTTATACCAGGCAGATCAGTGCATATCATTTTTTTTGCTAAAAACAAAAATCAATACAGGCAATTTCTTGTTCAAAAGTTTTTTTTTCTATGAAAAAAATGTAATACCTTTTTTCATCTAGGATGCATTACACTGATCAAAAGTGATATTAAATATATTTATAATGATATTTTAAGAAATGGTTATTGAGCACCAAATCAGCATTTTAGAATGATTTCATGATTTCTGAAGGATCATGTGACACTGGAGACTGAAGTAATGGTAATAGTTACAGTTACATACATTTCTTCAAATTTTAATTCAATTTAATTCTTCTTCCTTACATTCAAATTCATCTTGTAATTTAACATCCTGTTTGATACCTCAATTCAAATTCATGAAGTCCCAATTAATTTCTGATTGGAGCACAACCCTCAGACCAGCATGATGGCACTGTGGGATGTGGTATTTGTATGAGTAGTAATATACTGTACATGAATAAGTAGGGCTAAAATGGTTTGAAATATCACAGCTTGTGAATAGCTGTCATTCCACAGGTGATAAACTGTAGTGTTCTTTGCTGTCACATGACCCAATACATTGTGGAGAAAATTCCTATCTTACTTTCTCTTTCCTTCACACGCGTGGACACGCTCAGTCACTCTCACAGAACTGCAGCAGGTCCTGGGCCTCATAAAGCATCAAAATCAATTTGTTTTAAAAACACGTTTTTCAGAAACTTATTAGGCGCTTTAGAGATATTTCATACACCTTCGACCCGCAAAGGATGAAAAACGGCAGGTGCAGCGGCAGCCCATTTCTTCAGCCGTGCACGGAGCTGCCGCAGCCCTGCCGCTGGGGAGCCGTAAAACAGGCGCCCAGCCCCGGCGGCGGATGGCACGCTCGCTCTGCTACCGGCCCTGCGCCCGCATAAATCAAGATAATTCTCTGCAAGCCTTGAACTCTGACCTTACCACAATTCATGGGGACGTCAGCAGCAGCAGCCGTGGCAGAAGGGAGGAAAAGAGGGAATGGGGATAGGAAGAAAAGAAGGGAGAGAGGGAGAAGAGAGAGAGTCCATTGGTGGGGCAATGCATAAACGAGTTGGAGAGAAAAAAAAGAGGGGGGTTACTGAGATTAGTCACCATCCAGATTGGGCCCCACTGCATTTAAATGGTCCCTCTTTACGAGCCATTTATCTTCCACTCTGGCCATTTTCATTACACCAGAAAGCAAGTCGCAGCTACCAGCTGGATTCTACTGCACACTGAAAATTAATAACCTCCCCCCTTCAACATCCTCACAGCCTTTACTGTCTTACCCTCTAGCTCGCAAACACGCCACCCATCCCCCCCTTTCCTTCTGAAGGTCCCTATATATATACGCAACGGTGGAAGCGCTCTCTCAGGTTTTGTGGCTATTTGCATCCTTGCATTTCCTGCAGTCTTTCAATTTTCTCCACTCGCATAGTCCTTTGCCCTCACCTCCTCAACCTCCTCGCTCAATATCTTGCCCCCTCAACACAAACAATTCATCTCTGGTCTTTTAAAATGTTCCCAGCTTCCCTGTGCTGCTGGTAGGAGAGATAGAAGGAATGAAAAAACAGGGTTAGTACTTTCATTAATTCATTTGCCCTGGTTTCTTTTGCTCTTGTGTATGCAGAGGGGATTGACCCCCCTGGCTTGATGGAAGAGAACTGTGAGATTTTACTGCCAGTTTTGTTAATACAGACATATTCAATGTACTAGGGAGGGGATGTGCGCCTGTAAAATGGGCTGGGTTACAAAATGTTCTTTTTTGTAGGATACACCCAAATCTGAAGCCAGTCACAACAGCCTGTGACACTTCTGATCCAAATTGAGGAGTGAAGCATTCTGTGGACTGGAACGGTGAACGTTATTTCGCCAAGTACAACATGTTCCTGAATCGACATCTTTGTCCTGTACAACATTCCAATCAACCAATCAGATTTGACATACAAGTTTACAGCGTATGTCAAGTTTAGGCTTACAACCAGGGTTAGGTGCTTCTACACTATCATTTCCCTTTGATTTCAGGGATGTTATGGGTAGGGTTAGGGTTAGGGGTAGGGATAAGGTTAGGACAAAAGTTTCCGACTGGAATGTTGTTCCAGGATCAACAAAATACGTCTTACTTGGCAAAATCACGGTGACCGGACAGGAACACAGCATGAGCTCTTCTTTAGGCCAAAGTTGGCAAGCCAACTGAATTCTGATGTCATGTAATGATGTTTCCACGCTGAAATGTACAGTATCTTACACTGAAAACGTTTTGTCATCTAAGCTTGAACTACTCTGTAGCTCTTTGCACCGACAGAGTTTTATGTTAGCATGTTGTTAAGCTAACATTATAATAAAAAGTATTTTTAATTAAGCTATTTATTGTCAATTTTCAATATCTCAATATTAAAATATTTATAAATCAATATTCTATTGCTTCGGCTGGCATCTTGCATGAAATTGCATGACTATATAACTGAACCAAGGATTGTCAGGGGTTTATTTTAAACCGGATCTATTTTACGTATCTTTTTTACAATGTGCCGATGCAGCATTTGGTTGCACAACACCGCTACTCAATAAAGTAGTTTGTTTATAGAAAACACTATTGTGAAAACTGTGATGGCTAATGTAGTAAAGTTTGTAGTGTTGCTGATTTTAGTTAGTTATTCCCCAACAGTGGCATACAATGCCTTGAAATGCTACATCGATGGGCAATTCATTAGATTTTGGAACCAAGAACTCATGTGAAGACTCCTTTAGTGGACTCAAATACATCAACTGACCCTACAAATACTATAGTCCTGACACCAACCCATGTGAGCCAACTCCCTGCTTGCTTCCACGGCTTCCCTGCAGAGATAAAAGCTCACCCAGTCTAGCGGACACTCACAGGTTTCCCGAGAAAAGCGAGAGCGTGACCTTCAGCTGCTGTTTATCTGAGCTTCATCTGCATGACATCACGCCTGCTGCCGTGATCTCCACACTGGGGCGCAGGCAGATGGAAATCAATGAAAGTGCTGCTCACATCCAAGCCGGCATGTAAATCACTCGGGTTGTTTTAACAGCTCTGGCGGCGGGGCGTAAGAAGCTCAGCCTGCCTGCGGGCACGGAGCTGTCTGAGAGCTTCTGCTGACCCGACCGGTCGCAGGTCCCATGCCCATGTTGTGCGATTGGTCGAGTGCTGCACCACTGAGAGGGGCTCAGAGAAGTTAGGTGACCCAGATGGTCTCCTTCAGGTCTAGGGAGGAATGAAGGGGCAAGCCCTGACTTTTCCCTCTCCAAAAAACTCCAGCTTTCTCTCTCCCTGTCTCTGTGTCATCCCCCCCCCCCCCCATCCCATCCCATCCCATCCCAATCTCCCCTTCGCCGCCGGGCTATCAGCGCTGCACTTCTGCATCAGCAATTCAAAGAGACAATGGAATGAAAACAATCTTTGGAACTCCATGAGAAGAGCCAGAGAGAGAGAAGATGAAGGTAAATAAAAGCCAACGCTTGACGCGTGGAACAAAGATGGCCCTCTGTATGCATCACCGTGGGGATGCTGTTTGTGTTGAGGGGTGGCCGCGTGTGGCAGTGCCTTTTGTCCCCCCACCCCTCCACCCCCCAAAGGGGAGCTCCAGGGAGCCGGCCGATCAATACCGCAGCCATTCCTCCTGCTCACCGGGGGAGCCGACCACACCGACAACACACCACTTCGCTTTCATGAGACTAGCCACAGAAGAAGAGAGGGAGAGAAAAGATGAGTGAAAGAGAGAGATGCCTTTGGTGGAGGGGGGTGTCCTGAGACATAAAGGCTGGAGAATGAGGGGCTAAGGGTCCGAGCCCCCGGCGCTCGAAGAGGAAACAGTACAAAGTGCACTTGCGTGCAGGCATTTTATCTATGCAGGCCTGTTTTATCAGCGCAGAGAAACTTTCCAAGCCCCTCAGTCGCATTTAAAGCCGAAACATTTCAGACACTTTTTTTTATGTCTTACTTTCTCTCTCTCTCCCTTGTGTTTGGAAAATAAACATTCTTCTCCTTTGGGATATGCCCCGCTGTGCCTGAATATTGTAAGTAGTAAAATTCCAATTAGCTAATGACCAAAGCCATTGACTCATACCATATCGACCGCATATATGTGTGTTTTAAGTGTTTGCGTGAAGACCGTAAATGAGTATTTGTGTGCACACACTTTCGCTCTTGTTCGATTCCCAGCTCTACCTCCTCTATTTCAACAGCCCCTACCGAATACAGAGACCTCATTCAGTTTGGCTGTAATGCTCTCTGCTGTCAGGGTCTTTGAGGAAACCCCTGTACACACACACACACACACACACACACACACACACACACACACACATCCTTCCAAGCAGCAAACGACTGAGTGGTCCAGTCCAGTGCTACACACCAGATTATATTTCATGGCTTGCTCCGGGAAAGATTAGTAGCACTGTACCACTGTGTTTGGCAGCTGGAATGTAGAGCACCACTGCCTGACATACTGAGGACACTGTAGCACAAATAAAGAGTCATCTATAAAAGCTCAGCGTGTCTTCTGTAATATAGGTATTCAATAACAGGGTATATAAGGCCATAATTAGAATAATAAGCCTTTACAAAGCTGATGATTTGCAACCAACTGTAATGAGCAATGAAGGGGAAGCCTAACGTATGATTAACTGCCTCGTAAAACATGAGTCGTACTTCACAGGTCTGCTTTTCTTATGTGAGCCAATACTGCCAGTTAATTTTACCTAGGCATTATATTCACTCTATTCACTTTTTACTTCACCACATTAACCTTTCATGTTTTGGAAGTTACTTAAAGCAACTGTTTTACTACTATTATTCTTCACTTGTTTATTTAGTGAGATTACTTTATTGATTAATTTAGGCCATCTTCACCCAAGAAAAGACAGACACACACACACACACACACACACACACACACACACACACACACACACACACACACACACACACACACACACACACACACACACACACACACACAATTATGTAATTATCATTTACCAAAGCATGTCTTTTTTTTCGGTGGAAATGGACTTCCATACTTCTTAAACCAGAACATGATATTACAAAATAAGCAGTACATGCATTTGACTGAGTTAAACAATCAAATTCATTACATAACGAAACACAATAGAGTGAGATTATTTGTATATTTAGAGACAATGTGTTATGAAATATGAATGTTTTTCTCTCCAACTGTCATTTAATTGTTAACTATGATTTTTTCCCATACATTTTCCATTCTTCTAAAAAAGTTCATCAAGCCTTGATGACTGTATGAAGATAAATATGGCTGCATTCCACAAACCCTCACAGCGTGAGATGCACAGAATGAGGGAATGACATGTATGCACACACACACATACAGCAGGGTGCTTCTTTTCTACTTACATTTACATTAATCAGACGAATTTATGTATCAATGCCTTGTTTACTAAGTGTCAAGATAGATTTATTTACTTTTACCAAAGTGTTCGAAAATTTAAATCTTCAGTAATAGAAGAAATGTCTTTCTGATTTCATGTAGAGAAATGGTTGATGAGAGATGCTGAGTCTATGGCAGGGACAGGGGTGAACAACTGAGGATCTGTATCACATTAATATCCAAGAAAGAGACACTTATAAAATATTAGTATGCCGGCGTGAGTTGATTTTTCATTTTTTCTGTGTTATATCTGTGCTATATCTGTCTGTGCAATGTCAGTTTTATAAATATGTTTTATATATATATATATATATATATATATATATATATAAAACTAGCCAAATATACAGGCTGTTATAATTTAATAATATATATATAAAAGTGCTGGGGTTCTGAATAATAATAATAAAAAAACTAATTTAGAATATCAAAATCTCAATTAGGGTTACAGTATCAAACCTAAACAGGATTTTTTTTTTTTTTTTTTTTAAAACATGTAAAACACCTAGTTAAAGATGTTGTACTCAACAGACTACATGGACTCTTAATCAGTTATTATATCAGTTATATTATTTTTATTTATTTATTTTTTTAATCTTTTTATTAGGATTAACCATCTAAATGAACCATTTTACTAAACTAAATTAGACTTACAAAAACAGGTGATGACCATTAAGCTGTGAATTTGATTATTCCTTCAGCTCAAAAAAAAGAAAAAAAAAAAAGAAAAAAGATACACCATCACGCTAAGAAAAAAACAGTAGAAAACGTCTTTAGCTCAGTAGAAAAACAATAGAAGTCAATGGAAAGTCCCCATTTTGGAAGAAAAACAAATATGTGCCCGTGTGTGCCCATTTTGGGCAGCGTTATGATGATTGTTTTTGAGTATTAGCCACAGTGGGTCGGCCCACTCTTTTCCTCTGATCATCTCCACTGCACACATTCATATCCATTCCACATATACATACACAACTCGTCTGGACGACCTCTCTTCACCGGTGAGTCACAGAGCCAGCAGGAGCCTACTTCTTCCCAGAACCCCCTGCTGACTGTTTTTGACAACAGCAGAGAGCAACAGAGTGATCATAGAGACAGAGCGGGCGAGGGAGAGAGAGAAAGCGGGAAGATGACAGGATGAGAGGAGAGTGAGAAAATAGCACAGCGGACAGAACTGTCTGTCAGAGTTGATGAAAAGAGGTAACGAGAGCAATAGGGTGCGCGACTGTGATGCAGACCAAAGTATAATGCACACTAGCACAAACATAAGCAGCATCATGTCGTCATAAACTGACACATGCCCTCTCAGACTGCTGAGCCATGTGCATTTTCAATGAAACTTCCAAACATCTAGTATAATTTGGGTGCACAATTAATGTAGGCAAAAAAGCAAAGTGTTTATCTACAAGTTAAAATTTTGTTCAGTCTAACTGAGTCGTTTGGGTCATTCCACAGTTCATATTAATGTATCATACAGTGTGTGTCTTAACATACTGGACATATTCATTTTTGTCTTCTTTTGCCACAATATCCCAGTTAAGTGAACATATGGGTGAATTTACCACTTTGAGCAGATGGTGCCATGCCACTCAACCTCTGACATGAAAAAAGTTGTTGTTTTAGTCTGTAATTCCTTTCTCTAATCAAAATGTTTCAAATTAAATGTTGTCTTATAGTAATATTGTTTTAATCTGCAATTGTTATTTTAAAGGAGTTTCCTATGTTCTCGATTGCATTTACTTCCTGTTAGACTTTTGTAATGCAACCGTACGAAATGTCTCATGTTGTGATTGTAACCCTATATAGTTCCCTAATGAATTCGTACGAATTGCCGTGAGATTGGGTTGTTATATTTCAAAAAGTCTGGTTTATCCTTTTATGGAAATGTTTCTTTAAATTCACATTCAAATTTCAGAGCTGAATGATACTGCATTAAAGGAATTGTTTTAAACTAAATATTCTGCCATCCTCTACCAATGCTATTTTTGTTTTCATGGAACACAATATAAACCCAGGACTCATCGCACAACAACAATAATGCTAATTACATTAATGCTAATAATAATAATAAAACGACTACAATACTGCAGTCTCATCAACAACAACAACAAAAGTACAAATATACTGTCATGATCTCAGCCTGTGCTCCACTGGTCTTGTGTGGACTTTTATGTTATTTCCTGTTCTGTACCATGTTGATTAGTTCTTTGATTTTTCCCAGACATGTCTTGTTTGCCAATTACCCCTTGTGTATTTAAACCCCAACATTCTGTTCCTGGTTCACTGGTTTTTGTGTTTGACTTATTATGTTTTGTTAATAAAATAACTGCATATGGACCCAGCTTCCCCCAGTTTTTTTTAGTTCACCAATCATTACATATACACACACCTACACACTTTCGATCACATGGATTTCTTACAGATTACGTACATCGAATGCATTCCATTAGGATTCTATTAGGCCTTTGATTGTGGCAAATGGAAATTGATCAGTGATTAAAATCCTTAGCGCTTAATCCAATCAATCAATCAGTACCGACTGGCATGTCACAGAAGATCTGGCGATCTGTCTCCAACTGTAACGCTCACTTCACAGGTCTGTGCTGCCACCACCATACATCTCCAGTAAAACACAATGTTTATCATGACCATATTTTAAAATTCTCTAAGCTATAAAAACATAAGGCTCTGATAAGAAATAGATGAAGCTGTCTTTAAAACAACATGATGAAGAGGTGTCAGACTTCATTGTCTGGATTTGTGTTTTGGTCCATGGTACTGGATACTGCTTGGTTTAGACCTTGGCTTTGCTACACTGCTGGACAGCTTTTAATTTATAGACCAATTTATGGGTTCCTGTTAAAGACAAGATACAAAGATCCATTCAATGCTGTTCTATTGCTGATGTACTCGCTCAGTCACTGAAAAAATCACTCTGACTCCCTGTTACTCTCTTTCAAAACACACACATCTTCAGTCATAACTCCTGAATAGAATACTGCTGGCAGGAAAAAGAAAGAAATCTAAAAATAAAGAGAGGAAGGCAGATGAATAGAGTTCTGCCGAGAAGGACAAGTCAGCTCTGTTGATCCTAAAAAAATATTCAGTTTTTTTTTTTTTTTTGCTGTCAAAAAAAATCAGGCACTTTCATGCATGTCAATTATGAATTAGGTAGAACTATAGTGCAGTCTCTTACTAGACAATGAACTGGTATTGTTTAAAATCTTAGAAATGATTTGTTGCAAATTGTGCAAAGCCATTCAGTTTATACATCGTTTTTGCTTTACAATCGAGTATAGTAACCTTTCATGAACGGAATGCCAAAACAATAGCACAGTTATGCTCAGGTAACCAAAATACAATAATGTCAACATCCGAGTCAAGCAGCAAAATATTTATCCAAAAATGATGACTGGAAACCTCACATGGGTCAATGTTTTTGTGTCCATACCTAATTATTTATTCAAATCCATTAAAAATCCAATTCACACCAACAATTACTTGAATATACACTACCATTAAAAAGTTTGGAGTCAGTAGTTTTTATTTTTTTAATTTTTATATTTTTTTATATGAAGCAGCACAACTGTATTCAACAATAATAATAAGAAATGTTTCTTAAGCACCAAATAAGCACATTATAATGATTGAATTGAATTAGAATGATTTCTGAAGGATCATGTGACACTGAAGACTGAATTAACGGCTGCTGATAATTCAGCTTTGCGTCACAAGAATAAATAATATTTTAAAATATTACAATAGAAAACAGTTATTTTAAAGTGTAATAATATTTCAGAATATTACAGTTTTTTTCTTCTTCTGTATTTCCCGATCATATAAATGCAGTCTTGGCTGGTCTTGGTGACCACAAATGGTGGTGTACCTCTATTAATTAAAACTATAATTAAAACTACTACTACTAAAAAAAAAAAAAAGAGAAAAAAAAAAAGGAAGATACTGAAGACTGAATATAGTTCACATAGAGTTTACTGGTGACAAACATGCAGACAAGAAGCATGACATTCAACAATAACTGACAAAGGATAGAACAGAAAAGGGAGTATAAATACACAAGGTGAATGAGGGAACTAAACAGGCACAGGTGGAGGAAGATTAAACTAATTGTTAGGACAAACAAGAACAGGTTCAGACAGAACAAACGTAATCTTTACACTATCTGTATGTTAAGAAAAAGCCTCATTAAAATAATGGAATTCCTTACCAGAAAATGTATGAAATACTCGTTTTTATTAATAATTTTTTGGTTTACTGCTTCCTTACATTTGATAAAAATTATTCTAAGTCTTTACGGTGCAACAAGCAGAGACATTAAAAAAAGAATCATACATTCACTGTAAATTAGTGATCAGTTGACTTAATTTAAAAACAAAAATGTTGGAAACCCGTTGCCTTATAACTAATAAGTAAATAAACGTCGCTTAATCAAAAAAAAAAAAAAAAGTAATGTGGAATTGTCAAGTTCACATAACTTATTTTCTCAATTAAGCATTACTTTTATTTACTTAATAATTTTAAGGCAACGGTTTATTCAATTGTTTTAGTACTGAACACTTTGTTTTCAGTGTTTTTATTTAAATGCAAGATTTCAAATTGTAGAATGTGGTCCAACTACCCAAATATTTATGAATGAATAATTTATATATAAAATTACCTTAATCTTAATACCTTAAGATTAAGATGATTGAGTACATTTACATTCATTCAAGGTGTAAATAAAAGATTTTATTACATTGTAAAAGATTTTTCCTTTTCTTTATCATGGACACAGTTATTTGTCATTGACCCGTACATTCAAATTATTTAGCTTTCCATTACCTACATTTCCCACTTTGCAGTCTGTCACTGTCCAGAGCTGAAGTTATAGGTGCTCAGGAGCTTATCGACTAGAAGAGATCCACACCAACACCAATCCAAAACCCCCTGCCAAGTGCCGCACACACACACTATGAAATGAATGGGCATTGTTCTTACTCCATAAACTTGTCAAACCTTCCTCATTCCACCCTCTCTTCTCCACACCAAAGTTCCTTTTTTTCCCAGGGAGCAGTTAATAAATACATCAAGATAAAAGTGCTGTGCTATTAAAATGGAGAGAGATGAAATATGGATGAAGAGATGGAGCTTCAGGTGTGTCAGATGTGATTTAATATAGTTGTGGCGGCAGCGCCCGGGGAGGGAGAGATTACCATGAGGACGGCGGACAGACAGCGTGACTTTTGACCCCATGGAGCAGGCATTACCGTGTATAGTGCTGAGCAGAGCTGTATGGATCCAAGTGAGGGAGGAATGGATTTACTGATCAACACCCACATCAATCTGCCTACAGTCTGTATGTGTTGGTGTATGTGTGAGACAAGTGTGGTGTTCTTGTCTGCTTGTTCATGGATGTGAAATCTAGTTTTAATTAATGCCTGATTTCTGGGTGTTTTTTGTGTGTCTGTGTGTGATGATGTCAGACTCTAGGACCTCATTTACACCTGGAACTAACATCTGTCTGATCCGATAACAAGTGGACTGCACTAAATGCAACTGTTAATGAGGTACAAAGTGCTCGAGACGCATTGAATTACTCAAGCCATTTTTGGAGGTGGTAAAGGATACATGTGGCCATATCTATTTGCAGTGTAAATGTTCAGCGTGTCTCGATTCATCCTGTCAACCATTCATCTTAAGTCCTCCTACTTACAAAACATGAAATCACTGTCAAAGACAAAAGATTTAAATAAATAAATAAATAAACACAAGACCACAACGTTTTCAGTAGGACTGACTCCAACATGTTACCCTATAATTTGAAGTTAAGTTTCATAAGCTAAGTTTGTAGATGAAATGTTGCCCTCTGCTCATTTTGTAAAAAAAATGATATGATCAATAAGTTATGAAAACATATGTTTCTACATTGCTTTAACTAATCAAAATAAGTTAAGCAATTTTCAGCTCATTTTTTTATGTAATTTAAGTTGAAATGACATAAACATCCAAGTTGATTGTACTTATAAATTGAAGGCAGCAACTTTATTTTACAGTGACAGTATATATGTAAGGGATAATGTAGAGCGAGGAGGTTGTATTCGCTATAACAACCGCCTCGGTCTACATTATCCCGCTTATTACATGGCTACCTACCATATAAATCAATAATTTGATGAAAAATATTGATTTAAAAAGGAGTTTATTGATTTTAAAATGATTGTATTGCTTCCGCTAAAGAAAATAGTCCGTTATGTCTCTACGGTTGGAATCCTGCGTCCGTAGCAACGCTCCGTTTTTTATGGCAACGGTGTGTTATCCTTAGCAGCGGTCTGTTATCAAGAAATTACAGACCCCATTCTACATTAGAATTCAACCAAGCCATGTAATAAATATATATATATCTATATATTGAAAAGTATATTATATAAATTGAAAAGTTTCCAAAAAACCCTAAAACAAGCCAACAGACCAGCCGGAACAGGTATAGGCTGGTTTAAATGCTTTTTTTGCTGGTTTAATTTTTTTTTATATACACTTATATCTATGCATGTTTTATAATAAAGCAATTAGATACATGTTTTACACATTTCACATGTTTTATTGTTATATTATTTATAACAGAACAGGCAAAGAATATTAAATACTCCATTTTGGAATCAACTTCAGAAGTAGTGAAATGAGATCCAATCTTGTTTTAATCAAAACAGGATTTTTAATAATAACTATGTCGATTGTTTCTCAAACTGACTGCTATTTTTGGAACAAATGAACAGTTTCATTTATTGAGAGTCATAAGTATCCCTGCTCTCCCTTAAGTGATGAATGTAGTCATGAAATCTGAGACTGATCAGTGGTCACCAGAGATGCATTTAAGACGCCTGTTAAAACCATTTGTAAACAGGCCAAGAAGTTTAATCACATCGTCTTAAAGTCAACAGCTCAGCTTAACCTGTGTCCAAACGATTTTTACCTTATTGCTTATGTCCTTGTTGTTGCACAGTATTTCCAAGATGGATTTTCCAGGACTTTGAGACATCCATCATTTACTTTCTCTCTCCCTTGCCCCTTCCATCTTTCTTCCTCTCACTTTGCCAGTCTGTCTCTACATGAACATCTCTATAATCTAACACCATCCAAGAATGATAAATATCTGTGCTTGTTTAGCGGTGTGTGTATACGTGTGTGTGGTTTTGGCATGGGACAGGCAGGCTAAGAAGGATTGCAGAGGTGTCCTCTGGAAGTGCTGAGTCGTCATTATGCAGCATCTCTCGGCTGTCATGCTTTTAACCCCATCATTAAAGACGGTCTGTAATATATGCACAGAGCAGGTCAGAGTGGCAGTGTTAAAGCAGTCACTGAACGTTTGCTCTCCTTCTGCTGTGTCCTGTATTTTTTTTTTCTCCTGACATTAACCTGAATGTCTTCTTAAAGCACTTTGCCATGTTTTCACCCTGACAACCTGCTGAACAGATCTGGTTAGAAGGGCTTACATGTTATTCGCAACCAAAAAGAGCATAACGGTCTGTAAGTCAGAAGAGTTGGCGCTATGGACGAAATGTTTATGCTAAAGAAATCTTACAGCCTCTACTGGAAAAAGTCTGATTGACCAAACATATTAAAAAACAAGTTTTTCTAACATAAACTGAAGTCTAAAAAGACATTGAATACTCTGCAGCCAAATTCTGAAGAAATGCTGGATACCTTGAATGAATTATTCAGCACCCAAACAATACAATTTTTTTATTAAGATTTGTTTTCTGTTCCCCTGTTAAATTTGTGTTTCACATCCTATTTGAACAAGTCAGTGTTTTTCTCAAACAAGCTCAGTAAAAATTACAGAGTACATTTCCTATTTTTAATAGATAACCTAAGTTGAATAACTCTGAGAAATCAAATCCTGTCTGTATACGGTTCAAAAGTTTGGGAACAGCACTTTTTCTTTTAATGTTTTTGAAAGAGTCTCTTATGCTTACTAAGGATATTTATTTGATCAAAAATGCTGTAAAAAGCATCATTTTCAGCATCATTACTCCAGTCTTCAGTGTCAAATCACTCAGAAATCATTCTAATATGCTGATTTGGTGCTCAAGTAACATTTCTTATTAATATCACAATTGAAAATGGTTGTGCTGAATAATTTTTTTTAACTGTGCGTTCACACCGCCGCCGGCGAGAGCGTCAAAGTGGCCGGAAGTCATTCATTTTCAATGAGAGCCGGCGGCGAGCTCTGGCGAAGGCAGTGCGGAGCGTCTTGGACGGTGAGAGCGGCGAGGAGAGTTGAAGTCAGATCAACTTTATGGTAATAAGCTATGACGCGGTAGTTCAGCATAGTTCAATGAGTCAGTGTTTCCCGAAACCATTGTTCTAACGGACATTCGCAAACAGCATCGCAAAGTTGTGTGGTTGAAACTACAGCTCTCCACCTGTGGTTAGAAGCATAGTTTCTAATTTGCATGACATGTAGACTTAATAAATCCTTATCTTGAGCAAAATAAGCAAGTTGATATTCAGTGCAACCTGTGTCTTTTATTTAGAATACATACAAATGTAATTTACATCTTTTAGTTTGTCAAGAGATTTAAAGCACAGTTTTTGAAGACTGCGCATGTGTGAACGTGCTCTACTATTTAAGAACGAGCCTATGATTGAATCTGGAAATAAAGCAATAACTGAGAAAAATTATAAATAGTCCTCAGATGCCATGTCTGTAATTTATAGCAAAACATCTAGCGTTGATTCGATCTCAAACAGATTCATTAAAAGTAGTTATTACTCCACCACGTGCGTGACGTCATAAACCAACGTGGTTGAACGACCACTATGTGACAATACGGTTTCGGGAAACAGTCTTGACTAGCTAGTTGATTTCTTCAACGATGCATCGTACTATGGTAGTTAAGCAGCGAGTTAAAAAGAGAATTGTATCAACAAGGAGAGTAAAATTACAGACACTTTAGCAGAGAGAGGCTTTACTTCCATTAACTTACAAAAAAGTCTGCAAATCAACGCAAAAATGTAGTTATTATAATGTTATTACTGTGCTATTACTATGTATCAAACATCATGAGCAGGACTCGAGCTGTGAAATGAAAAGTGAAACATGCCTGTGTGAATGTAACAAACTGTTAGACCACAGGAGCATTTTAAAACAGACAGGCCTCAGTGGGCATTCAGTAGGGTGTGAATGACCTGCCCTGACCCCCAATACTCAGAGGTGCACACACTAACTCACAGGAAGCAGCCTGTAATTCTATTTCCTGGACTCTATGCCGGACTTTAAAGTTGGATTTTAATGGCTGATCCTGACCCCCAGTCTTGACCTCAACTTCCTCTCTACCATGACTCTAACACGTCTCAGTGCCACAGGCCGGTACTTCATCACAGACAGGCTTCAGTGGTCAACTACAAATACACAAACACACGCACGCACGCACGCATGCACGCACGCACACACACACACACACACACACACACACACACACACACACACACACACACACACACACACACACACACACACACACACACACACACACACACACAGGCTGTTTGGGGTCAATAAGATTTTTCCAATTTTTTTTTTTTTTTTTTTTTTCAATCAGTACTTTGTGACATATTTTTACCATTTAAATAAAAATAACTGTTCTATTGTAATGTATTTTAGAATGTAATTTATTCTGGATTACTTCAGAATTTATTCATATGATTTAGTCACATGATCCTATTAAACTTCAGAAATGATTCTAATGCTGATTTGGTGCTCAAGTAACATTAATATTATTCTTGTTCAAAACAGTTGTAATTCTTATTTATACATTTTTGTGTGTGTGTGTGTGTGTGTGTGTGTGTGTGTGTGTGTGTGTGTGTGTGTGTGTGTGTGTGTGTGTGGAAACTATGATAGATTTGGTGGATTATTTAAATGAAACTGTTCAAAAGAACAGCATTTATTTGAAATAGAAAGCTTTTTGTAACAAAATAAAAAGTGTTTTCTGTCACTTTTGATCAATTTAATGTTTCCTTACTGAATAAAAAAAATGGCCAAAAACTTTTGAACAGTATATGTGACTGACAAATCTTACGAATATAAATAAGTCAAAACAACAGAAAAACAGTGTAAAACCTTTAATGCTTATTCATTTTAAGAAAGTTGTGACATGGAAACCATAGCTCAACAAAAGCACAATGCCAATATTAAGCGATGGAGAACATGAACACAGGGACCACCAATCCTCCAAACCCAATTCAACCTCTATTGGTGCACTGCCTTGGGCTTTAACCGACAACCATCGAATAATTTGGGCCTATTCGGACTGAAGGTACGCCTGGCACAGTGGGCCCTGATGAATTCCTCAGGTTGCTGTTGTCAAGGACGGCAGGATATGTTTTAATTCAGCCTGCTTCCCATATCTCATTGCACTGGCTATTCATTAATAATGTGTTTTAATTAGCTATTAGTTAACATGTTCCTAGTGTCAGAGATATGACGAGGGAGTCCCAGTGGGGGGCATGGGGGTGTGGGGATGAGGCCTGTCTCTCTCTCGTTCCTTTTCTCTGCGTAGAACAATTACTGGAGAGTGCTATTACACATATCGCTGCCTTATTAATGGCTGTTCACTTGTGAGGCAAATCATTGTACAGCTAGACAATGAATGGAGAAGACCTCCACCGTGACACACACAGACACACACACACACACACACACACACACACACACACACACACACACACACACACACACACACACACACACACACACACACACACACACACACACATACTGGTTTATGTGGATTAGCCAGACTTTTTCTCCAAACAGGCCCGGTGGTGGTTTAGATGGACTACCCTTTCCTGAGGTCCTAGAGCTATGAGAGTTAGATTAAAACACTCAAAAAAATTTGGAAAAAATTCAGGACACTTTAGACTTCAGATACACCCTTCAGAGCGTGATACACACCACCCTAAAATTATTGTGGTTTATAGAGACAGTTCTCTTTTTGAAGAATATGTGACTTATAAGGACCAAAACAAACATTATTGGGACTTTAAAGGGACAATGACGTCACTTGCTCATTAACATAAATACACATTAACATAAATACACATTAACCTGACACCACCAAGCATTAATGGGACTTGAATTATTATTTTATTGCACAACTCTAACATCACCATTGTTAGTTGGTGACACTGACTAACAGCCAGATAACAGCCTGTAAGAGCTAAACAATAGATTGTCACACAACACCAGTGCCATGACAATGAGAATGGAGCAAAAAAGGTAAAATAAGTCATTCTTACCCAACTTCAAAAGACCCATGGTTGCTCATAACAAAAAATAAAAAAATATATAAAATAAAATAAAAGCTGTTTTACAGTTTGCTTTTGTGACGGCCTCTATTTAAAACATTAAAGGAACTTTGGACTTTTGGGACTTTAGCTTATTCGTCGTATCCCCCAGAGTTAGATGAGTCCACACACCCCCTTCTCATCTCCGTGCGTGCCGTAACTCTGTCTGACGCACCCACCGCTAGCCTAGCTTAGCACAAACACTGGAGGTAAATGGCTCCAGCTAGCATACTGCTCCCAATAAGTGACACAATAACGCCAACATTCTCCTATTTACATGTTGTGATGTGTATAGTCACAGCGTGTACAAATAACAAGGTCACATGAGACACAGCCATCTTCTAACCGTATACATACTGGGAACTATATTCTCAGAAGGCGAAGCACTGCTACTGCGGAAGGATTTGCTCGCAGGACCTGAGAAGCCCGTGGTGAGGAGCAGAGAGTTCGCTCAGAGGGTTGTGCTAATCACTCCAGCCAGCAGTGCTTCGTCTTCTATATAGTTAATTCTATGAGAATATAGTTCCCAGTATGTATACGGTTAGAAGATGGCTGTGTATCATGTGACCTTGTTATTCATACACACTGTGACTATACACATCACAAAATGTAAATAGGAGAATGTTGGCGTTATTCTGTCACTTATTGGGAGCAGTATGCTAGCTGGAGCCGTTTACCTCCAGTGTTTGTGCTAAGCTAGGCTAGCGGTGGGTGCGTCAGACAGAGTTACGGCATGCACAGAGATGAGAAGGGTGTGTGTGGACTTGTCTAACTCTGGGGGATACGGCGAATAAGCTAAAGTCCCAAAAGGTCGGCGTGTTCCTTTAACACAAACATAGAAACACCACCACAATTGTCAGTGTATTTAAATCTTTTCTTTTTCTGACTGCCTCTTTGCAGCTATTCCTCTATTTCGAACAAAGTCCCTTATATTTTGCACTGTTCTTTGTGCCAACACGGGGTCTTCCACCAGTTTGCAGTGACTGCATTCAGTTTTGGTGGCCAGTTTTCCCCTGCTTATATGACCTTTGAAGTGTCGCATTACTGCAGCGACCTCAGCCTTAGACCACACTTTCTTTGCCACTCTTCTGGATCCATGTTCCTCATCAGCATACTTCCCTGGAAGATAGGCAAACAAAAATGAATAGATCACTAAATGTGTTGTCCAGTTTAAGCCATCAAAACATGAGGTCAGTTAATGCCACAGTTGACAAGAAATTGCAGTTTACTTTTCTTAATTCACTTTGGGTATCAGTTGGTGTCTCACTCGATGTGATTTCACCAACTTTACTAGCCCACATTAGAGTGCGGACAATATGGAGTATTATTAGAATGTCTGCTGTTCATCTATTTATGTGGCCAAACCTTTTGCTATTTGAATTAATTGCAGTAAGTAATACTATAATTAGTAACATGTCTTAAGTAATTTTGGCATTGTACTTTAACACACCGTATTTTAATTGAAACCAAGACTATGGGGTTTAAGGTCTGATTCTCAGTTTAAATCTGATTTCATAAGGTTAACTAAATAGTGTTGGAACTTGGTCTGAAAGTTTAGTCTTGATATTGAAACTGTACGTAACAATCAGCTTAATACTACTTTTAACCTCTTAATCTTCCAGATTTTGTGGCATGTTGTGACTCAGTCATCAAGACCAATTCATTTTTAGTCTTTTAACCAACTTGCTAAAAAGAGAATTAATAGAACATACTCATGGGCAATCAAGAGAACATGTGAAGAGGAGGAGGTAACTTTACTTTTACCTCAAATTCAGTATACATTTCCTGATAATAAAGTAAGTGTATATGCTCCCTTGCAGACAAGATGTTTTGTACAAATGCAGTACAGTTAAATTTAGGGCTATTCATTTATATCTCTTTCTTTAAGATTACTCTTGCATTTTGATAGTTGAATACATCACAAAGACGTGCATAATAATGTTAAAGGGATACTTCACCGTTTTTTCATATTAAACTATGTTATTCCCTTAACTAAGACGAGTTGATGCATACCTCTCTCGTCTCAGTACGTGCACTTAATCGCTCTGGCGCGCGGCGACACTTATAGCACTTAGCTTAGCCCAGTTCATTCATTAGGGACCAAACAGAAATGAAGCTAGAAGCGACCAAACACCTCCACGTTTTCCCTATTTAAAAACAGTTACACAAGTAGTTACATGACCAAGTATGGTGACAAAATAAAACATGGCACTTTTCTAAGCGGGTAAAAAGGATAACTATAATGTATGGCGGAATAGCACTTGGGACTCAAGAGCACTTCGACTTGGCGCAGTAAAAAGTCACGCTTGAAAAATCCTCTCCCTCTCACTTCTGTCATTAGAACCAACGTGACTTTTTACCAGAGGCGGACAGAGTACACAGCTTCATTACTTGAGTAAAAGTACAGATACACCTTGCTAAATTTTACTCAAGTACAAGTAAAAGTACTACAGTCAGATGTCTACTTAAGTAAAAGTACTGAAGTACTTGTTTTTAAAAGTACTTGAGTATCAAGAGTACAAGAGTACATTTTCTAAATATTGCATTACTACTGCCACAGTGCTTACATTGGTAAACACAGCAAACACTTGAAGCGAAAACTATCATTAACTTGTTCAGAAAATTGAAATAGTCTGGCGAGGTGGGGCCACGGGTTGGCACATTCCCGGGACGGACCTGCTGCGTCTTCATCCATTGTTTCATCCATGGTTTCGTCTCTTATCTAAATCTGACCATGGAGTTGACCTTTGGCGGAAAGCTGAAGGTGATTGCTGATAGGCTGTCCCAATCAGTGGCGCCTGCACAATCCAATCACGTTTGAGAGGGAAACAACAAATTGAGGGTTTCCGAGATTTTTCTTTTTCTTTTTTAGAAGTAACGGGTACTCACGGTTATGGATAGAAATGTAGTGGAGTAAAGAGTACAATATTTGCCTCTCAAATGTACTTGAGTAAAGTCATAAGTACTCCCCAAAAATGATACTCGAGTAAAGTACAGATCCCTCAAAATTGTACTTAAGTACTGTACTCAAGTAAATGTACTCCGTTACTGTCCGGCTCTGCTTTTTACACCTAGACGAAGTGCTCCCAGTGCTATTCCGCCATACACTACAGTTATCCTTTTTACCCGCTTAGAAAAGCGCCACGTTTTATTTTGTGTCACCATACTTGGTCGTGTAACTGTATTTAAATAGGGAAAACGTGGAGGTGTTTGGTCGCTTCTAGCTTCATTTCTGTTTGGTCCCTAATGAATGATCTGGGCTAAGCTAAGTGCTATCAAACTGTCGCCGCGCGCCAGAGCGATTGAGTGCACGCACTGAGATGAGAGAGGTATGCATCAACTCATCTTAGTTAAGGGAATAACAGTTTAATATGAAAAAATGGTGAAGTATCCCTTTAAGGGAGTTGGGCAAAATAAGAATCTCATTGTAGGGTATAAACCACTGTGTTTCTTCTGTGCATAGACAATAAACGTCTTGAATCTGAATCTTACCTTCAGAGGGAGGTACACTCTCACTTACTGTGGACGACACAAATGACACTGATCCTGTTGAAAACAATTTAACAAGTTACTTTTGTCACAGGAAAATATACATTTTATCAGCAGTGACTATGAATTGAGTTAACATACCAAAGTCTCCCATGTCATGGTCTTGCTCTGTGGTTGTAGAGTCAGAAACCATAGGCTCCACAGTTCCAAGCTCTGATGCGGTGAGATCTGTGTTGCTGTCATCAGATTCGCTCCCACTGTCTTCAGCATCACTTAACGCAATCTCATCTGGAAAATGGCATTAGTAAAACTCAGAGGTGTAAAGAGTACTTGAAAACCATACTTGAGTAAAAAGACAGATACCTTGCAGCATAAATTACTCTATTACAAGTTACCAATACGAGTAAAAGTGATTAACAATACTTTAGTATTTTACTTCTACTAAATCTAGGCTCAAAGATGCACTAGTCCTTGACACCTGAGACAGGCAGGTGAAAATAAGAAACAATTGATTTGTAAAATGAGAAGTCATGTTTATTTTCTAAAATCTAAATAAAACTGAACACCTCAATAGTCTAATAAATCAGGGTCGACACAACAGCCTCTTAAAGGGATTGTTCACCCAAAAATGAAAATTCTGTCTTCATGTAGTCAACCTCAAGTTGTTCCAAACCTGTATTTCTTTGTTCTGCTGTACACATAGATAGATATTTTATATATTTTTAACCAAGCAGATCTTGCCAGCCATTGACTAGTACAGCAGAACAAAGACAAGTTTGGAACAACCTGAGGGTGAGTAAATTATGACAATTTTCATTTTTGGGTGAACTATCTATTTAAACGTCTACAAACTCTCAAGTCTCAGTTAAGCTCAAGTGCACAAAAAGGCCACACGTAAACCAATATCCTTCAAAAAGGCCTTGTCAATATGGTGGATAAAAAAAAATTATGTTAAGTCAAATTAAATAGTCAAAGTCTACTTGCACTGGATGTGCTGGTTTTGGACTCATCACTGGCTGCAGTCCTGACTTCATCTAAATCAAACGTCTGCGATTTAGCACCTACTAATGCACTCGCATTCATGTAAAGTAGACTTGTTGACAAGTTTGGGTGAGTAAGGGCAAAACGCACAAGATATAGTTCAGTCAATGCCACTTAGATGGAAATATCACTTCTTTATAGCAAAAACAAACTGCTGCAGAAAAAGTTAGGTGCCATGCAAAATGTAATTTGTAATTGCATAACTTTTTGGCTACTTTGTAGTTGTACTGTTACTAATTACATTTACTCAAATAGTTTACAGCTCTGGTAAAACTCTCATAAATAGCTGGACATAAAAATCTGTGGTTGAAATAGCCACATCAAATAAGGAAAAGATAGTACTTGGTTTTGTACTTGCCACTTTTTGCAAAGTAACTATTTTTACTTGAGTAGTTTTGAGCTATTATACCTGCGTTTATGTTTAATGTGGTCCATGAGCACATAAGATAAATGATTACACAATCTGATATTAGGTTCATATTTAAAGTAATTCGACTGCACCTACACAAACATAATTTTGAATTACTGTCCAGCCATACTGTAGACTTAAGTTTATATTTCTGAATAGTAGTCCTCGACTCATACTTGGACATGAAAGGTGATTTTTTTTTTTCTTGGAAAGGGATGCTGACTACGCCAAGTCTAGATGATTATAAATTAACATTCAAAGGAAAAAACAAAAACTCAGATAATATCTACAAGGGCTAATTTCTGTACAAACCTTCAATTTCAATCTCATCCAGTGACTTCCCCTGCATGCTGGAAAGGTTTCCTTTCTCCATTGACAAAAGGAGTTTGGAAATCTTAGCCAGTTGTGTTGTGGGAACTGGTAATCTGTAGAAGTCGCGGTGAACACGGATGTCGTGACCCAGGAAATCTGCAACCTGATCAAGTTCATTGTGTTTTAAATTAAGGACTTGTGAGAGTGTGGCAACATGTTTCCTGAGTTGCGTTGACCTAAGGTACTCAGGGTGCTTTGCTCCACACTGGCTTGCATGAACATGCAAACAATCATGTCCTCTGTAGTGGCTCATTGACGTTGGTCTTGCAAACAGGAAGACATTTATGGCACAAATGCCACATTCAGTTCTTCTACTGGCAAGTAGTGACAAAGCATATTCTGACTCTGAATCAGGTATGTATTCCTTGTCAGACATGTCCTCAGCATCATCAGATGATATTTGGTCCAATTCTGGATGTGGAATTTTGTCCTGATCTGACAGCAGTTCATCCTCAGAAGCCTTAGGAGACTGCTGCGCCTGAATTGGTGAGAAAGCAAATTATTTGACATGGTGATTGAATCTTATAGCCAGTTCAAGTTCAACACTCACTTAGTAGATACTCACCTGTGCTGTGCTGTTAAAGTCATCTCTTTTAATTTGCTTGAGGCAGGATTTATGCCAGACCCCTGAACAAACTGGAACACATTTGAGTAAAATAATGTTAACACTGCAGGTCTATTTAAGTGGTTAGAGCACAACACATTACACTCTATACTAATTCACTAAATATCTAACCTGTGCATCGATAGCCAAGCCACTTGAAGGAAGATACGGGTCCCACACAACGAACACACTTGTCCAAGGAGGATACTGTTGCGCACACAAGGCGGTGTTTTTGACACTGTTGGCGAAAAATTTAATTGTAGTATTTATTTATGCCACATAGTTTGGACAAAGATATTTTATATTTACGCCACATAGTTTGGACAGAAAGATATTTCATATTTACATGTCGATATCCAATCATTTTAAATCCAATACCAATGTGACATTTAATTTACCTCATACATATGATTACCCTTTTATTGCATTTTGTTATTTATAGCGTATCTTATTTATATGCAGCTTATTTAAAGCATATCCTATATGAAGATATACCTTCTTCATATTTTTAAATTGTAGATGGGGAATATGTAGTTAGCCTCAGTGCCAGGAGCTGACTTCTTGTAGCCCAGTATAACTAATAGGGTGCCTATCCATTACATGTAACCAAACATCTTAGAATTCACATTTAACCAACATACAGATCCAATGCAGGCAGTCCAAGTGTTCTTAAAAACCAAAGTGACGCCTCTGGGGACGGGACCCTCTAAACTGTATGGACCTCCCAAGTCATATTTGGGTGGGGTTCAGTGTTAGATACACATACACTCAGATATTATACTGACTGTCCTTCCATTCCATTGTCCACATAAAGCATGTTCTACTCAGGTGACTACACACACACACACATACACTCAGATATTATACTGACTGTCCTTCCATTCCATTGTCCACATAAAGCATGTTCTACTCAGGCGACTGTCCACATAAAGCATGTTCTACTCAGGTGACTACACACACACACACATACACATACACTCAGATATTATACTGACTGTCCTTCCATTCCATTGTCCACATAAAGCATGTTCTACTCAGGCGACTGTCCACATAAAGCATGTTCTACTCAGGTGACTACACACACACACACATACACATATATTGAAATAGGTTGACAGATTTAACATTTTGCCACAAATAAGTTGTACATCAAATTTAATTTACCTCTCCAACCTTGGTGAGTGGGCCGAGCTCTGGACTAGTCTGATTCGGGTGGCTGACGGCTGTATGGGTGCACTTGCTCTCAGTGGTCAGCTGTAGAAGATCAAACAGAGACAAAGGACAATAAAGAGAAAGTCCTGGGAGCGTGATACTAGAGAGGACATTTGACATCTGAATAAAAAAAGAAACCATTCTAGTGTTGACAGAAAGACAGAGGAAAACCTTGCTTTAAAACTCACTGACAACTTTTCTGATATTAACAATCAAGTGCAAGATATTAATAAAAATCTATCTTTTGTGAGGACATACCTCTTCAGTATCATCAGTTGTGGAAGGGGGATTTGTGGTACAACACATCTTTGGAGACATTTCATCATCAAGGCCCTGTAAAAAGGAAAAAACAAACAAAAAATATTGTAGACCGTGGACTATGAAAACTACACTGATGAACACATTTGTGTTCACCGCGACTTCTACAGATTACCAGTTCCCACAACACAACTGGCTAAGATTTCCAAACTCCTTTTGTCAATGGAGAAAGGAAACCTTTCCAGCATGCAGGGGAAGTCACTGGATGAGATTGAAATTGAAGGTTTGTGCAGAAATTAGCCCTTGTAGATATTATCTGAGTTTTTGTTTTTTCCTTTGAATGTTTGAATGCAGCTTATTTAAAGCATATCCTATATGAAGATATACCTTCTTCATATTTTTTAATTGTAGATGGAGAATTTGTGGTTAGCCTCAGTGCCTGGAGCTGACTTCATGTAGCCCAGTATAACTAATAGGGTGCCTATCCATTACATGTAACCAAACAACTTAGCATTCACATTAAACCAACATACAGATCCAATGCAGGCAGTCTTAAAAACCAAAGTGATGCCTCTGGGGACGGGACCCTCTAAACTGTATGGACCTCCCAAGTCATGTTTGGGTGGGGTTCAGTGTTAGATACACACACTCAGATATTATACTGACTGAAGCTTGAAAAAGCATGTTTAGACAATGTCCTTCCATTCCATTGTCCACATAAAGCATGTTCTACTCAGGTGACTACACACACACACACACATATATTGAAATAGGTTGGCAGATTTAACATTTTGCCACAAATAAGTTGTACATGAGATTTAATTTACCTCTCCAACCTTGGTGAGTGGGCCGAGCTCTGGACTAGTCTGATTCGGGTGGCTGACGGCTGTATGGCTGCACTTGCTCTCATTGGTCAGCTGTAGAAGATGAAACAGAGACAAAGGACAATAAAGAGAAAGTCCTGGGAACGTGACACTAGAGAGGACATTTGACATCTGAATAAAAAAATAAAAACCATTCTAGTGTTGACAGAAAGACACAGGAAAACCTTGCTTTAAAACTCACTGACAACTTCTTTGATATTAACAATCAAGTGCAAGACATTAATAAAAATCTATCTTTTGTGAGGACATACCTCTTCAGTATCATCAGTTGTGGATGGGGGATTTGTGGTACAACACATCTTTGGAGACATTTCATCATCAAGGCCCTGTAAAAAAGAATAAACAACAAAAAAAGATCAATTATAATAAATATCTTGAAGACAAGATGTTCCCTGTGTAGCATTCAGTGAAAAGATATCATGGCTGTATTTCAGTGAGTGTTTTGTGGAAAACATGTAGTCTCTGAAACGGTTCTTTAGTCACTGAACAGGCCACATGACTACAGTCTGTAGACTATGAAAACTACACTGATGAATACAGCATTTGATTACTTTGTTGTTTATCTATTGTCAGCCAACTTCGTAGAATGATTGCACTTCTAGAATAATTGACTAAGCTTTTACATGGAGTGAGGTGTTAGTCCTTTTATAGTTCTTAGATTTGCTATGATTCTTTTAAATGACATCTTGTCATGAATTTTCGTCAGTGCTGTTGAATGGGTGCCTTTCCATTACATGTAACCAAACAACTTAGCATTCACATTAAACCAACATACAGATCCAATGCAGGCAGTCCAAGTGTTCTTAAAAACCAAAGTGATGCCTCTGGGGACGGGACCCTCTAAACTGTATGGACCTCCCAAGTCATGTTTGGGTGGGGTTCAGTGTTTGATACACATACACTCAGATATTATACTGACTGAAGCTTGAAAAAGCATGTTTAGACAATGTCCTTCCATTCCATTGTCCACATAAAGCATGTTCTACTCAGGCGACTACACACACATACACTCAGATATTATACTGACTGTCCTTCCATTCCATTGTCCACATAAAGCATGTTCTACTCAGGCGCCTGTCCACATAAAGCATGTTCTACTCAGGTGACTACACACACACACACACACACACACATACACTCAGATATTATACTGACTGTCCTTCCATTCCATTGTCCACATAAAGCATGTTCTACTCAGGCGACTGTCCACATAAAGCATGTTCTACTCAGGTGACTACACACACACACACACACACATACACTCAGATATTATACTGACTGTCCTTCCATTCCATTGTCCACATAAAGCATGTTCTACTCAGGCGACTGTCCACATAAAGCATGTTCTACTCAGGTGACTACACACACACACACACACACATATATTGAAATAGGTTGGCATATTTAACATTTTGCCACAAATAAGTTGTACATCAAATTTAATTTACCTCTCCAACCTTGGTGAGTGGGCCGAGCTCTGGACTAGTCTGATTCGGGTGGCTGACGGCTGTATGGGTGCACTTGCTCTCAGTGGTCAGCTGTAGAAGATCAAACAGAGACAAAGGACAATAAAGAGAAAGTCCTGGGAGCGTGACACTAGAGAGGACATTTGACATCTGAATAAAAAAAGAAACCATTCTAGTGTTGACAGAAAGACAGAGGAAAACCTTGCTTTAAAACTCACTGACAACTTTTCTGATATTAACAATCAAGTGCAAGACATTAATAAAAATCTATCTTTTGTGAGGACATACCTCTTCAGTATCATCAGTTGTGGATGGGGGATTTGTGGTACAACACATCTTTGGAGACATTTCATCATCAAGGCCCTGTATAAAAAAAAAATATATATATATATATATATTGTAGACCGTGGATTATGAAAACTACACTCTGATGAACACAGCATTTGATGACTTCATTGTTTTTGTTCTTACATTCTGTAATGGTCAGTATCATCTATGGTGTGCTGGTTAGGTGGTGCTAACAAAAGCTATAAAAATCATGTTCCACCTGAAGCTTGATGGAAAATGTACAGTGTTTTGGTATGTGAAATGTTCTATGGTTAAAGCATTTCTTATATGAGAACTAACAATTTCACAAAGTTAGTTAAATAAAGTCAAGAATATAAAAACACTGTTTTTAACTTTTTTTTTTTTTAAATAACACTCTACACACAGCATGTTTTGTATATTGATCATTGTGGTTGGTTATGGTACCAATTAATTTATCTTACAGGTTTAGTACACTAACAGAACATCATAAACACATTACATTTATTTAATGGCCTGAAAGTACTCATATTAATGATATCACAGCCTTCCTGTGTCACTGCAACTTCATATTTAAACAAAATAATGTTGGGCTACTAAGAAAATATTTAATTCTATAAAACAAACACAATGTCTGTAGTAAAAGTTAAGGCTTTAACTAGCTTCGCCCTGCTCATTAAGCCATGCGGTAGCCACAGCTCAACTTAACCTAGCTAGCTTTCATTTTAAAAACAAAACTACCAAATTTGACCTGCTCGCAATGTTACTTCTGTCCTCATCTCTACCTGATGTCCTCCACCTCTTTAGCCCGAGGCTTAATGAGCAGGACATGTTGATAGCCACTCAAGCTAGCTCAGCTAATATTGTGGTAAATATATAGCATTTTACAGTAATTGTAAGTTACAAGTTACAATTTCTTGCAAATAGGAAACACTTCATGCAAAAATGCAACTATATGTATAAATATAATTATTACCTGTATGTATTTAATCCAGTAAACCCAACGACGTCGAGCTGACACTTCCGAGGTGTGGTCCATTAGGTATTTAATTAGCGACAGCTGGGCCATGTGCTGTGGGCGGAGCTTCCCGTCGACTTCTGTTTGTTACCGCCCACGTGCGCAAACCAGCCAATCACAAGACGGCCCGCCAAAATGCACCGTGTGTATCAGAAATGTGTATGAAACTGCAATATAAAACCCAGCTGTGGGGTCGCTGTTCTATACACTGGCATACACTCAAAATCAGGTCAAGTGGTAAATAAGGACTTTCAAAGAAAAAGAGAATTTATGTTGTTCAGACACTAACAAATGCAGTTACACTCTTTGATTTATGAGGACCTTGGCATAGTCCCCGTATTACCCTTAGGTCCGGGGAGCCCAGGTGAAATGTCCGGCGTGTTGTCCGTGTAAACCACATATCCCAACACACACACACACACACACACACACACACACACACACACACACACACACACACACACACACACACACATACAGAGCCCCTTCCCCCCATGGAGTCCTATTGTGTTCTATTACCCTTACACCAACAAATACACACACACACACACACACACACACACACACACTTGCACAATCTGAGGCTGGCTGTAGGAATTACATATCACACTGGGAAAGAGAGAAGGGGAGAGAGAGGGAACGAAAGAGAGAGAGAGAAAGAGATTAGAGCTAATTAGCATGAACAATAACAACAAACAAACAGTAAGAGAGTGTGGGTCAGAGGGAGTCTTACAATGACGCTCTTAATTAGTATTGTTTACCAAGTGACACGGTTCATTTTTAATACACAGGGGCCCAGCTACTGTATACCAACACCCCCCCTCTACAGCATAAACACACACCCAGACACACACAGACAGACACACACACACAGACACAGACACACACACGCGCACACACACACACACACACACACGCACGCACGCACGCACGCACGCACGCACGCACGCACGCACGCACGCACGCACGCACGCACGCACGCACACACACACACACACACACTAAATGTATATTTTGGAATTATATAAAAATAGAAATATATGAATTTAGTTGTTTCTTTAACTTTAGGCACATTTATTGTAGTAGATTTTTATTCAAACTAATAAATGCAGATTTTTTTTTTTTTTTTTTTTTAAAAAGGTCACATTAAAATGGCCCTGGAACTTCTATCATGCCTTTATCATTTAAATTAGATTTTTTTTTTTTTTTTATACTTCTGTATGTATAGATTTGATTGTTTTTCCCTTTGACCCAGACCTTCAATCTTTAGATTGAAGGAACTTCTATATCTTCTATTGAAATATATCAATATATATGATTTATATAAAACAATATAAATCATATAAATATAAATTACTAAACAATGTAAAACAAACTATTTAAAATATTTATTGTGTGAAAATATCACATTTTCAAAAATGATGACAGATGTGTCATTTATGTTAGTAAACTTTTTACAAAAAAAACAAACAAACAAACAAAAAAACACTGAAAACTGTCAGTAAAGATGAAATATGAGATATGTACAGAAAACATCAAGGTAAATATTACCCTTGATCAGATTTTTTATTTATTTATTGTCATTTCCAAAATATTATTTGTGTGTATAAGAAATTAAATTAGTCCTATAGCAAGAAAAGTAGTCATCAATTTTATTGCAAACATTATATATATTTTTTTATTTCCACCATGCATTATTTCTGTCACTGAACACTATTAAAAATGGTGGAAATGACACAATGGTGGGAATTTTCATTAATAAATAATAATAATAATTATAAAAAATAAAAAAAAAGAATTCTCTTGTGATTTACATCCATCCACTGTTGCACATTGTTAGTGGTCAAATTGAATAAACTGGTGAGTGTGAAAAGTGTTTTAAAAGACTCCCAATGCATATAGTACAAGAAACACATTTTAGGAAACAGTGACACTTAATTAGTGCTTCTTTGATGATGCGTTTTGACTGTTTCAGCATCTATTTCAAGCACAAATGTGAATAAGCTATTCAGGAAAACAAAGCAGTGTGGACACACTTAACCATGACCAAAAATGATGTTAGAGTAGCAATATGTAAAATGTATTCGGCTGAAATATTGAGAGGCGAACTTTACAACAACTGGTTTCATTTATCACCAGAGAACATGACACCCTGAACAGTATAAAGAGTTCAATAACCCAAATTTGATTATCAAAACTTTCATTTCAGTTTCAGTGAAAAATCCATTGCGGTGCATCGCCAAAATATACACCCATGTGAGATTATTCATTAAAACTCTGTATGCGCAGAAAATGACAGACATGCAGCGTCAGAGCCCCAATCTTCCACCCAAACCCCAGAGGCCTGACGCTTTGCAGAGGTCACTCAAAACAGAGGCAAAAATCAAAGTGATTAAAGGCCCGAGGATCAATAAAGGCTTTATATTAGATTTACCCAGTCTTGCTGAATAACACACGGTCAGCAGAAAGAGGCTGGACTGGTTTTAAATGAAGTGATATGCAGCAGGCATGTGGAGATTGGACTTTATAAATCTTTAAAGATCCCGTCAAGAGGAATGAACTTGTTGGCCAGACTCTGCTCAAAGTTCAGTGCAGAAAATGTCCTGCCTGCGTCCAATCAGGTTAGACTTATGGTAATTATGGAAGTTATTGCGTAAAATGTGGGCTAAAACAGAAAATCATTAACACACAAATATGCCATGTATCCATTCTGCATGACTCATCCATGCATATACTGTACATTTAAAAAAAAAGGTTTTCACCATAACCCTTGGGCCACACCACAAAGTCATTTGTTTCTCATTTTTTTCTCATTTTTGTAAAAAGGAGAGAGAACATCAAGGGTTTATGTTGGTAGGGACTTTTCTCATAAACAGAAAAACACAATACTGCATTTTTAGATTTTCATTTAAACATTATTTTCTTTACTGTTTATTGTATTTCTACAATTATGATCAATGTGATCACAAAACATTTCCACTCAAAGGTTTGGAATCATACAATGTTTTTAATGTTTTTGAAAGTCTCTAATGCCAAGGCTGCATTTATTTGATTAAAAATACAGAATAATAACAGTCATATTTTCTATTTGAATATATTTTAATATGGAATTTACTTATGTGATGCCAAGCTGAATTTTTTGCGTCATTACTCCAGTCTTCAGTGACATAATCTTTCAGAAATCATTCCAATACGCTGTTCTCTGTGATAATGAAAAAAATATTCTGAACTCAATTACTTAATTAACAGTAAAATTGCATATTAGTGATGCAACGTACATATATTGTGCTGTCAAAAATTGTCTGTAAATAAATTGTCTTGATGTTTTTATTGCCATGTTGCCAAAAAGTGTTGCCACATGCACATACACACACGCTCTCTCTCAAACACACACACACACACACACACACACACACACACACACACACACACACACACACACACACACACACACACACACACACACACACACACACACACACACACACACACACACACACACACACACACACACACACACACACACACACACACACACACACCACGTGTTCCCAGTTATTTAATGTGCAGCTCTGTATAAGTATAAATGGTGAGTCTGTGCAAAAATGATCACCCCCTTTTTGAAAGCTGCAGAGTGTCTGAGAGCAGTGGGAATGGGCTGCTGAAAATCCTGAGATGCAAAAGAAAGAAAACGCCGAACATGCTAGCATAGGAGAAGAGCAAGGGTCATAAGAAAGGCATGTACTCAGGAGACCAGATGGAAACTTTCTCCTCTTGTGGTTTGTTGTTTTACAGTGTAAGTGGTGGATGGGAGCTGGTAATGGCAGGCGCTTTGATGTGATCTAATCTACAGGCATACAAAGAGACTGCGCTCTGTTTACTCCTGCGATCGGAATTATACAATCAATTACTCCCCCCCGCCGCGGACAAAATGAGCAGACCCAAAAGACAGGGGGAATTGGTTAAATGTTATTGTTGAGGAGACCATTATCCAACAATCGGGGTGGTTAATTCAGGAAAATGACATTCATTAAAAGATGAGGCCGGGATCAGGAGGAGGCAGCGATGAGGTTGACCCTTCATTCATGCCACGTCTTTGTATCTGTCTTCCTTTCCATTCTCTCTCACACACACACACACACACACACACACACACACACACACACACACACACACACACACACACACACACACACACACACACACACACACACACACACACACACACACACACACACACACACGCACACACACACAGATTTTTGTTTTCACACAGGTTTCTTATTTTAATATGAGCCATTTTTCTTCATTATGATATCAGGACATTGTATTACCTTGGTATATTTGTTTAATTAATTTTAATTCTGAAATTAAATACATGTTTATCATAGAAGAGTTTTTTTATTTATTATTGTATGCAGGCCTATGAATTGCATTTTTTATGTATTTTTTTATTATTATTATTTTTTATAAATTCATATATTTGGGGGAAAACATGTAATGTAATTGCTCTCTAAACAGTACTTTCTTCTTGCAAGTATATTTAGATTTATGACTACCAGCATTACAACTGGATTTAGTTTTTTGAGGTGTTGTCTTTGTACTTGCATTTTTTTGCTTCCTGCTCACACATATTATCACATGCACAATAGATGTACACTTTCTTGTAAGAAAGCGTCAGCCAAGGACGAAACTGGAATGTGAATTAAGTGTGTGTGATTCCTTCTTGTTTTGGGCTGTAGAAAGTGAAAGCAGTTCACTAGATCTGTCTAAATGTTTCGAGTCAGATCTGCACCTCATAAAAAAAAATAAAAAAAATGAAATACAACAACAATCACTTCGGCTTTTCTACAAAGCGTTCGTCCCTCACAGAATGCAGGGTGCAAAAATGATCTTTGCATAAATAAACATCACCTGCGCAGAAGAACATAAGACATGTGAATGTGCAACTGCAGCATAAAAGCAAACATCTGACATCACTGCATCTCTCTGACGAATTCTATCCAAAATGTGTCCAGATTATCAGACGATTCAGTTATTCATTCATGTTGCTGACACAGCCATGCTTTTTTGTCATCTACAGAAGTTCAGGCTTTTCGGAGACATGAGCCAAGCTGGTATAATTCATGTCAAGCCTAGAGCACAACATTCTATCAAATTTTCATGCGTAGGTTTGCGTGTGTGCAATTGTGTTGTATTAAGCTCCTGATTGAGAAACAGTTTCTATTTCTTCCTCACCGCTCACATGTTGTGTCTGCAGCAGCATGGGGCTGCACCACTATCTCCTACGCTAAACGAGCTGCTCCTTTCATCCTTCTCTTTTTCTCTTCATCTGTCTGTCACTCTGTCACTCTGTCTCTGTATTCTTTTTGAGCAGGTTGGACCTTCCTTTGCCTCAATCTCTCAGTGTGAGGTTTGTTTCCCCTCATTTACTCAAGGGCTTTTCGCACTTGAAATCGTTAATCCTGAGTCATAGTAAACCCCGGGTAAATGGGGATATCTCGCTTCACGTTTCACACTGCTTTTTATTTTTATTTTATTTTATTTCACATTTTTATTTAACAACGAATCCTGGGTATTCCAACGCTATCTCACGACCAATTCATACGAATTTGTTCGAGTGAGTAAAAGGTGGCTAATTCGTATGATCTCACTCGTGAGATCGGGTTGGGTATTCATAACATCCTTATTTGCATATTTGCAGCGTCACTGATGAACGCAGCATGCGATATGTTTACATAAAGCCTCTAGCATTGCAGATTTTCATATTATATATTCTGTCATGACAACTCTCGGGAGATTGGTATGGTAATAGAGATTGGCATAGTAATGGATATGGCAATGTTAATGTATTTGGTCTTGGCGGAATAGATCTTCTACGCTGTTGCTGCTGCAGAGTATGTACCGAGACTTGCTACTGCCAATACATTCACATACATTGCTGTGAGCATCAGAGTAACATACATGAATTAACCCCCGTAGCAGATCTATACAGGTGGAGCTGGGGAAGGTGGAGGGGTTCTGAAAGCGCGCTGCATACTGCTAACAGCAAAACTACCAGATTTTTTTTTAAATGTTGAGCCACATCTCATTGGCCGCTGATGCAACAACAACCAATCAGCTGTGCCATGTAGATAATGATGTTATCATAACCAAATGAGTTAGACCTATCAGCCTGCGCCATCTAGAATTTCATGCTAGAACTAGGTAATTATTGCTGGTTGAACTGTCAAGTTCACCCTGTATGGCTAATAAAGGTCCGAATGAAACGGTTGCGCTTTCTGTCACCATTTGACATTATTCCCCTCAACTACTGTTGATACAACACTTGCTGTCCAATACACGTGAATATGAGGCATGTTATTGGCTGACAGTTGCTAAGCATCTAGTTGTAACATTCTAACACTGCATTGTTTCACGCTGCACATGTTTGGCACCACTATGCAGGGTTAACACCACAAAAGCAGTGCTAACCCTGCTCAGGGTTTCATAACCCCAGGTAAAAATCTGTGCTAACTCCGCTTCTAGATTACAAGTGTGAAACGTTCCTTTACCCAGGGTTAAAAGCGGTGTTTAGAATGATGATAACCCAGGGTTAAGCACAGTCTGAAAAGCCCAAGAGAGGGTATGATCTTCTGGCTGAGATTAGGCATGGTTGTGTGAGACAGGCTATAAGCCTTATACAGCACCTTTACATTTACATTTATGCAGTTAGCCGATGCTTTTCTTCAAATATTTACAAGAGAGAAACAAAAGCAATTTGTCAAGGAGCCAACAATATTTGAAATATAATGCCAGGTTTATTTGACAACTATATTAGGAGGCAAACAATAGAAGATGAGAAATTCAGAGATGTGCATTGGTTTAAGAGTGTGGGGTGGTTAAGTGTTTGCGGAAGAGGTGTCTTCAGCTGCTTCTTGAAAGATGTGATGGTCTCAAAAGCTCGGGTGCAGTTTTGCAGCTAATTCCAACAGAGAGGAACAAAGAGGGTGAAAGTTTTGGAGGGTGACTTTTTGCCTTATTGTGAAGGAACAACATAACTCATTCAGTGACCTTAGCTGGCGGGAAAGAGCGTACACTTGTAGGAGTGAATTGAGGTAGGGACATTCCTTCCTTCCTTCCTTCCTTCCTTCCTTCCTTCCTTCCTTCCTTCCTTCCTTCCTTCCTTCCTTCCTTCCTTCCTTCCTTCCTTCCTTCCTTCCTTCCTTCCTTCCTTCCTTCCTCCCTCCCTCCCTCCCTCCCTTCCTCCCTCCCTCCCTTCCTCCCTCCCTCCCTTCCTTCCTCCCTCCCTCCCTTCCTTCCTCCCTCCCTCCCTTCGTCCCTTCCTTCCTTCCTTCCTTCCTTCCTTCCTTCCTTCCTTCCTTCCTTCCTTCCTTCCTTACTTCCTTCCTTCCTTCCTTCCTTCCTTCATTCATTCCTTACTTGTTTTTCCATCCATCCATCCATCCATCCATCCATCCATCCATCCATCCATCCATCCATCCATCCATCCATCCATCCATCCATCCATCCATCCATCCATCCATCCATCCATCCATCCATCCATCCATCCATCCATCCATCCATCCATCCTTCCTTCCTTCCTTCCTTCCTTCCTTCCTTCCTTCCTTCCTTCCTTATCATGTGACTCTTAGTAAATCTGCATGTCCTTGGAGCTGTGGGAGGTGCTATTTATAGACCCTGCTGTGGTGAGAGAGGACCTGATTGGGACGATGGGGGGTTGAGAGAGGGAGGCGGGGGAGGAGAGTGGGGCCGTGTGGGGAGCGACAGTCAACAGTCTCATCCTCATTCCCCCATAGGGAGCTCAAGTATCATCAGCCAGAGTACCTCGCATCTCGGCAAGTCATTTATAGCTGCAGCTAATTCATGTTCAAAACATATGTTGATTTCATGATCAACTTCCCTATCTATCTATCTATCTATCTATCTATCTATCTATCTATCTATCTATCTATCTATCTATCTATCTATCTATCTATCTATCTATCTATCTATCTATCTATCTATCTATCTATCTATCTATCTTATCTATCTATCTATCTATCTATCTATCTATCTATCTATCTATCTATCTATCTATCTATCTATCTATCTGTCTGTCTGTCTGTCTGTCTGTCTGTCTGTCTGTCTGTCTATCTATCTATCTATCTATCTATCTATCTATCTATCTAACAAGTGCTGCTCCTTTTAAAATAGCCATTTAACACCAAACATTCTGAACTGCTGGCATCCGTGTTTCTTGTTTAGAGCTGCAAAATGGCAAAATATTATAATTATTGCTATGTCAACCATCATGAGTAGTAGTGACTTATTTATTACATTGTGGACCCACTCCACTCAGTCAAGTCACCTTCATTTATACAACGCTTTTTACAATACAGATTGTTTCAAAGCAGCTTTGCAGTGATAATCGATGTGTTTATACTTGTATGTTTCTAAGTAAACCACACACTTTAAAAGCATTAATTTAGTGCTACATTGTTGGAGTAAAATTTACAAACAAAGAGTGAGTAACATACTTGAAACAGAGTATGGCAAAGTAAACTTCAAATGAGCAAGTATTACTCAAAAGACTAACTGGCCAAGTTAAATTTACTTATTCTCTACGTAATTCGTTAATTTTACGTAATTCAGTTAAGTAGACTCTACTTAATTAAATGACTTAATTATTTTAGTAAATTTTACTTACTGTTTTTTATTTTAATTTTAATTTTTTTTATTTTATGTTGGTGCATGTATAGAGATTTGTCTTTGTTTTCTATTTGCCAGGTGGTGTTAGCTAGTGGTTAAAGATCTCATCTGGTAACAGATATATAGTTCAAACCCCACAAGGGTTGACTACTGTTGTCCCCGAGAAAGACGCTTAACCTCATAACCTAGATGACAAGAAAGTAAAGCAAATACTACAAAACTGAATAGTGTGCATACCATTCCGGTGGAGTGGGATAAAACTACAAGTTTCCTTTAGACTGTTCTGAAATGACAAATTAGTAAGTTGTACATAGATCTGATGGATGCAATTCAATCTGCTGGTGTAAATGAACGGACTAATAGAATGAATATGTATAGTTTTGTTTTATATGCCTATATATGCCTGTTACAACAAGATAAAAGCAACATTTTAATGATGGAGGAGTTTAACTGTTGACCCATCACAAGACAGGAGAGATGCAAGAAATCAAAAAAAGAAAATGAAAAACTTGCTCAGACATTTTTATCGAGATATTTGTTTGCACACGTAAGACAGGTTGTGGGGACAGATGACAACGATAGTGAAACAGCGTGAGAGAGAACGATGTGAAAGTGGCCTGGAAGTGAAGACATCATCAAAGGAAGGCTATAAACAGTGCTGGCAATGGGAGAAATGACAGGGCGATTTGCTGTGATAGTTACCGCAGTCACAGGAGTAATCATTTACCTCACAACTGGACAGAAAAGACTGATGAGCCAAAACAGCCTCACAAATACTATGGGGGGAGCAGGAACATGCAGGACCTGGATAAAGCAAATGAAAGTTGAGAGAGAAGCTGGGTGAAAAGTGGCTGTAGTTAAGGCATTAGACTGCATGAAATTAGGGAATTATTGAATGATCATCAGGTAATTGAGTTATTATACATTAAACTATTCAGGAATAACTATAGCTGAGGGCGAGGAAGTGTGTGTGTGTGTGTGTGTCCATGCGTGAGCAGTGGAGTGGTCTGAATGACCATGATTCAGATGTCAAACAATGCGGTACTGTTTTCTGTTTGACTGAGAATATTTTTTCACATCTAAGCGAGACGGTCTAACCTTGCCATGTCCTTTCATATACATTAACCAGACACCTGCTGAGGTTATGATATATCTCTCGCTACATCTCCACCGGCCGCCATCCTGATACCCTTTTCCGAGGGCCACCTTCTCCCTGCAATCAGGGGAATGATCATTATCACAAGGGACCGTTTTCCTGGAGATTCTGGATGGCTGAATTTGCATAATAGTGTCTCATCACCCTGATATTTTGTTTGTGCTACAACGAGTCGTATCATCACCCTTCTGTTGTGTCGTGGCGTATTTTGCAGAGAAACACACGCAATATACAGGATCTGATAGTGGCATGTGGGCTACAGGTTTTCTCCTTATACCTCACTTATCAATTCTTATTTTGAATTTTTTTGCTCTGAAGTTTAACAGAACAGTAGCCAGTAGTGATTATCACAAACTTTGGATGAAAGTTGTGACAGGATGAGTTGTAATATCGCCAGTTTAGCCAATTTAGAAATTAGCTACAAGGATGAAATCACTAACAAACAATATAAACACTATCTTACCGAGGTCACAGAAAAAGTATATACATATAAATAATTTACAGGGTAAAAACTATTTAAAGGTAAAAAAAAAAAAGTTACAATTTTACTTGCAATCGGGTAAATTGATGTTAAATGACAGAACTGGCATCATCTGAATCAGCTGATGTTTTTATTTATTTATCTTAAAATCTTTCAAATGAAATGGGGTGCAGTTCAGAGAATGGATTCATTGTCTGAATGTTACAAACTGATGGTACTTTTTATGATGTTACATCACACCCCATTTACTGTTACAAGAATAAGCAATCTTTGTACTTTACATTATTCACACAGTTTACCATTACGTTGTAGATTTAAAAACAATTTGTAGCAGATACGTTTGAGGAAAGGATAATACTGGTAACACTTTATTTTAATGTATCTTTGTTACAAGTTACATAATATTTACTATAGTAATAACTATAAATTAGGCATATGCAACTAACCCTAAACCAAACCCTAATCCTACCCTAAACCTATAGTAAGTACATGTAGTTAATTAATATTGCTCAGTACTTAAATGTATAATTACACTGTAACAGGGACACATTAAAGTGTAACCAAAAGATGTAGGTAAATATTGCAAAAACACACTGAGTTACAGATCTTTTTGATTTCTACAGTTATTCTCAGTGTGGATGTACCCTGTATACAGAAATGTTCAAATTTAGAGGTCTACACGTGTTTCTTCAAGCTCACAACTTTCTGAATTGATTCTTGACCAATCAAAAGGGAACTGAGAAAGCCAGTATTTAGGTCCCCTAAAGATCGAGCAATTGACTTGATGTTTTCCACCTTGATATTAACACGTAAAGAAGGAACGAGGCCATTTTTAATTCGAATGTACAAGACCTCGGCTATCAGCCTCTTCCAGTTATTTTAGAAAACTGCAAAAGCAGTCCATTATGCTGCATGTTGTTGCAAACTAGAATATTGTTTAAATCATAATCACTAACACACAGCTTTGAAGAGAAAATAGATTTAATGACAGCACTTTTTCTTTCTTCTAGTTTTTACCTAAAGCGGCCAACAAATCGTAAGTCTGGCACATTCACAGGAAATAGCTTCCCAGCAATCACAGAACGTTCCCCTAACGTTCCCGTATTGGTTATTTTTTTGGGAACCAAACAAGAATGTTCTAGGAACGTTCCCTGTAGGTTATTTTAAAAGGAACGTTCCCGGAACATTCCCCTAACCTTAAGGGAACCTCTGGGAACGTTCTGGGAACCAAAAATGTATGTTCCCAGAACGTTCCGGGAACATAAAATTGTTAGCTGGGTTACTCCTGTATTGAAAAATAAGTTGGATAGTATTATAAGTGCAGGAGTTGTAAAAGGAGCATTGTGGCTAGTTCTGCTCATGAACACACAGAGAGCAGATGCAGCAGACAATTACAGTAGAAGCTGGTCCTGGTTCCACTAAACCCGCTTCAGGCTCCTTTTCCACCGTATGACATCATCAGGCTCAGCAGCATTCCCACTGTTTATACTCCATAACAGGCGCTCATTATGAAAGCATAAAAATGATCAACGTGGAGAGGCAAGGGCAAATGAATGATCTCACCATGCCACGGGTTCCCTTGCGCTAACTGTGCCAGACCATCCGACACATACACATTCGTGCTCGTACTTACACGCCAGAGCTGGGGCACATGGCCGCTAACGACTGCTCAATTAGGTGAAATTAAGGAGTCGCTGTGAGGTCCATGCTGAACTCATTAAGACGTGTGAGGGAAGGCTGAACAGTGTCGTGCAGGATTAATCCCTCCAGAACAAGATGGGGATTCATGCAGGTCAGCCTCCAACCGGGAGACTGTGCTCCGCTCTAATGAGACTGCAGAGAACCGCCTAATAGACCCTCAATACTGTAACATGGCGAGCCACTACACCAGTGCGGTTTAACTCCAACAAAAACGATAACACTGTGCCCTGCTGTTTTACTGGAGAGTAACCAAGAAATAAGATATTTACCCTCAAACACATGGGTCAAATTTTGTTTATTAATCTATCAAAATAATAATAATGTGATCCACATACAATGATTTGAATACACCTCTTATATGATGAGCATGATATTTTTGAGGTGCATAGAGTCAGAAACATCGGGGTGATAGAAATGCCTTGATCACTACGAAGGAAAAAGGAATCAGTGAAGAAGTTAAATACTATATATATATAGTATATATATATATATATATATATTTTGTTTTTACTTTTGTCCAGCATGTCATGTGGTACAACCACCATAAAAAAATTATAAAAAAAATAAAAAAAAAGACCTGCACACTCTCATTACTGTGTGCCAAAGCCAATAAAGCACTTAAAATGTCAGATAATTTGACCTTTGTATGACAAGGCTTTTTATGACCATTTTATGTAAAATGTACTGACTTCCCAAAAATATACTGTATGATAATTATTAATAAAAGTTTTCCAAAACATTTTTAAAACACTTCAAGTTAAGGTGACTGTCTGATTATTCATCACAATGGATAACTCTTAGCACTGTTAAATTCCACAAAACATCCAATGCAATTTCAGTCGCTATTTGTTTTCCAACGTGAATGTCCGATCATGCTGCATTTGGTTTTGATTTGTGCATTAATTACTAATGCAATCTATACAGCTCTATTAATAACTGTTACAAAGTACACCCTAGTTATGCATAAATCACACATCACTAATTAGAGTAAAATTTAAATGCATGTTGTAAAGACACATCGAGTGGCTCACACAATACGGAGGTGCCAAGCCATCATTGTACTAATTAGTTTGCAATTATGTTTAATAACTTCTCTGGAAGCCAATCTGCACTTAGAGAAAGAAGCGGCTTTCACCGAAGGAATATACAATCACACTGCAATGTTCAGAAATGAAAACATCACAAAGAAAAGCGAGAGAGAAACACATCTGACAGCTTTTTTACACACTAATTTGTGTTAGGCTGCACTTTTTATTCATCTTTAGTTAAACGAATGTTTATCACACACTGTATATATTTCAAACTGCTTTCCGATTATGCATTGCAGAAGATTGCAGCTACTTTAAAAAGCTTCCGGTGAAATGTGTCTAAATGTTGACAGAACGCACATTGTTTTATTGTGGCTTGGATGTCTCTATCCACTTCTAACAAGCGATAAACAACTGATGTTTCTTGCAGCCTAGCTGTGAGATCCTCATTTCTGGAAGCTTTTGAATATGGCGCTATTACCTAGGGAGGCAGACATAACACGCCACACACAGGAACAAGAGAGAAGTACATTAATTGGTTAAACAACTGACAACTGTTACAACAGTCACCCCCAGAGCCCGTGGCAGCGCGATGGCAGGTTAGTGGGGTTCCGTCTGGTGGTTGGCTCTATCCCCGCTCCGCTCGCGGGCCGGTATGGGTGAGTGGAGTGAAGCGGCCCGCTCGGTAGGCTTTGGAACGCGGCCCACTTCCTCGGCTTTAATAAGAGTAATCAGCGCCCCCATGCCAGGTACCAGCCTCTCCTCACAGCAGAGATATGGCACAGAACTACCGCCAGCCTGGCAATGTTTACAGAAAACAAGGAAAATACACACAAACATACACACCCAAAATAACCATAGAAATAATCTCTCCAGCATTCAAGCTATGTTTATATTTATGCTCTAATAGATCCTCGTTCTATCGCACGCACACACACACACACACACACAAACACACACAGTCCCCTGAAAAGCATAACAATGGACCATAGTCAATACTATAAAATTGATCACCGCTGTACTACACCAGAGGGTTATTGATCAAACTGTGTGTTGAAACAATCTCTTTAAACACACCTGAGCTACATACCTTAATGAGCTCGAAAACACCCCGACAGCACAATTAGCAAATCCAGCTAATCATTCACAGGTCTGATCGCATTCAGTTGTCGGGATTTGTCACGCATTTAGCAGCGAAGATCAGGTAAAAGGAACATTATTGTTCAAAGTGGCTATTATGAATTAGCGCTACATAAGTCTACATGGTTTTCTATGATCACAAAAATGTACTACTGTACTAACATTTAAATTAATAATTTGATACAATGCACTAGTTTTGTACATGCATGATTTTATTCCTATATTTTAAAAATACCTTCATGTAATTACAGCTGTAATTAATTTCTGTAATTACATATATAACTACCCTGTTGACCATTCCTGTATCCTTAACCCACCATTAAACCTGACCATACCAACAAACCTGTCCCTAACCTTACCGGTATCCCGCCTCAATAGCAGCAAAAGTTTTTTGGGTTGCACTTTATTTTAAGGTGTTCTTGTTTACATGCGGTACAATACATTTAATTACTGAGTAATATTAATTAACAAAATGTGCTTACTACAGTGTTAAGGTTAGGATTAGGGTTTGGTTTAGTTGCAATTGTCCATAATTTACTATTACTAAAGTAAGTACTGTATATGTAATGTGTAACTAGGGGCGCCTTAAGATAACCAAAGGCCCCTGGGCTACAATATTACGATAGGTCCCGCACCCACAGAGATTTTTTTTATAGCTTCCTGCCAATTATTTATGTCAAAATGTATCTTGTCAATAACATTTAACATTTACAACACTGTGTGCAATGCTATGTAAAAAATATGGGTGGTGTATATAGGTGAATAGCCTATTCAAATTCATGCTTTGCCAGTAGGTGGCGCATTATAGAGAAATTTTAGCAGTTACATTAACAAAGCAGTGATGCGCTTATAAACACTTCATTATTATAGGCATTATATGGAGGTAATTTGAAAAGAAACCGGCATCGAAACTTTCCTGGCCGAAATTCGAATTTACTGATACCGCTCCATGATATAAACACCACAAATGAACGGTATACAAAATATTTATTATCCATCAGCACAAGATTAAAACAATCACTTGGCATAAATGTGGGCTATTTGGTGATTGCAAAAAGGAAGATAAAATTTGCCACACCACAGCTCCAAAAATAGAACAATATTTAATGTTCTCACCACAGGTGAAGTTTCGAGCCTAATAGCTCTTCATCACTATTTGGTGATTGCAAACTGCTCTAAAAGCGCGAGCACGTGGAACGCGCAACAGAACTGCGTCTTTATTTTGAAACATGCAGTGCTGGCGTTTAATTAATTAAATCATAGCCTTTAAAGTTTAATTATTAAGCATTATTGTGATTCATGCTTTTCCAACCCCAGATTTCCAACCTCTTGAAATTAAAATTGAGACTTTAAAGCAGCACCGATGCCGATGCCGAAAATGTACTTTCTTTACACAGTAAGTACATTGTAAATAATTGCATGTAAGAAAGGTGCCAAATATAAACTACACCCTCCATGTTTTTATAGACTACATGTTAGTAGATTATGGTATAGCCTTATTACTCTTATTAAAAATAAATAAATAACACAGTTAGCATGTTACATGTCTAAGCATACCAAATAACACTCATATACACAAACACAAATGTCCCCACATGATAGCTGGGCAAGACTGCTACTTCCTGAGGCCCGTGTGAAAATATATCCCCTAACTTGACACTGCCGGTCCGTGTGGAAACGAGAGCTGAAGTGAGGCAGAGAGAGGCCCTCTAAGGACACAGTGTGTTTTATACAGTAAAGGCAGTGTGTGGAACAGAGTGTGAGACATACTCTTCTCAGGTATGTGTACGGTGATCAGACAGAATCAGGACAGTCCCAATTTTACTACTAGCTATGTCTTGTGCATGTAATTTGTCCCAATACGCTTAGTTTAGCTTTAGATAGCAATAAACAAACATTTTAAACCAACACCGCTGTACTTCTTACTATTTCTATCATGAGAAACAAGCAGCAATACGATGAAAAAAAGTATCAAGACCCTAGGAAAAACATGTCTAGTCAGTTTTTCGAATATATTCAGGTACTGTACTATTAAAAACAGGTTTAGAGAAAATTGTACCTTAAGGCTCCTAGTGAGCAAGGCAATGGTGATTTTAGCAAACAAAAAAATAAAACATAAATAAAACCCCTCCACAAGCTGTTTATGTGAAAATTGTGAGACAAACCTCCAGAGGAACCAGACTCAGCTTGGGGAGATCAACCTCTCTGCCAAGGTACACATTGGAGTAAATACATGACAAATATTATCTAGTTGCATAATATATGATAGGATTTTTAAAATACCGAAAGTAAATATATTTTATTGACCACGATCTAACAAAGTGATAAAGTTAACTTAGCCATTAAATGACCCCAGGAGGCACTCAATAAGATTTTTGGTCAAACTTATAACTTCAAATAAAACTACCAGGGCTGTTAAACTATTAAAACGAATGAATTCACAACACAACCGATATCTGTTTTTTACTTGTTGATGTTTAAATTATGCAAAATTAATTCCACCCTTCAAAACCTGAATTACTCATTAAATGTCATATGTGGATTTAGTGCACTACCTGGATCTATTTGTGTGTAGTATTTTATTGTAAAACTCAAAAATGTAACAAAAACACTCTCAAAATGGAACAATCAACTTAATTTAACAAATGAAAACAAGCACAATATATAACGAGAAACAGTCAAAGAAACAAGTAGCAGGTGTACAAAATGAATCAATCAATGGAAAACTATGGAAACCAAACTCAAAGATAGGAAAAATAACCAAACCACGTGCAAAACCTACTCAAAACAGGCACAGACACAGAAAATCCATTACAGTAATATTGTGAAATATTATTTAAATTTAAAATAACCTTTTCTATTTTAATACATAAAACAAAAAAATAAATGTAAATAAATACTGATCACAAACTTTTGAATGGTGGTGTAAGCATTTGCTATTAGATCTTTTCCATTTTTTATTTATTTTTTTTACAACCAAAATTTTCAAAACTTATTCAAAATGCCATTATAAAAATAACTTTAAAAATTGTTTTATCATGGTCATCTAGTCACCTTTGCTATATTCATGGGGGTTTTGTGATTTAGGACAGGCATGTCTAGAGCTTTGCACAGCAATGACCATCAATCTGCCCCTTCGGCAACTTTCTTGCTTGGTTTTGCTCTTTTTAGGTCAGCACCCATTTCAGGTACCTCTGTTTCTATTCTAATGTGCTATTTACCGCATTCTTGTTTACAGTTATTACAGTGGAGACTAGAAGCAAATATCCAGCTACTCCTCCATCTCTGTCCATCCAGGACACCAATCACAGTCGGCAATAGGGGCAGATCAATCAAAGATGTCTGATTAGGTGAACGGAGATCTGCTGTCGTCTGTATCCCTCCTCCCTTTAACCACACAGGAGAGAAGAAAGCAATCCTGCTGAATGCAGATTGGGTGTCAGTCAAAGGACTGTCCACATGTGGACTGTACACACAAACACACACTGTCCAAACGCACAAATGTATTAACAAGCAGCTCTGATGCCCATAATCACAGCTGCGGCACACGGGTGCGACGCCGGGGTAAAATGCCGAGCTTGACAGTAAAGAAAATAAGCTGGACGCTGCAAGGTGGTGATTTGCAAAGGTGAAGCGGTTATGGGCGCACACCGAGAGGGCCAATTTCCACCCCGTCAAATTGTGTTTAATTTTCTCTCCTCTCCTCCCAGTCTGCCAGTGGGATGAGTGTGTTTGGAACATTCTGGAAGCCTGTAATTGAGGTTAACATCACAACTGATTGAGAATGTTTCATACTTGTGCTTTATGAGTGTGACTGCATTCATTCTATGCCCTCTGTTTGCCGTGTGAAGACAACATTCACAGAAAGGTCATTGATAAATAAGAGTGTTTATGATAAAAGATTTTTTTTTTTTTAAATAATCTAGTTTTATGCCCCTGTATTCTGTGGCCGCGGTTCCTACAAATGGTGGTCCTAATAGTCATACAGTGAGAGAGGTTCAAAGACGGCCATGTCTTTGACAGTGTAGCCTGTTATAACTTTCTGACAGAGTCAGAAATGTAGGATGATAATCTCACAGTGTGTTTGCTGCTACTATACGTCTACTGACTACTAGCCAATAAAAGTGCAACATGAAATGGCGTATTGATCAACAACATGGTGTTAAAACTTAAAACTACTTACCTCAAGCTCCATTTGCAAAATTAGCATTCCAAATTGGCCTCTTTTCCCTAGCCATGACTGCGTCCATATTCTTCTCTTTCGGTTCCTCCTCTATTTTTCAGAGCACATAAACATCACAATTGCCAAAGATCAATTCATCTTGCTTTATTTGTTTACCACTAGCGCATCATGATGAAGTTTTATTCTTCTAGACTAACTTGGATCGTAACCTACTGTATGATTTAATGGGTGTCATCATCATAGTCATACATGTTGTACCCAAGTTTATTAGATCCAGGTCGAAATCGCACAGTCTGTAGCAGGCATAAAACATGTCAAATTCTTTGAAACTCTTTGTATTTTTGTTGATTTCATGTTTTTGAAAAACTAAAATTTGAAAACTCAATGACTTTTAAAGTGTCATGTGGTGTAATCAGCAAGTAAAATGTTATTTGTTTACACCATGCATGTACACATCTTAATCATATATATATATATATATATATATATATATATATATATATATATATTACACATTTTTATATCACGTGGTCGCACCAAATGACAGTTTACAGCCTGAGCTAACCATGACTAACTTATTGACCTTGGAACAGTCATGAGTGATATTGTATCAAAGATATCACTTCCTGTTTTGCGTTTTTTTCATCTGCATTTTAGTTGGCATCACATGCATCACGTGACTTAGTTGGTTGCTCCACATGACTTTGATTTTCCAGTGGAAAAGTTTTTGAAATATTTTTATTTTTTTGCAAATAAAACAAAATATTGAAATGAATGAATTTAAAATAAAAGAGTGTGCCAAACTACTTTGTTTTCTTATCAATAGTTTTCTTATTTTAATGAGTATTTTTTTTCACCCTGGCATTTCTGATTCATGCCACCCAAAAAAATATGAAACAAAATTTTAAGAAATATTTACATTGAATGTATGGTTTATTGAATGTATGAATTGCATTTTTTATGTTTTTATTTTATTTTAATACATTCATACAGGACAAAAAAAGAGCGTCAGTTCATTGACCCAGGAAAGAAAAATGACGGTTGTGTCTGCAGCTGCCAGTCTTCAGTTGGTACAGCTGTATCCAGCTGTTAACCACAAGCTAGCACAACCCAGAAAAAAAATTGTCATGGGACAATACTTATTCGCATCATTAAGGCGATAAATCTGACTTTCGGTTAGCGCACACCGGCCGTGCTTCCAGATCCCAATACGGAGCGTGTGTAGCTTGGGCAGAGAACAGAGGTGCTGGCCCTGCCAGGGCCGTGGAGGAAAGGAGCCATGTTTGGATGTTCTCTCCACGCCTCACTGACCTGCGCTCTTGGCATCAGGGCTCCACCGAAGCCTGCCAAAACGCCCGCCACTGGCTTCCACCTCTGCACCGAGGCTAGACTCCGACTGCTGGACAATAGAGAGTAATGTAGCGAGACCACACGCATATGCACAAGCAGCATAAGAAAAAAGCAAAATCAGTTTAACTGTGCAGAAGCCATTTTAAATAACTGCATCTCTTATTTATGTGCCTAATATGGGATTTGAATATCAGACAGGGAGAATAAGGCGAAAGCCCATGAGCTTACTGTCAGCCTCTTGAGACGAGCATCCATGCAGACAGATAGCTTATGTGCTTCTCTTATTTCATTAAAACATCAACAAGCAATTATGACAGTAAATATGATCCTGTTTTACAGGAAGGAGACAATGGCATTAAAACAGCCTTTGATTTGACTGTGGGAGCAGGTCCCATATTCGCACACACTCTCTTTTTCTCACATAAAATCAGAATACCAATAGCCTCCCCACCCCCCCGTACCCGCACGCACATCCAGACGCACACACATCCTCTGGATCAGCAGGAGTCCAAATCAAGCTGATTTTCCTCTTTGATTCAGACGTGGAGCACAGCTCAGATTGGATTTCAGAAAGGAGGAGAGGAGAGGACACTGGGAGAGGGAGAGAGAGAGAGAAATGAAGTGGTGGAGGGGAATGTTTTGCATAATATAACGTGAAAATAAGAAACAGAGAAGTCAGTGCAATAGATCTCTGTCTTAGCAAGCTAGTCTATTGCTCTATTCACACACACAAAAGATAAAAACAACCCAAAAACTGAGAATTCCTTCACAACCTCACTAATGTTATACTGTGTGCTTGTAATAGGATTAATAATGTTGTAATAATGGACTAGCCTCTTTTGTATATCCATATATAATGTGTCAAAAACCTTCATTGGCAGTATACGAAGGCTCAAATTATGTTAGAAATACACAATATGTCAGTACCATATAAGTTAATGGACAAAATTTAAAATAAAAAATGATGATATCCATCCATATTTTATATTATGCATTAGCCTCTAATATTAAATTTTTTATCAGTCTCCTATGTAAAGGGTTTCTACCCAAGTACCGGCATTTCTGAATGGGCTGAGGGAGGGATTTAGTGAGTTTGATGTACGTATACTATGTGCGGAGAGCATTCACTCAATATTATTAACTCAACTCATTTTTGACAGAGGTATTTAGAGGCTTTTGCATCTGAGGTCTTCATATATATATATATATATATATATATATATATATATATATATATATATATATATATATATATACATAGCACATACTGAATGTTCATTTCATGTTTTACAATTAGATTACCTTTGCTGCCATTTAACACTTAAAAGTTAATATTTAAATCTTAAGCAATTCTCAAAATGAATACCCATACTGTACATTAGAATGTCGTGCTGCCTAAATTGTTATTTTTTTATTTAGAGAAAATAGTATTATAGAATAATACTATATTCAATTATATTTACAGACTCCCTGTCTGTATTTATTATGTTCACAACTTGTAATAATACTTTAATGAGCTCATGTATTCTTCCTTATGAATTATGTTAGCTAACTGCATGATTTATTTTATCTTAGAACTGTACATGTCTGTACATGGACATTACTTGGACACTTCTGATCACAGAATATTCTAGATTGTAATGTAGACACTTGCATGTTCTGTAAAGCTTCTTTGAAACAATATGTATTGTGAAAAGCGTTATACAAATAAATGTGAATTGAATTGAATTGAATTGAAATAGAATTGAAATATCGGCCATTTATCAGATATTGGCCATAACATACAAATAATAACTGGCTTACTGGTATCAGCCAGAATTTTTATATCAGTGCATTACATCCTATCTAGATGCTTTCTCTTCAGTTTTTAGAGGCAGCATGGATGTATGATTCCATTTCTACACAGAAATGACAATTGTATTAATTAAATATGTGCTCGATTATGCTTAAATCTCAGTGAAATTTGTAGACCTTAGGTACCATGCCCTGGCACAAACACACACATAAACACATTTACTTAGCTATCTAAATGGGGACATTCCATAGATGTAATGGTTTTTTATACTGTACAAACTGTATATTCTATCCCCTCACACTAACCCTACCCATAAGCCTACCCATCACACAAAACTTTATGCATTTTTACATTTTTAAAAACCTTTAATTACTTTATTTTTATACCAGATTTACTGTACACATGCGGAGGTTTTTGGAGATTCTGTCAGGTTTTGGTCACTTCTGGGTACAAATTTGTCCCCAAAATATAGTTAAGTATTGGTACACACACACACACACACACACACACACACACACACACACACACACACACACACACACACACACACACACACACACACACACACACACACACACACACACACACACACACACACACACACACACACACACATTAACTCTGACATATTGTGTGTGTGTATGCGTGTGTGTGCATGTGTGTGAAGGTAAGATTCAATACTCACAGTCAGTGCTGGTGATAAAGTGTGTGTTCATTTGCTCAACCAGTGAAGTTGGACTAATGCAACACACCTGCTGTCCCTGCACCATCATTAGCCTCGGCGGCCCAGCGGAAAGGTCAAGGCTAAATTGCGATCTGCAGCCGTTCAGGAGGTGCGTAAACACGCAGTCGTCGCCCTGATCACAACTAATGCACACACTGATGAGTAGGTGGGAGCTACCACCGTGGAGAGATGCATGGTGGGAAAATAATTTCAACGCGGAAATCTCGAGGAGGTGAGACTCGTGAACTTCACATGCAGTCACAACATAATCATCCAAATGATCTATCCCATTCCAGCCCACCTGTGTGGCGCAGAACATTTTACTACGGGTTGAACATGAACTACGACGGCTATGTGTGCGCACGTTTGTTTGTCAGGGAATATTTTACCAGATTATACAGCGAGACACATGCTCACATATAAACATACACACCCACACAAACACTGCCTTAGCGTACCTGCATGCCCGGTGGTAATTAATCGCTGTGGTATTTAGGCCTGTTGGAGTAGACAAATATGACAGAGACAGGGACAATTAGGATCCTTGTTCAAGCTACATTAACTCTCCGTGCTATTACAACGCGGTCTGCTTCTCCTCGGCTTGTAAAAAGCAGCGAGGAGATTGTTCCTCATGGGCCATGGCGATATTAATGAAAGAAATGGAAGATTGTGTTTATTGTAGTCATATAATTGCAAATAAATTTCAATTAGCCGGCGTGTCACCCCTGTAAGTGCGCGCTTGTGGGCTAGCGCTGACTAGCAACGTATGAATGGGAGAAAACGACAACCAAACTGGGCAGTTTCGACTTTTGTGCAATTTCTTCCCTCCATGGAGTTGGGAGGTGGTGGTGGAGGAGTTCAAGGTCATTCCCGTGAGTTGTACCGTATATTCCTCTTCATTTTTTTTTGTGTGCTAATAAATAGATTCAAAATAACTAGCAAATAATAGAATGTTTTCTATGCCAGCATGTAAAAGAGACAGGAGTAGGGAGGAGGAGGGGTGTGGACGGAATGATGGGGAAAGAAATAGGAAGAGAAAATGAGAGGAGGATAGGGAGATGAGCAGGAAGGTGTTTAGTATTCTTCTCTGATCAGCAGTCGTTGTGTGCTCCTTGCTTCTCTTTTCCTCTAGCTGAAGAGAGGAGAATATTTAAGCAATGTCATCCGACAGGTCAGCCACAACACTGGACAGTGTGACCTTTTGGCCTGTGGTAGAGAATCACTGTCTGCCAGGTCCTAACATCAACAGGATAGAAATAGATCCAGTTCAACATGTTAATTCGGACTTTCTCATGCATCACCTTTGTGATTTTGTGTTAAGGTTAAAAACATTAAAGGATCGTTTTGTAACTTTGATTCATGTCATTTCCTTATCAGAATGAATACGTGCATCATTCTACAAAGAAGGTGCCATTTGTGTACAATACTTAAAGCTGGGACCGGGATGGGTCTGGCACAAGTTTCCCAGTTGGGACCTACCTAGCAAGTGCAATCCTGCATGAAATCCACGTGGTATATTTACATGGGGCTGTTATGGAATCCGTGGAGAATCCTATATAGGGCCCATTTTTCAGCCCTTTATACCCGTATGGGCGCCACTTACAAATGTTGGCTGGGTAAATATGCATGTGAATTTTTTTTTTACTTTTATGGTAATAATTATATATATTATATATTTTTTCTAACTGCATCAGATTTTTTTAAAACTATTTTATTTTATGCCTTAATGTCAACCATGATTTTAGCAAACAACTGATAGAAAAGTGGATAGAAATGTCAGATTTAAAATCTGTTTCTAAGAAGCACATTGTTTGCAAATTAAAAGGTAAAACCGTCAGTGAAACCGTCAACCCTGTTATAGCTTTTTCACATATCTCAAGTCAAGTCAAGTCACCTTTATTTATATAGCGCTTCATACCATACAGATTTTTTCAAACCAGCTATACAGTGATAACAGGAAAATAGATGGTTCTATGCTTCCTATAGCTTGGAAACTGAACCCATCCAAGCTCCAAAAGATAACAAAATATGCTTTATTTTATTCTTCTGTAATTGCTACTCTAATATAAGGAGAGTTTTATATTATTGCGACAGGTAGAGATCCATCCGTGTTAGATACTATATACCCGGGTCGCTAAAGACCCAAATATATAATAATGATTGTCGTAACATTCAAGCATTTAAGGGTTAAAAGATAAAAAAATTATGTCATCGTCCAGCTCAGTTCAGTGCTCATACAACAGCGTCAGTGCAGTCAGAGCAATAATAGTTGTTGAATATTAAGTGTCCCCAACTAAGCAAGCCAGAGGCGACAGTGGCAAGAAACCCAAACTCCACCAGGTGACAGAATGGAGAAAAAACTTGGGAGAAATGAAGCTCAGTTGGGAGGTTAGTTCTCCTCTGGCCAATAAATGAACACGGTGTGATTGTGACTCAAGATGCATCACAAGTCAGAATTCAGATCAGGATCGGTAGCGTTCAATCCAGTTCCTTTTGCTTGGAGATCAATTGAGGCCTTATTGCTGAAACTGTCTCATTGAACAGGGTCCTTCTTTAAAACAAGTGACATCTTTACTGCCTTACCAAACAGATGTCACTTGTTCAATGTTCAATGATGCAGTTCAAATTTAAGCAATAACGCCTCAATTTGATGGTTTTTTTGGTCTCATTAAAACAACAAAACATGTAGCAAGAAACAAATAAAAGTCCTAAAAGGTTTGTAACATTTTAAACAAATTAGACTTGTGCTTGTTCACTTTGCACGTGCAGGGGTGTGAATCCACTTATAGTGAAAAAGTAAAAGCTGCTAAATGAACAGACACAAGAAATTGAGCTTGAATGCACTTTTTAATTGAAACAAAGTTCAGGTGAACATGATACACCTTCTTCTCTGAAGGCAAACATTTTACAATGCATTTGAGAACTTAAAATTCTGTGTGAACATAAACATTGTGTCACCGCGTTAAAGACAACATATGTTTGCTTTGTGATAGAAAGAATGGAGCATGATTGTGTATTGATGCATTTTATGATTTGAATATTCAGCGGTAATGATGTGACAGTCATTCAAAGCGAGAAAACAATAAGAGAAAAATACATACATACCCCCACCTATATCTACAGTATCAGATTCAAATCATACATATGGCTGAACCCTGACAGACAGACAGATTATAGAGGGCAGACAATCAGAAAGTTATCTGCCTAGAAATATAACAATATTGTGCCAGACAGAATCCCACTCAGACATCATGCAGCACGTCTCCATGAATCCACAATGACATTCGCAAAAGCTGTGATTGAAAATAATCTGTCAAGATGGGCATGTTCTTTGTGATAATTATTATCATTATTGATATTACTATTATTGTTATTCTGTTTCTCCTTTCCTCTGGCAAAGATGATAACCCGTGTAGGCTTGCTGAATTCAAATGATACCACTTGATAGAGAGTCTGTCACGGAGGAGTAAACAAAATGTTGCCTTATTTATTTATTTATTTCTCATATCCAGAGCCGTGAGTGATCAGTTTACGTTCTGCCTCAGATTACAATCAGTTAATAACGGTGATTCTGTCTCGCAAAGGGGATTGTGGGAAATGGCGAAGGGTGGGACTGTGGCCCCTCGATCGTGTAAGACCAGGGGCCGCCTGGGATCCGGCTAACAAAACCCCCCGGTGGATAAACCACTGTGGCAACTTTTTGAAAGAAAGGAGTGAGACTGAGCGCGGAAAGACAGGAGAGCACAGGCGTTTCTAAGCAGGCTTTAAGATGGCAGATAAGGGTGTAAGAGAGAGACTGATCTTCTGGCAGGTCAGGAGGGATCCTGCAGCCCGAGCGTCGTATCAGCCTAAACCCAGAGCCCTCGCCCCCCCCGCGCGCACCCCGCTCGAGGGCCAGCTGGTTGCCGTGGTGAGGAGCCGCGGGGGCTTGCCGGGGGCGATAAGCCAGCGTGAGCCAAGGGAGTCGGGGCAGAGAAAGAGAGCGACAGATTTCACAAAGGAAAAGAAGAGGAGCGTGGAGAGCGAGGAGCAGAGGGAAACGACGAGGGGAGGGTTAGAGAGGATACGCTTGAGTGAATAGGCGTGCATTGTAAATCTTCGCCGTGGCAACCTGCAGCTGTGGAGATGGGTGTGATGTGTGGGTGACAGGGAGAAGAGAGGACGCCTGTACAACGCTAGAGGATTTCTCCTCCAGCGCGCCGCTTATGACAGCTAACGCGGCGAGAGGAGGCGACTGGTTAGGAGGAATTACAAGAGCTATGCAGCCTGCCATCTTACAAATGAATCCCGTTTAGCCTCGGCATGTAAATAAATAGAGTTCACATGGAGGGAGAGAGAGAGAGAGAGAGAGATAAAGAGAGAGAAGGAGAAAGAGGGTGACAGAGGCAGGGAAGTGGCAGGAGCAGTAATCAGCTGCAGGAATGTTTATCTGCTGCTAGTGCGCGTGTGTGTGGCTCCTGAAATTATGCAAGCGAGTAACAATGAGCAAATTGAACCCCCACAAAAAGCGGCACAAGGTCAGGCGGAAAGACGAGACATTGGGGTTGAGAGTGGTGGGCGTGAGAGGATAACAGATCATGATAAATTGGCTCACATTTTACAAACCGCTGGCCCTAATGCCCTGCTCCCAGCCAAGACTGCTAGGCTGGAACTTTCCGTACTGTAATACCTCCACTCAGCCATTTGTGATATATGAAAACCAAGCTGTGGCACTAATTGCACAATTACAAAGCGGAAGCCGAGCTGTGGTGAGGCAGGGTGTGCAAACTGGAGGGGGTATGGTGAAACATGCAGGCCCTCCCACTCTTTTTTGTTCTGTTTCTCATTCGTGGTCTCCTTTAAAAAAAAAAAAAAAAACTGGAAAAGAAGTAGTTCTAGTCCTCGCGTACACTCTCATTGGGTAATTAGGTTCTTTAGTAGAGGCGCCGTTAAATATGGCACTCGCTTATTTCGGTTAGCCCAGGCTTTCCCCACGAGATCCCAGCTGGACACGGATTCTAACGCACACATTTCCTTCAGAAACACTGCAGGACTGTATACCGTTCCTCACCTGCCTAGTGGCCCAAAAAAACCAGACCAGGTCTTCCTCCCGAGGGGGCGGGAAAAAAACGTCAATGTGTAAGTGTGTGTGTGAGTGAGTGTGAGAGAGAAAGAGAAAAAATGTATCTTCTACATCGATGAAAGGACAATTTATTACCGTCTGCTGTGGGAGACAGAATATTTTGCCCCAGTGCTTTGCTGGCCCTGTTGACTGTCTGAATGAGGAATGGGAGCGTATTAGCACCCGGGCTGCTTCTGCACAGTCGCGCCTGGCACAGAACCATCACAGCCCCCAATACCGCCCAGGGTCAGAGGTCAAGAGCGGAGCAGCGTCTGAGGCTCGTGGACCGCTGTACGTTGTTTCGTCTCCCGCTGCCGCAGATTGATACATTATTATTAGTGCCTGCTCTTCCACGACTCTCAACAGCCTGAGAGCTGTCCTCAAGAAATTATGAGTGTTTTCAGAAAGGGCTTCTGACAAGGTATAAGACTGAGATAGCAGAAAATATTAAAAGCATTTGTCTTGAGAACATTCTGTAGTGGTACAACAGCAATGACATTTTGTAATTAGGCCTGTTTCACATTGCACTTTCAAGCAGAGTAAACAAAAACAATGGAATATCCATAACAGCAAGCTGCATTTATTAATCTAAATTTATAAATATATTTACAGTATATTACATGTATTCATAAATGTCTTATATGTTAATATATTATATAAAATAAGTTGTTTCTGGATTACTTAACATGATAAATTATTAGCAGGGTTCTCTGGAGAGAATCAAGAATTATTATGAATGAAATGGTATTAATCTAAGATCTAATCAATGGAACTCAACCCATAGCTTTAAACTGCTTATACTATTCAGTCAGATTTACTAAATAGAAAATACTGTTTGGCGAACTTCAAATGTCCAAATCTCCCATCCTTTGTGGATGAGAAGTAGTTTACTTTTGTTGCTTCATAAAAGCCGATATAACAAAATATTGTGTTAAATAGGTTTGTAGTGCATTTTTAACCTTATTTTCTGCTGAGTTCAGCACTTTATGCACTATTACTCGCACACTGCACGTTTCTGTAACGCACCACCGCTCTACTTGTGGGCAATATGAATATTATAATGTGTTAATATAGACAACAATATGCATCAAAACCTCTCTCAATCACTGGAAAACCCACTGGCACTGTCAGACCATGTTTTGGCACTCTGGCAGTTCCATAGAATTGAAGAAGTGTTCCGGAAAGCAGAGGATGAAATAGAAGAGTGGTGCGGGCTCAAAGGTTAAGGCTATAATTGTTTTGCCTCTTAGCAGCATTAAGATAATTTTCCTGCAAAACAGATGGTCACAGAAAAAGCCAGCTAGTCTTTTCCAGCCGTTTCCTCGGCTGAGGATGATCCCCAGAGTAATGCTTAATGTCTCCACGTATCTCAGGTGTAATCGGCGAAATGACGTTACTATTTATCTCACGTCTAGTTCAGCAATAGTTACCAACGACTGCTGGCGTGACCTCGGGTGTGTGCACATTAATTTTACCTCAGTGTTTTCTATAGCATCAATTAATAAAAAGTGACGAGGTTTGGAGCAAATGAACAGCCCTTGATAAATGAGGGTCTGGACTTAATTGCTCAGTAAATTAAGAGCTCACAATTGTGACGATGCGGACCAGTTTTAATATTTAAAAAGTCATTAGATGTGGAAATGTCTGGCTTAGTTAAGTATGTAGTCACCCACAAGGACATTAAAGACCACATGAAACAAAGACAGCGTTAAAACATGATCAACGGTACACACACACACACACACACACACACACACACACACACACACACACACACACACACACACACACACACACACACACACACACACACACACACACACACACAAACTGCTTTCAAATATGCACAAATACATATATATAAATACACATATATATAGATATTTGGTTATTTTTTCTACCCAAATCCTGGGTTGAGCCTTTTGGGTCATTTTGTTTGGGTAATTTTTTCAGTATTTGGGTAGTTTTTGTGTTACCCAGCTCCTGGGTCAGACGTAACAACCCAGTGTTTGGGTAGTTTTCTTGTGTTACATATCTTGGGTCAGACATAACAACCCAGGGACTGAGTTATTTATCGCAGGCAACATATTGATGTGACACTCAATATGTTTTTTGCAACCTCTTCAGGAGAGAGCAGTGCAGCGGCGTCAAAATGGTGCATGTCTTCGGTAAAATACAGGTTTGTGTCAATAAATTCGTTTTTGTGCTGTGTATCGTTTAATTTTAGGCAAGCAACATACAGGGGCGCGATGTGAGTCACCTAAACGAGTGTCACATCAATCTTTTCGCGTCATGAAAACGCCTGATGCCTTGCATAAAATTTCGATTTTATTCAAAAAGATACAGAATATAAATACGTATGATATTAAAATATGTTCAAAGAACTGTACACTGATTGTTTATGGACAGATTATGGGGCCTGTCACCTCATATTTCAGCTACGAGTGAAACGCATGGTGGCAGTCTGAAGTTCCCCCGCTGATACAAGCTCCGGCACAAGATCCAGCCCCATTACGGTGGAAACGGGACAACACAGACTGGTCGATTACATTTGAATTACTTATAAATGTTTAATTTTTACTTCCAATATTTGTTAAACAAGCTTATATGTTGTCAATATGTATTAAAAATGCTATACTATACTTTAAAATATGATTGAAAATTGAAAATAAAGAAATTATCATGCAAGCCAGTGGTTGTATCTAGTATTTAAAAAAGGTTTAGAGAATTTAAGTTAATCCGTAGACATTAATTAAAGTATGAAAAAAAAATGTAAAATCTAGTATTATAGTAAAAATTAATCAAATATGCTGGGTTAAAACAACCCATTATGCTGGGTTAAATAAACAACCCAATTTGCTGGGTAGAATTAACCCAACATGTGTTCTGTCCTATATTTACCAAGCCCTTGGGTTAAAAACAACCCAAATTGGTTTGTTTTAACCCAGTGTTTTCTAGAGTGCATGCACATGTTCACAGATGCCATGAGGAATTCGGAGAACAGTGGTAAATACTCCACTCGTCCACAGAGTACACATCTAAATATATTTAATAATTCTATGGATTTGTTGTCACTACATTTGCATGACAACGGTCAGCTAGTAAACCAGCAATTGCCGCTGTGATACAATCTTCGTCATAATGGAGTTGTGATGGAGCTTCATGGTGAGGAGAAATTGAGCAAGTTAAGCCAGCTGAAGCCGGGGACGCTAAACGTTAAGGATGATGGATCACTTTCAGTAATTCCGCTTTATTATGATTGGGCAAGATCAATATTTTAACAGTTCGGTTACAGGCTTTAGTACAGTACTTAATATGTATTATTCATAACCTTTGTCAGCGCAGGAGGGCAGCGTGTCTCAGACTGAGTGGAGAGAGAGAGAGAGAGAGAGAGAGAGAGAGAGAGAGAGAGAGAGAGAGAGAGAGAAGATACTTATGATTCTGCCAGTGGACTAAAAGAGCAAAGAGGGATGTAGAATACTATACAGATGGAAAATTTAACATTCTTCACTACTGAATGTATCCGTTTGGTTTATAAATATGCATAAAACAAATGTGGTCAAACAAATGGGGTTAAAAAAACGTGCTATTTATGGGATGGCATAAATGTCAAAAAAGTCAGGTTGATACAACTGTCCTGAAATCATAGGGAAAAAGTCTAATTAAAAGACAATTTTATCATTATTTGTTCAAATAAAAAGAAGCAGTGAAGCATTTTTGTAAAAAAATATTGTCTGCCATGTGGTGCAACCAATGTGGAGAAATATGCAGGAAAAAAACAGGTAATAATATCACACAAAGGACTCTAATGACTATGTGTCAAGGTCAACAAATCTCTTAAAATATCGGATTATTTCAACTTTTTATGACATGGCAAGGGCAAGGTTAATGTAGGCTGTAAAATGGCATGTTGTGCAACCCTCCGAAAACTGAACCATCATTCAATTGAATCTTTTCTTGTAAAATTATTTAACAAGTTTTCTTTATTTTATTATTATTATTATTATTATTGTACTCTATTTTACATGTTTATTATTAATATTATTATTTTCTTAGTCTTTGAACCTCTTTTTCATTGTCATTGACCCATTATGATTTGGTAATACCATGGTATTTCTTTGGTATTTTACAATGACTAAAGAGCTGCCTCAGTTGTCTTTGAGCTGTATCAGATGACAGAAAGTTTGTATCAGTACAAAACACCTCCAAACTCCCTTGTGAATCATATCGTAACGCCAGCCTCAAGAGTGCACCTCTGTCATTAGCTTCTGCATTATCTTGTAGGGTAGAAGGCTATTGTTTCCTCAACTGTACATTTCATTTTTATGTTATTTACATCATTCACATCAAAGCTCAGGTGCTTATCTAACACCGTATAGAAGTGGTAAAAAATTGATTTTTTACAGGGATGGGCTGTGTAATTTGATTTCATTTATTTATGTCTGTCTTTGGCACATCCGTAGCCCAGTTGGCGTAATACTGATGTCTGCGAGCTGCTCATGTATCGGTGACATACTTTCGGAGAGCTCGGAGTGAAACCGCTGGGATTAAACACAACGGCGCATTCATATCTGGTCACGCGCTCAGCTGGGGCGCAGGAAGGTCTGTCACTATCAAAGCTGCCTGGAATCTTCTCCCAGCAAAAAGCCAGGGAAGAGGATTTCTTAGCAAGCTCCTAACCATCTTTTTTGAAAAGCAAATCCTTTGTACCCCTCCCAAAACTCCTGGCCTGGGCTCACCTCCCCCGTATTTAAAGTCCCCGTGTGGAACGAATGGGAGCGAGCCCCGGAAAGTTTGTCGCGGGGAGTGGGTTGCTCTGGCTCTGATTAGATGTGGAGTGGTAATAGGCTCCTCTACGCGCTGCCGCTAACCCTGCTGCTCCCCCGGCAGACACTGCGACTGGAATTAATCAGTCCTTCTGGGAACTTCCCTCAGCCGCTCTCTGCAGGCAAGCCACTCCGGAGTCATTTACCAGCCAATCCTACTGTCAGGCGTCTGTCATTTAGGCCTTTTCATTATGCCTTTAGCCCCCCTCCCTTTCTTTCTCCACCTCCCTACATTAAAGAGAGAATGAGACAGACAGACAGACAGACAGACAGAAATAAATTGGAACGAGTGACAGATTAGCCTAATGTCATACACTGTAAAAAATAATTGTTGGTTTAACTTAAAAGGTAAGTAACCTGGTTGCCTTCAAATTTTGAGTTCATTGAAATGAACAATTTGAGTTAATTCAAAGAAGGAGATTGGTTTAATCAACAGAATCTCAAAATATTATGTTATCTGAACCACATTAATTATCTAAGGTGATTTGACAAAAAAAAAAAAGTTGAGATAACAAATCATGAAAATAATTTTTTACAATGTGCATGTGCTTTTTATAGACGGATAATATTTTTACCCTGCCATTCGAAAAGCAGAGAGTGTACTAATCCCCAAAAATACTGGTGCAAATATGAAGGACACTGACTTTTCAGGTGACTGCTTTTTTATTTATTTATATAGACAGTAATTAGGATCGCACGGATCTAATGAATCCTTCGTTCTTATCGGCACCGGGAGCGGCGTTGTCCTAAATGTGACAATAGGTGGGCCAGCTTTGTTCCTCGCTTATGGAACCCCGGAGTCATAACTACCAATTACTGTGGCTCTCCCTCCCCTGGGCATCAGGCTGCTGGATCTGCCCGCTCTGCCACGCTAAGCCCGCTTAAGTGACCTATTTTAGGCTCGCAAGCAGACTAGAGAACACCTCAAAGGTTAGATTATCCTATGATGAAATACAGGGCCTTCTTGCTGCAAATTACCCAGGGAAAGAGAGAAGTATTTCTCCTACCTCGAACCGCAGAGCACGGCCAGCGGCCAAACAGCCCTGCAGCCACCCAGGAATGAGCTGCAAAAATATTCATGAGTAAACAAAAGGAGTGATTTGAAAAATGGCCAGAGGAAAGAACAGATTAATAAGAGAGAGAGAGAAACATGAATAGAGTATTATGAAACTATTCTGTAGCTCCATCTCGTCGAGGTCAGGGGGAGATAGCGGCAAAGCTTCATTAGAAGCTTAGCTTTGCTTCTGTACCACGTTTTCCCCAAACCCAGGGGAGCCAAGGACTGCTAAAGAGGAAGTGGCACTAACTAAGAGGACAGAAGAGAGAATACGTGAGTGAACTGAGCAGGTGATGAATCACGCTGATCTAAACGTTGACTTTTTTTGTTACAAGGTCGTTATGAAGAAGTCGTTTGTTTGCTTGATTGGTTTTGTTTTATATCGACCAAAGTGTCAAATGAACAGTGATTAATAAGAGTGTCCAAGATTAACAGAAAAAATCTTAAAAGTCTTAGAACATATTCCAAGCTTTTAGAAATAACTCTTTGCATTCATTGGTTTTGAAAACAAAATTTGAAAATGTCATATATTGGTTTCATTTGGTTTTGAAAAACTTTGACATCATTCAAGAAAAAGTTTAAACTTATCATCAAGTAAATTTATCCATCAAGTAAAAAGTAATATTTCCTTAAAGCTTGAATATGATTACACAACATAATAATTACTTTTAAAAATTTTGATATTAATTTATTAAATTTTTTATATATTTTTCAAATAAAAAATGAATACCATTATGTTTTTGGAGAGTTGCACCGCACAACATTTTCAATGCAAACAATGATCTAACCATTCCCGATTAACAAAATCAAGTCGTCCTAGATTTTTTTTGGTTACCCTATTTCAATGGACAACTTTAGACATTCTTCTAACTATAAGAAACTTTGCAACTACAAGTCAACTAACTTTCATTAGTAGACTGTTAGTAGACTGTTAGTGAGGGTTAGGGATTGGGTTAGTAGAAAAAAAAGATATGTGTAGTTACTTGTCATTAGAATATCTGTTAGGGGAGCATCAAAATAAAGTGTTAGCAGATTTTAACTAACAAACGCAGATTAATGAATTAGTAAGTAATAGCACTCAGCTGAATGTGGTAGTTCACCATTAGCTAATCAGTAACTACTTTTTTTTCATACCTTATAGACTCTATTTATTTGACATTAAATGCATTATAAGTCACTTTGGAATGAATAGCGTTTCAGATGATAAAGAAAATGTGACCCATAGTCCAGAAAAAACGGTAGGCTGTAACAAATTATTTCGAGGACCCCCTGGCTATAGGTCACAGACCACCAAGGGTCCGCGGACCCCACTTTGAGAACCGCTGTCCTAGAGCACTACTAAGGACTACTATTTTCAGGTTCATAATTAATGTGAATAATGCATAATTAATTCTGAAGTGAAGGTCATGTTAACCCACTAGTAATGACTCAAGTATTACCAAATCCTTCTGAAGGAATTACTAATTATTTGGATCAGTATTCTAAAATGAAATAGATTAGGCCACAATAGTTTATTTAAAAAAACATTCTTTTAATGAAGCTTTTTCTTCATTTCGTTGAAAGGACTGTTGTGTTACCCCAGCATTTTTGACTTTATACCCTCCCAAAAATGACTAAATTAATTTAAAATTAGAAATTAAAACATGCTCAACATGGAAGAAGACCAGACCTGCAACTGCACGCCTTTGGAATGCAGAGGACAAGGGTGCTCTAGCCTTGGGTTGTGACAGAATCTGGAATTTATTTCTAAACTCCAGTGATTGATGTAGGATCCATATAATGGTAAAATAAATGGGCCTCAGTGCTAATTTCCCCCTTATAGCATCTGATGAAATATGCCTTACTCGTTTTGAGTGTCTGACATGAAATATTGGTGTGTGGTGGTCAGGGCAGACAAGAAGCAGAGCTCTCGGCCACTGTACTGCACAACACAGACAATCCACAGAGACGGAGCCAATTAAGATAAGCCTCCATTCACAGGAAGAGGTTGTTTGACATGCTGTCATGCTAATAGAGACAACCGTCATTACGCTAAGGTATGACACACACTGAGGTACCTGCAGAATGTAGCCCTAATTGGTCAACTGTTCCTATGTAAGTCCTTTGCGCTGCAAAAGGCTCTCAATGTTTGGTCTGGTTCCTCTTTCAGACGTGTCTGTTATGAGCTGTATTAGTCTGCCAGAGGTAATTTCTCTGCTCCTGCTCTTGCCATGGGGTGGATACACTCCAGATTTGACGTGAACAGTTAGGCCTTGCAATAACAAACTGCGGCTTCCTCTGAATAGTGTCAGTCTCTGCACACCTAGATCAGGCTGGATTTAAGTATTAAAAGATTTCAACTTGTCCAAGTGCTCAAGAGAAATATATACTTTAAGTTTGTATAAAACTAGACCGGGGAAGTGGTGGGATTGTAGTCCTCATAAATAGTATAAAAATGCTATTTTTCAAAGATTTCAAAGGTTTTGAAAAAAAACTAAAAAAACAACACTCCCCAAATTTTCAAAGTGACGAACATACACATAAATAGAAGAAAAACAGCTTGTTGTATTCAATGGTAACACATTTTGATAGTCTATACTTTCGACATTCTACTAACTACAAGCAACTTTGCAACTACAGTACATGTCAACCACCAGTCATTAGAGTATTAGTAGACTGTCTACTTAAAATCTGCTAACACATTATTTTGATGGTCCTAAACAGACGTTCTATTGACTATAAGTAACTTTTCTGTGTGTTAACTTATTCTACAAGCCCTGACCTAAGAGTTTACAAATACTCTGAGAGTTAGTTGACAAGCAGTTGCAAATGAACAAGAGTTAGTTGACATGTAACTGCTAAGTTAATTACATAGTAGACTGTCGAAAGTGGACTATCGAAATAAAGTGTAACCTCAAGAATTCATAAGCTGCTTTTCTTTCCATGTCTCCATCTCATGTCCACAGAATGAAAGCTGTTTGTGAAAAGAACTGCACAGCAGTTTCAGCTGAATGTAGAAACATTTATTTTGCCTTGATCACAAATCTTTTGTGACCTAATTTAGACATTTTGTTTATAAAAATGTAGTTACAGTAAATGTTTATCCATTTTTTCCCCCTATGAAACTTAAGATTTCCCCCTAATGACACTCATTTCTGCTGTTACAAGGGCAAAACAACCAGCTAGTAAAGGTCTTATCTAAACAGACCTAGCATAAAGAGGATTTTGAACATAGGTAAAATAAACATTTTACATATTGTGTGTCCCAATTTGTGCACTATTCAATGCCATGGTTCTAATTAGTTCTAATGTGTTTGAAACAAGGCAATAAATACAAAATCAGCCAAGTCATTTAGCTATAAGCCACAACCAATTTCTTTGAAAAAAACTTCATGGCAACTGCAGCTACAACCAGACCTGGATCATGTAGTTTTGAAACATTTGTACATTTAAATATGTATATGAATTGAGATTTGTGCTAATTACAATGTAATTACATAGTAATTACTAATTAATAACTGTGTAGTGAATGTTCAGCTGTTTTAGCTGTTTTAACACTTTAAATGTATTCTAACCAGTCTAAGCAACACACTGAATAGCCCACGTTATAGATGGAAGAAAAAATAATGTTTTGTGCCATGTGGAGTTTCGTTTTACCATCCACCCTTGTTTCGGTCTATCAATATTTGCCCTCATAAGTCTTTTCAGCAAGTGAGACTATCCAGCTATTTGAAGACCAACAGTTAGTTTGAACTAGACTGTTAGCTCATTGTGCTATCGTACTGTAATTCCTCACCGCAGGAGTTTCTCTTGGCCTGGCCCGGGCTGCCACCACAGTCATGGACGTTCACTGTATCCCTGGAAACCTCAAAAAGCCCATCTAGCATGTCACAGCGCAGTCGGGCAGTCGGTACACTGTGCAGGTGAGAGTTGCCCGCTGGAGAGCAGCCAGCGCTACAGGACGTGTTTGTTTGGACTCAGCCCGGATTTGGAGCCTGCCAGGAAATGTGCTGTTTCTGGCAGATTTCAGAAAAAGAGAGACAGAGTAAGAGAGTTAGAGCGGGCATGTTTTCAGTGGCTCAGAGAGACTAAATATGGCTGTCAGTGAGCATGCACTACTGAAGAATCACAGAACGTAGGCCAGACTGCAACAAACACCAGCGGCATATCTGCACTCCCTCCAGAGATTAGGAGAAGAGGTGACGTCTTATCGCCCAATCCTGCCACTTTCTACCGATATCCTGTCAAATTTTTGTTGTCGTGCTCATTACCATCATTGTACATATCAATGCACACTGAGCGATTACGGATTTGTGTTTTCAGTAAACATTTTCAGAAATGCAATGCTTGAAAATGCAGGTCACTTATATTCCTTAAATGTATTCTCTGCCGGCTTTGTGATAACCGCGACATTCTTTAACCTCCACACCCCCAATTAGGCGAGCAGGGAAGGAGAGGGATGCGAGGCATATTGCTTTGACCCACATGCCTTACTTAGAGGCACACTCCAGAGAGAGAGATGGTGCAGGAGGATATCACGGAGGGAAAACACTCCTCAAAACAGCCTGAGGCACTCCCAGCCGCTCTATCAATGCAAAACAGACCACTACCTGAGGCTAACAGGACTTTTCACTTTTCATAAGCCACCCTCTTTCGTGCACCCATCAACCTCACCCCTTTTCTCCGTTTTTTTATTTCTTATTTTTTTACTCTATTTTATTTTATTTTATTTTATTTGATAGAGGTACAAGTATTTTGAAAGCACATGGGGTGGAGGGGAGGTGGAACAGGATAGAAGAAGGGAACAAGAAATTGAAGGAAAAAAAAAAGAGATGAAAAGCATCTTCAGCATGCCGGAAACATCTGGTTTCATATTCGAAGACTGAAAAGGAAATTGCACAAAGACAAAACTCTTATGTTTTGATTTATTTTATTATTTGAGGGCTGTGCCATGCCAGTCATGCAGTTCAAATCTGAGGCCATAAATACGCCAAACGGAGGGATGTGACAGAAGCATTAGCCTGCTCTCCATACGCTCCCACCCTGATGGATAACGCCGCTAATAACATCTACAACTGCTGCGTTCTGCCCTGAATTATACCACGCTAAGGGGCTTCTGTTAATGTGAAGAATGAATTCACGCAGTGAGAGAAAGACAGATATAATAAAAAGCAAATATTCTCCATGAAACTATCCCCTGCTTACTTCTGCTACTTGCATTCATCTCCTTTGGTCTCTGAGGTGCACCAGTGATTCTGAGGGAGCTCTGCATTTGTAAGCTGTTGCTGTCAGTAAATAGAGGTCACATGCCAACGGCTAGCTCAAACTCTCTCTGCCTGTGAATCTGCTCACCTGGCATGACCAGGTTGGCGCTGCCATCTGGGTTCCAGACGCTCTCAATCACTACACTGGCAAGGAACGAAAAACCAACAATCTGCAGCTTCCAATTTACTGTGTTACTCTCAGATGAGCTAGATTTACAGAGAGCACAAGATTTTAGTTTTTCACCCAAACTTTTGATTAAAACTTATGAATATCTTTGATTGATATCATCTGTGAAACATGAATGTATCACAAGATTGATAAATTGGAGTCAATAAAGGCATTGTTACGTCTGGGTGGCTTTGGTGGAGTTGAGGGAAGGGGACGGGAAAACACTAAATCCTGCCTGGAGAGAGCAAGCAGACTGTTCCTAACAGATGGAGCGAGGTTAGCCACTGTTTTCTTCTACAGCGGGCTTGATGGACGACTGTCAGGATTTACAGGCGAAGCAGTGCAATAGAGCCCGTGAACATCTGTGTGTGTGTGTTTCAGTGACAGTGGTTAATTTAAGAGAGTTACAGGCTCTAAGAACAGCTGATGGACAGTTGTATTCCCCTGGCTGACCACAGTGTGAAGACATAGTGAAGCAGAAAATAAGCCTTCACTTCTTCTCTCTCCACACACGGCTTCTCTAATACACATGACTCATCCATTACAGACCACTAAAGCACAAAGATCAGCTTCCTTTTCCCTTAGTCAACCTCACCACCAGATTTCTTGATGTAAAGAAATGCCACAAAATAATTCGTTTTATTCTAAGGTGTCATAGTTTCAGTGTAATTATACATTTTATTTATGAGTAATATGAATTGATTATGTGTACTTACTATAGGGTTAGGGTTAGAATAGGGTTTGGTTTAGGGTTAGTTGCATTTAATGTTCAACAAGGAAACTGTAAAATAAAGTGTTTCCAATAATTAGTGTCTGTTTGTTTTATTTGGTTTTATTCATGCTAAACACACATTGCAAATAGCTAATTTAGCTATAATTTGGTCTTGACTTTTTAACTCTAAAATTTGTTTTAGTTATATTAAAGTTATATTAAATGTTATTTTTCAAGAAAAGTTTATTTAAGTAAATTTAATTATACAAAAATGTCATGTAGTGTAAACATATTGTAATTAATATTGGTAAAGGCAGCTAGTAGTAGTAGTATACAATATATATATATATATATATATATATATATATATGAAGAGTTCAGATGCAAAAGCCTCTAAGTGCCATCTGAAATTTTCTTCTAGAATGATCATTTTTATCAAGCTCGTATATTTAAGTTCAATAAGTTCACTTAAATGGCAATGCAAATTACCTATTAATTGACATTTAAGTGAAATTACTTAACTTAAATATACAAGCTTTATAAAAATGATCATTCTAGAAGAAAATTTCATATGGCACTTAGAGGCTTTTGCATCTGAACTCTTCTTATATATACAGTACTGTGCAAAAGTCTTATGCATGTTAATATCCCCCCACCCCCCAAAAAAATGGTTTTAAGTCAGTTATTTATATCTTTTGCTGTAGTGTGTCAGTAGGAAATATCAGTTTACATTTCCAAACATTCTTTTTGTCATTAATTGTAATGTAATGAGAGGAAGGTTTCTTCAAGCATCTTGGAGACGTTCCCGCAGTTCTTCTGGATTTAGTTTTTTCTGTTTCTTCATGTAATCACAGACGGACTCGATGATGGTGAGATCAGATCATCCTGGCTGTTGTCAGATTCCTTGTGCATACAGACATCTCACTGGATTATTACAATTAATGGCAAAAAGAATGTTTGGAAATGTAAACTGATATTTCCTACTGACACACTACAGCAAAATATATAAATTACTGACTTAAAACCATTTGGGGGGGATATTAACATGCCAAAGGCTTTTACACAGTACTGTGTATATATATATATATATATATATATATATATATTAGGGCTGGGTAAAAAAAAATATTGATTTCTCGATTTTAATCGATTCTCATTTTTACGAACCGATATCGATTCTTAAATCCCAAGAATCGATTAGTTATCCTGTTTTCAGTTGATGAATGAATGTAACATTGTAACATATAACTTTATTATTATAAAAATAAATAAAAGTGTAATTTAAGTGTTTGTATACAAATCAGTAAATTTTTACCTTCAATATTATAGTAGGCTAATGAAGCCTAGTAGGCTACAACTGACTCCCATAGTTTTCAGCATTAGTTAAGAGATTTGTTTTCCTTGAGCCATGTATTGTACCTGATATCCAAAATAATCAATATTGAATCGAATCGGAATCGAAATCGAATCGAATCGCAAGCTTGTGAATCGAAATCGAATCGAATTGTGAAATTTGTGTCAATACCCAGCCCTAATATATTACATTTGTTCTCCAAATCCACAACACCCAGCTGCAAATTTGATTGACAGTGGGGGAAACCTCTATTCCATTCACACTATTCACATGAGTACAAATGAAGAAAAAAAGAAAAAACAGACAGAGATAGAAAGAGTGAGATAGCACACAGTGGGGATGAAGATGAGGCCCAGACTCCCTCCAGCATACTGGGGAAGTTTAGAGGAAGGAGAGGGTAGCGGGACTCTCCCCACGGCTCTGATCCCAGACCCCCTTACAGAAGGTTGGGTTTAGATGAAGCAGAGGCTGGGCTTTCCCTGGGGCTGTAGGCTTAGGCCACAGTTCTGTTTGATCTGGAGTGAAGACGAGGGTTCACTCAGTCATTATAAATAACCTGAGAAAGATCTATGACTGGCCTGCCAGTCCAACACAACAAGACACAAATAAAGAGAATACATTCACACAGAAAATGAATGCTGAGATTAACAGCAACTAAAAAAAATATAATGCTGTACGGTCAAGTTTATGAAAATGCTGGTTGATGTTTTGAAAAATATTGTTGTTCGCTTACATTACCTATGAGGCATGACAGTGACCTCAGGCACAAATAGATTAAAACAGCTAAGGAGTGCAAATATGGGTCAGAGATCCAACCACGGCACCTCTCATTCATGTCTCTGGGTACTTTTTGCACTTGAAATCTTCATGCGCATATAATTGTCTGACACTTCTGGGAACTATAGTGCTATTAGGGTTGTGACCCAAATATCGGTCAGAAGTTTGATCTGACAGTGAGATTTATCACTAGCGGTCAACATTGGATATAAAAATTGTTATACTCATTCTCCACTTACATTTATTAAGTTGCAGTCCAATCCAATGCTCATTTAAAGTTAATTTTTAAAAACAATAATTACATAAAACATACTAATAATTTAATCAGTGCATCCAAAGAAAATGCAACTCAGATTATTTTGCAATGAGGAAAACATGTTTTATGCTGCCCAACACTGTTTCGTGAATTATTGACTCTGGCGAGAATTTGACAGACAAACTAAAGCATCGAAATTATAAAGGTTGGCTTGTTGGGTACCTGAACACATCACAAAAAAAATTCTTCAAAATATAGTTTAACCAACAATTGAAAGCCACTCTTTTCAGAGGAATTTGCAGCAGAAAAGGAGGATAAATTCATTGCCTCTCATCTTGCTTCATTTCTTGACTTACCGCCGTCCTGCCATTTACATATTTACTCAAGACTTGAGAGGGTTCCCACCCGACCAGACCCATCCCTTACCAGACAAACCACTTTTTCCAGCCTTCAGCAGCCTGTGCAAGCTCAACCTCAACCTACAGAGACGAGACGCATTGTCCTTGGAGAAGACGAGAGCTCGATTTTCTGTTTGCTGCCATTTGTCATCGCCCGCTAAGAGAGATCAACAGTCGTCTGCACACAAATCGATATTCTCTTAACCCAGACCTAATCTACAGAGAGTTTCCTGCAATTTCACCTTTCTGCTCCCCCCATCCCAGATCCCCTCACTTACTTTCTCCCTACTTTTACTCTCCCTCTCCTCTCGTTTTCTGCAATCATTCTTAGTGTCTGTGAGACAGCCATTTTTCAGCATGTGGTAAGGATGGGTGACATAGAGGGGAATGATGCTGTCGACGGTCATGATGGATCAGAGGGAGCCGTGAGGACTGTTGTCTTCTTGGGCCCATGTGGAAAGATACTAGCTGCCTAATCATCCACATGACACCTGCAGAATCCCCTGTCTGTTCACACACATTCAGATTACTTCACACACACAGTCGCTGTAATCTCCCCATTTGGTCCGATCAAACTTGTCCATTTTTTTTAATGCGAAGATGTTATATAGTCGAACCTTTATCCATAAACAGCAGAGATGGGAGGGTATCAACAGGCTTAAAATGGGGACCTAGGGTTTAGGACTGTGCACAAGGCTCAAAAATAAGAATAGCCAGTATGAGAAAATTGACAAAACAGTCACTTGCCCATTCAAGGTCACTGATCTTGTCCATCCAAGTTTTATGCCTGGCAAACTTTGCAAAATGTGAATATGCTATGTATTCTATATTAGTATTGCAAAATTCGGGTGATTTGTCAAGATAGTTTTATCTAGCTGGCTAACATAGATGAGTAGGTGTGGGCGAAATATAATACAAATATATCACAATTCTCTCTATATCACACACACACACACACACACACACACACACACACACACACACACACACACACACACACACACACACACACACACACACACACACACACACACACACACACACACACACACACACTCACACACACACACAATCAGTAATGTTTCACTTTGTATGCCATCCATGTCTATGTGTTCAAGGACTTTTATTTTGATGTTCTTATGTCTTCATGGTTTCAGTTCCTGTGATTTAACTCTCATTATAAAAATTCATTGCAAATAATGAAAAAAACATTGGCAAGGCAAATTAAAAATTGTAAATGAACTGTTATTACTATATATATATATATATATATATATATATAATATAGTAATAACAGTTCATTTACAATTTTTAATTTGCCTTGCCAATGTTATATATATATATATATATATATATGCCCAGTGTGCATTGTCATTATCCAATCGGTGTTGTTATGATCTAATTTTCCTGTGGCTCTAGACACAATTAGTCACATGGTATTTACAGTTCAGGTGATTGGCTCAAAATAACCTGGCTAGAAAATGAGCCACCATGAGCATGGCAGATTCCAAATGATGTTCCTCCAGGGGTCCATGTGCCAGCCAAACAACTACCATTGAGATGAATGGGAATGCTAACTGATTGCTTTTCATATGATCAGACAGATCCAGTTTTAGGGTTAGTGATATCAAGGGATAAAGAAGATGTTGTACCAGGAACATGTCCTTTATGGACATAAACAGTTGATTTGACTGAAAATATAAATATACATTTTCTGACTATTCCCTGGGTCTGAGCCAAACATGCCGATAGGCTGGAGCAGCAAAACAGAAAGTCTCTTTAGCTCTGCAACTCTGTAGTGTGTGGAGCATCTCATTCCAGTATGGGACAGGAATGTGTGCTCCTATGTAACACATATGTAAATGCATACAGTACAGACATAAATACACATACAATAGCTGCTTTGTCAAAGAGTCTTCAATGATGACACAAGTCAGCTGTTTCCTGTTGTACTTTATAGCCATAAACTCCAGACAAGAGTCCTGTAGGAGATGCACATTATATTGGACAAATGGGTACTTTAGACCAGTCACTGTGTGTGTGCTTTTCAATATGACACAACAACTAACATAAACCAGGTCCAGGTTTTCACACACCATTTGCAAAGTAAGAGTGATTAAAGTGTCAGCTCTAAACGATATTGTTTTAGCTCAGCGTCTTCCATTTCTCTTGATCTTTTTGATAGATTTCTTTCTGTGAAACAGAGAGCTTTTCCAGAGAAGGTCCCATGAAATATAGATGTAAAACATAACAGAGAGAATGAGAGATAGAGACCGAGAGAGAGTGAGAGAGAAAGCATCTGCTTGGCATTTGAATGATGCTTAGGGGCAGGGTAGGTACAGGAGCCTTGGGGTTGATTGGCTGAGAACGCAGAGTCTTACTGAGATACATTTACCAGACTGCCTGAATGCCTGTTTACACGCAACACAAGCTGCCCACTCCAGTGTGTGTGTGTGTGTGTGTGTGCCTGTTGCTTCTGAAGCACATCCAGTTCTGTCAAGTGACTAGAAGGATTAATACACACACAAAGAACCAACAAATTATAAGGATGATGGCTCTGAATATGTCAAAGGAACAAAATTAATATTAGAGCAGCAGTGACTTTCAAATGGTTTTGCTTCAAGACCCAGATATTTACATTGGGCAGCTGTTACAATTTGGAAACAAACACAATATGTATGTTGTGTATTGTATGGATCCATATTATTAATTTTAAATAATAATAATAATAATGCTTTTGAGTGCTCAATAGATCAACTAAACAAGTACTTGAATACTTGGATGGGGTAAGGTCATGATTGAACTATTTTAGTTATAACTGTTGATGAAAATATGATGAGAAAAATAGCACTGCTGGATTAATAAAGAAGCATCTTCAATGTTTGGAAAAATAAACATCTAAAAGAAATATGATTGTTTCAAATCCAATCATAGTCAATAAAGTCAGGAATTGCTATCAGAGATGTGTGAGCTGAAGCTGAAGAGTGAATGAACACGGTTAAAGGCATGGTATATTGCCATTTTCACAAGATGTAAAATAAGTCTGTGATGTCCCCAGAGTGTGTATGTGAAGTTTTAGCTCAAAATACCCCACATATATTTTTTATAGCATGTTAAAATTGTGACTTTTTGAGGATGTCCCTTTAAATGCAAATAATCTGCTGCTGCTCCCAGCACAGAGGGCGGAGCTCCAAGAGCTCATGTGTTAGCATCTTCATTACCTCACACAGACACACACTGAAAGTTTCAAAAAGTTTTAGCCTTTTATATTGAAACCGGAGTCGAACAAAGATGGAGAGACTCAAGAAGGAGTGACAACATGAAGAATGCAACAGGACATTTCTGAATGGTTAGTTGATGAATTTATGTAGCTGATGTGGAGTTAACTATATTCTAGTCATTGATTAGCATATTCTGTCATGATAATCTATAAATCGTGTTCGGGGGCGGGGTTTATGTACATTTTAGGGTTAGTGATGTCACTAACCTGTGAAGAAGCTCATTGTAGTCCCTACCAGCTGTTTGTTGTAGTTCTTAAAAAGTTCGCAAAATCTCCCTTTGCATTGAACTTTGAGCATTATGCTTGAACAGCAACATTACACACTAACTAAAGTTAAACAAGTACTTGTACTTAGTAATAACAGTGAAGTATGCATAATCACAAGTTATTATATTTTATATTTTATACATTATTATATTTACTCTATAGTAAATATGTAGTTAATTAAATTACTTTAAATTAAGTACTTATTTGAGTTAGTAAAATGTAACTATGCCACCTTAAAACAAAGTGAGCCCACAACTTTAATCTATCTATACAAAAAGATGTGAATGCACAAGGGAACTTGAACTAAAATACGTTCTAGTCAGAATGTGTATTCCTGTAACAATGCGCTAAACACTGCAACTAAACACAAAGAATTCGCAACACTGTATTACAGTAGTGTCCTATTCATAATTTTACGTATATGACCGCTTAGAGCTGTACATCTAGCACTTTGTATTTTGTCTACTTTATCAAGTGATTCCAGACATCACTGTGTGTTTTTGAAGCCATGATGAGAAAATGAAAACATACTGTCCCAGCACTAATCAATCAGACCTCAAGGCACCACACAAAATATTTTTCAAAGCTGTCACCATCCTTACTTATGATAAGCAATTACACAATGATTTGCACTGATTAATATTATTAATAATAATGTAATATATATATATATATATATATAAAATATACTAATTGCAAATGTAAAACAGGCAAATACGTATATAGACAAAATAGACAAAAACATTACATTAAACAAATATTTCATATTTCAATTGTATTTTATTACATTTTATTACATGAGAAGCAATTGTTCCTCCACTTTTAAAAGCTGACAAACCTTTTCATTTTGCAGTCATAACTATGCACAGTTATATCAGTAGTTTTACATTATTATTTGCTTTCAGCATCGTTTTTTCCCTGCTGCCCACGACCCTATCCGAACACACTTGGGGTCTATTTTTAGGTTGTGGCCCAGTAGTTTAAAGCCACTGTATTAGACAACAACACTGTTGGCATCTTACTTCGTGTCTTTAGTTTTTTTTTTCATTCACTCCTCTGGTTTCCTTTCTCCCTCTCTTCCAACTATCGACACTCATCTCTGTGGATTTCTTATCAGCTCTGTCTTTGCCTTTCTCTTGCTCTCTCTCTCTCCTGTGGTGTTTAGGTCTTTGGTTCGCAGGTGGTAATGAAGGGATGGTATGCAGGGCCATAAACTGAGAGGCATATTGTCAGTATGCATAAAGGATGAGACTGGAGGATGGTGGAGAGGTCAGAAGAGAAAGGAGGGAGAGAGCAAGAAGGAGAGAAACCTCACAGACGTGGATGTTTGAGAGCATATCTCAGCTGACTTGTCCCTTTCCTGTTGCGTAGGAAATGGAAATGCATGCACAGCGCCCCCTATAGATTCAGCACAGCCACAGCCGTGGAGCCTTTTGAGACAGCACATTAGTGAGATCATTAATTACAGTCATGGGGGAACCAACCAGACACACACAAACAGACAATCACAAACAAGTCTCCATTGGAACAGTGTAACAGTAAACCCACAAAAACAAACGTTTTCTTCGCAGTCAAAAGGTCTGTTTGCAGCAACGTGGGCTGCGGTCTAAAACTGTATTTTAGTAGTACCAACAGATTGTTTGTAACGTAGCTAGCATTGTGAAAAATAAGTTCTCCCCTCCCCCACCAGCACCCCCTTAAACTGTGAAGCATGCTTGATGTGATTAGCTGTCATGTTACACGGCTGCTAAAGCGGTAGAGAGGAGCGATACCCTTTTCGCTGCCTGGGTATCCCAGTCTGGAGGCAGATTTGTGTTCCCGAGTGTGTGCGTGTTTGACCGTGAGTGTGTGTTGGGGTGTTGAGACGCACAGCGAGAGTGTGAGTGGATTACACACGGTTCAGAGTGTGTATGGGGAAGCGTGGCGCTAACACGGCTTTCTAATGGGATTTCGCAATCCTTTTCCCCGCTCTCTTTCTTGCTCTCTATCTTACTTTCTCTTCCACATAGGCTATCACGCACACTCGCACACAAACATAAGCACAGGTAACGCCCAAAAATAACCCACTATAGTGATGATCCCGCTGAGCTGTAAGCAAACTGTCTGCGGTGTACTCGTTCTTTCTCTAAAACGCAGGGCCAAAGCCCATATCTTGTCGAGTCTGCGCACCATAAGCCGGAAAAGCTGAAAATACAAAAAGGAAACCAAGAAAACTTGATTCGGTTCTCCGAGATGCTCAGCTCAGCTAAAAGCGTTCTGGAAAGGAAAGCAGACTCGTTCTGAGTGAACTCCTGTGTTTTCCCATTTGGACAGAAAACAGCGGGGATGTCAGTTACCCCCTGACTTACATGACAGACTATGACAAGGAATGGATCTTCCTCCCCAGAGCCGTAGCGGCAGTGTGCTGAAGTCTAGTTTGACAGTAAGATTAAATGTGTTTGTGTGTGGGGAGTTGAGCTCTGACATCTTGATGGGAATCCTCTCTACAGTTTGGGTGCATTCTGGGCCATTTCCAGAGGATTTGACATGCTTTATATACACAAAGATTTGTTGTGTGTGTGTGTAAAGGAACTTCTTGTTGTGTAAAAAGCAAAGAGATCACAAGTGACCACATTCAAAGCTAGGTGTGAATGCGCTCAAGATGCAGTGTGATCGGATCACGATCAGAACATATTTCAATGCGGTAATTTGTTGCCAATACCATCATTTGAACGTGCCAATATTGATTCTTAAAACTGATTCTTATGAGCCTTAAATGACTCACAAAAAGACCCACAAACTTTACTCTTTCATTAAAAGATTATACCCAAAGTTTTCTTGAGTATAATTTTATAATAGTTGAACACATATATAATAGTTGAAATTGGATTACACTTTATTTTACAGTATATGTAAAATATTACAGTGTAATTATACATTTAAATACTGAGTAATAATAATTAACTGCATGAACTTACTGTAGGGTAGGATTAGGGTTTGGTTTAGGGTTAGTTGCATGCAATTATTCCTAATTTATAATTATTACTATAGTAAATACATGTGATGAGTAACAAGGACACATTTAAATAAAATGTTACCCAAAAAAAATGTATAATAAAAATTAAAGTTTACTTCAGCAGGAATCCACAGAGCAGTTTTTGTTTGTTTTGATTATAAAATCGGCATTGTTTGGTCCATGTGGTTAATTTTGGAAAAAAAATAAATTAAAATGAATATTCTTTGTAATGTACCAAGTTTACTGTATAATTTACAACAGCTGAGAGAGAATTTGTTTTAGATGTAATAAAAATTGCCATTAAAATTTAAATATTCCCAAATGAACTGGAAATCAAATCTAATTTGGGCCTTCAAATTGTTAAATAGAGCCCACCTTTGTGTTCCGAAGATGAACAAAGGTCTTACGGGTTTGGAACGACATAAGGGTGACTAATTAATGACAGAATTTTCATTTTTGGGTTGAACTATCCCTTTAAATAATAAAATGACAAAAGAAGATCTGAACACGAAAAATAGGCCAAAAAGCTCAGATTAAATTATAGTCCAGAGGCCACAATAAAGTGCAGGAGTGCAAAAAGTGAAAGGTGCGCAAAATGTTTTCGTGTTCAACCCTTCATCAGTGCCATGGTTGTTCTTGAAATTTTGTTTCTCTCATTTTTCTCCCCAAAAAGAACACTAAAACTTTTCTCCACTTTTCTTGTAAACCCTCACTCTAAAAAAAGGAGCAAAATAGGACCCAGTGTAATGAATGAATGTTCGGTATTGATTTTTCACAGGTGTGTTCCATTGCATTGTGTTGTGTTTTGCAAACTTAATGGAAAATGTACTGGTAGAAAATTACTACTACCTTTTCCATTTTTCTACGGATTTTTTTTATTACAGTGCTATCAACAGAAAGTACTTTGAATTATCTGTGAATGTTAACAACAAAGGGCAAATTATCAATCTCTCAAGTAATATGTGAGTTGCGATTAAAATTTTGCATGCATTTGAGACGCATTGAGTTGAGGGTGTAAAATCAATATCCAGATACTATTCGGATATAAAATACAAAAGGGAGCCACTGTGACACTACGTTAAGTCAGGTTCATAAACCAGTTCTCTAACGATTTCACACAGAAAAAGAGTCACTTTTACAAATAATATAATGTATTCTTAAAGACAGCTGGTGCTTAATTAGAAATGTGTTCAGTTTGAACTGTGCACGTTACATAAGGATGAGTTTATCATCCCACTTGTGGGCTATAAGGAAAAAGTCTCTTTGAAAAATGAGTCACTATAAGCAGCATAAGCTTCGGTTGGTTTTTCTGGCCATGTCAGAGGGAGAGGTGAGAATTTACTGTGCTGTGGAAACTGAAAACACAAACTGAGCTTTTCTCCTTTCTCTGCTCTTCTCCTTGTAAGTCCATAACTCTTCCCTCCCTCTCTCTCCTTTTATTTTTCTCTTTCTCTCCCTGTAAAAAGCAGGGGAAAAGTAAGCACGAAAACTTGGGGCGCAAAGCAGCTGAGAGGACAACTGTCCTCCTGTCCTGAGTTCCAGCAGCAGCCAAGTAAAACAGTGGCGTTCCACTAGGAAATGGCAAGCCAAACAGAGACAGCCATGAATCTGAACTGCATGAATGTGAGGGTTTCTCCTTGCATTCCCCAAAGGCACAGCTGATTATAGAAGACTTCTGTAGTTAAGGACATTTCCCAAATGGTTTTAGCAGTGCTTGGAATTAAATATTTAGTTAAAGGCAGAAAGGTTCAAAAACACCACTCAGTACAGTGCGTAGCATGTTATTAATACATGATTGCTGATCTATCGCATGCTTCATTAGGACTCCACTGTATTCTGCAATCTGTTGTGAAAGCATAGGAGTTTCAATAAAACGATTAATTTTTCAGAGGTTCTTGTGTAAAGTAGCAGAAGATTAGCCGATAGATAAATATGTAATTTAGATGAATCCTCAACTAGATTCATTTGATTTGAGTTTGTGAATAACAGAAAAACACTAGCATGTTAGCCGTACATCTGTTTGTGCACGTGCGTGTGTATGTGTGTGTGTGTTGGCAGCGAGATAAAAGGCCGTGACCAGAGCAGAGTTAGTTTAGCGGGGGCGAGCAGGGAGAAGCTTGTGCATTAGTTAGTGGAATTATCTGGATAACTCCTCCGCCAGTGAAAGGTACAAACTCACAGTGGCAGGATTGGATAATGCTATTATCAGCATGATTGTAGCATTAGAGAGAGGCATTAATGTGGATCATTCAGACCATTCAGCACTAAGAATTGCCATAAAATTACAGCATTATCTGCAGATATGGGCGCCGGATATCAGCAAGGGGAAAAAAAGCCCAGGAAAGCAAAGCAAAGCTTTGAACTAACAGTTGTTTCAGCTGCCAATTTGTAAACATGACCGTTATATGGCTAATTCCACATCTACCACAACCTTTTAACCATTGCAACAAATTGACGATTTAATTGTGCATAAATAGTGAGTACAGCTACTGTATTTCCTTTTATTTAGTCGCTCAAATGGAAGTCTTTCTGCAGACAAAGCTGACGTGATTTCTAGGCTAACGTATTTCGAGTCGAAGCCCCTCGAGTGCAGAGTATTGCAGAAACACTGTCCGTTGCAGATGTTCGGATGAGTTTGGGCCTTGTCTGTTTGTGCCTCTGCTGTAATTTCTACCACATTTCTCGATTTTCTGCTCATTCACTGTTCGGTTTTTCCAAACCCTCCACGTTTTCCATTCTAGCCTGCGTACATCTATATTTTGCGCCGCTTTGCTATCTCTTTTTGCTTTCTTTTGCCTTTGAATGAGATAAATATACATTGTGCCATTGAAGCCCTAGTGTGGGAGGTCTGGAACTCTGCGGCGCAGAGAGGCGCAGACATCCGAGACATGCTCACACCGCATCCCAGGAACTCCGTGCGCAAAAATAGCTCAGAGATTTTCACATTTTATATTTGTCTGAGGGGATATTTGAATGCAAATGAATACAGAGGAATGGCAGAGGGTGTTTTTGTTGTGCGGAATTAGTGTTGTGAGGGCGCTTCTTCCCCATTCTTCTCCGTCTTTCTCTTTGCCGTCCAAATGACTGCCATTAAGGCAGGACAGACTCGAGCCAAACACAGGGCTCCACTTAATGTGATTTCCTCCAGAAGGGAAAGAAACAAAGGAAGGAGTGATTCATCAGGGAGAGAGAGAGAGAGAGAGAGAGAGAGAGAGAGAGAGAGACAAACCACTCATTCTAAGGCTGTCCACCTCCAAACGATGTTCAGCGCAAACACTGTGCATGTTCACGGGAGTGTTTATTTCTGCATTGCACAAACACAGCTAGGATGAACATCAAGGAGCTCTGGCAGTAGGAAACATTGAAAACAAAGATTCATTCTCCATTAAAACAGGATTATATTGCATAAGAACATTTTGTTGATCTCAAATAAACCTGCTGTTATAATTCATATGAAACGAGGCATATCGCATCGAGGAAATCACACGTGTTGCAATAATACAAAAGAGTCCCAGGGATTTGACGAGGCTCTAGCTAGTGAAAGAGAGACTGGAACTGGTTTCTCTGGCAGAGATGTTTGCAATGGCAGCTTTCAGCAGCCATATCGACAGAATTGAGTTTGACAGACTTGTTGAGTGGCGGTGATTGGCCCTGCTCCAGGGACACGCTACAGCAAAAAAACGTGTATAACACCAAAGGCAGGAGAGCAGAAGGGGAGGATGCTGTGGTCGCACAGATTGGCCTTCCCAACAGCAGCGGTGAGAACATGAGATAAGACGGCGAGCAAAAGGAATGAGAGAGGGAAGAAATGGCCAAAACAGAGGTGTGAGGCCAGGCTGCCATCTGAGGAGGTGAAGAAAACGAGGGCTGAGGGTGTTAATGTTAGCATGTGCGTCAAACACATACACGCACATGCTCACACTGCAAGTCTGTATGTACAGTATAAGCAACATGTGCAGAAGAGCTTCAGCAGTATTACATTTATAGTGCTTTAGCTTCCAGGCTTACACCAGCACCTCTAATTAGATTTTTTTTTTCATGGTTTGGTTAAATAAAGACAGACAATCTAAGCTGATGGATGAAGTACTAAGAATTAAATAAATTACATATACATTAGTGATGCACCGAAATTAAAGTTTCATTTAGCTGAAAAGGTGATACATTAAATGAGTTGTAGCAGAGTTCTACAGCAACGAAGCACCTCTCTATAATTCAGCTAAACAAATGGACACTGACACAGTCAAAAAATGTAATTGCTAATTAAACGCTTATGTTACCGTCAATGTTTTTGGCCATGTAGAACTACTTCAGCCCAAAACTAAACTTGTTTTTTTTGTTTCGGCCAAATAATGTGAAAGATCCAGTGAACGATCAAGTGGCTAAATCTTCTCCACGTCATGACCAGCAACCCCCCATAGCATTACTCTGCAGTTAAAACTTGTAGTATAAAATACTTTTATAAAAATACTGTCAGGGTTATGTTTAGTTTCATTGTGTTTTAGTATGGTTTTCCCTGTTTCTGTTACCCGAGTTCTCGTTCGCTGTTTGTTTCCATGGTTTCCAATTGAGTTACACACCTTGTTCTTGTTTCGTTTATTACCATCCCAGTGTATTTAAGCCCTGAGTTAGTTCTGTTCATTGTTCTGTGTCGTCTATGTTGAAGTGTAGTTTCCTTGTTTATTCTCCTGCGTTTGATACTGGTTTATTTAATAAAGACTTTGAATTGATTCTACATTGTGTGTGTTGAACTACAACGTGATGTTGTGCATTTATCATGTATCATGTTTATCATGTTGTGCATATTGGAGAGTGTTATTAATTTGTGTTATAGAAATGTTTGGAATATTAGATTGTTTTTAGGTCACTGTTACGACATATTCACAACGTTTACTAGTGTTTTGGTTCAAGAACTTTAAGTAGATTCTCAAAGCATTATAATTGGATTATCTGTCTCAATTTTTTTCTTATTTTATGTTTTTCATTTTTCTTCTTTCAAAATATATAACTGCATTGGTAATATATTTTAGTGTTTTCTTCCTCCTTTTTTAATAAGTAATATTGTAACATCCGAAAAACCTGGCAATGAACATTGTTTCATTGAGGAGATTCAAACTCTCCCTCTCCCCAACAATTTCCTGGCTCCTCAATGGATTTTATTAGGGGTGTAAATCGGACAGTTAATCACGATCCGATTTCGATTCTCTCAGCCAGCGATACGATATTTGCCGATACCTCAAAAAATTATACGATACGATTAGGGCTGGGCAAAAAAATCGATTTTTCGATTAATCGTTTTTTAAAATGTGGTCGATTCAAAATCGATTCTCAAACGCCAAGAATCGATTTTTTTCCATCTTTATGTATTCGTTTTCCTCCACTGTTCATAGGCTTGCAAACTCAATTTTATAGCTAATGCTGTGAGATTTTATGGTAGTTTGATCTAAATCCTAAAATAACCTCAATTAGTGCTGCACGTCGCAATCGCTATGACAAGCCTATACGCAATTAGGCTATATGACCAAAATGCTGCCAAAATGCTGTCGTGACTGTGACAGAAAAACTTGCGATGATATCATGCGTGCGCACAAGACAGCACAGAATAGAATTATCTTTCGCGCTTGAACGAAGAACACACACAATTATGCCAAAATGTATTTTTGTCGAGTATCTTTATAACATAAGAGCAGTCTTATGACGAACGTGAAGAGTTGTGCCTCGTGAGAGAATGAGTCCGCGTGTGAGTTCCGCGTCTCTGTCAACAGCGGCTGGTCTTAAAGGGACAGTACACTGTAGCCACTAATTATCTCTGTCATTTAAGTTAATCAAAGAACAAAGAGAACAGAGAAAAACACTCACTGCTCTTGAATAAAGAACTTTTGTAACTTTGATTAGTCAATATATAATTTATAATTAATGCAACACAGACTGTTTGATAATTTTATTCAATTTCTGTATGGCCTAGCTGTTAGACAGGAAGGGCACATATTATATTATATGCAACGTTTTTATATGTGGGTTTATGTGAGGATTGTTAACCTGTTTGATCAAGACATGCGACTGTTCTGACTTGTCCAATTTTCAGCATCAATTTTTCATCTTGCATCAAAATCCTGTCTATTCATTGTATGCATTTGAAATATAGAGTTGGGTTCTGTTTTAATGTACCCAAGTGTACCTAAAATAAAAAGAGTTTAATATACAGGTTTGTAGCTCTTAATTTCTTTTTATTAATTAAACACTTGAAAACTTGTTCACTTTTTTTTCTTTTCTTTTTCTTTTTTTAATAAATATAGGATTTGTATTTAATATTCATTGAGTGAGTCGAATCGAAATTAATTTAGAATCGAAATTGGAAAAATCGAATCGAGAATCGAAATCGAAAATCGAATCGAGAATCGAAATCGAAAATCGAATCGAGAATCGAAATCGAATCGAATTAGAGCTTGCGAATCGAAATCGAATCGAATTGTAACATCTGAATCGATACCCAGCCCTAGATACGATTACGATTCGATTCGATTCAGGGCTATATCGATCGATTAATCGATATTTAGATATTATGTGCCAAGTGCACACAACCAGTTACGTTTATTAACTCACACTAAAACATGCAAAAATATATAACCTGAAAGTTTAATTAAACTTTTTGAAAATTGCACACCCTCTCCCAATTGGGACATTTACAAGTTGTTTGTTACAAGTTTACAAAGGTACCGCCACAGTGACAGCTTTTGTACCTTTTTTTCTGAGAGTGTTTCAGAGTTAAACAAAGCCAAGTAATTGCTATGATACATAATAAAACACTTGGTTAATTTTTGTAACGTTAATCTTCTCCGCTGACATAGACGCCTGTCAAACTTTGTTGTTGTGATTAACGTACACGCAATACAGAGAGCTTTTCCCTCACCACTAACGTGCTGTTTTAGCAAGATTCCGTGAAAAAGTTTCAGCTTTTATTTTCCTTTTACGCCCCGAAGAAGATATCACGGGTTCATCAAGTTCGCTGAAATCCATCCTCGATCACTTTTAGTCAGCTTTGACGAAACTCCTCTCAGCTAGCGCGTCTTTTCAAAGTGACAAGCAAGCAGCCTTGTCACCTGACATGAATACTGCGCACTAATTCGCTAAAACAGTCTTTTCGGGGCTTGTCGTTTCTGCTGTAAAACATGAACTTGTGATGCCTTGACAGTGGAAAATACCGGCTTTTGTGACAAAGGGTTCAGTCAATCTTGTCAGGCGTCTATTTCAGCGGAGAAAAGTTACGTGAGGATGTGGAGTGTGTCAAAATAAAGGTACCGTATATCGATATTTTATGTGTGGTATCGATGCCTCATATTGTTAGACGTTTGATCGATGCATCGATCCATATCGATGTATTGTTAAACCCCTAGATTTTATCAATCAAAAAGTGTCAAAAAGCCCCACTGTTGTTTCAGTCTACTAAAACAAAATGCTACAAATGGACTTCACAAACAACTACTTTCAGTGGTCCAAAGGTTAGCTGTAATAAGCAGTGTGATGGAACAGGGCCTTCCACTGTGTGTCAGTTCTATGAGCCATGGGGGGTTTGGGGGGGGGGGGGCGATGCTCCTCTCTCATAGATCAGTGTTTAATGTACCCAGCGGCTGCCTGGAATGGCCGGAGACGAATGACGGTGTTCAGGGCCAAATCCCAGAGCTGCTCGGCTCAGCACGGCCACGGTCGTCTGAACGCGCTGTTTGGGTACTTAGCACACACGGGCCAAAGGTTCTCCGAGTCCAGGGCTCCAGCCCTGCAGCCTGCCACTCTAATGATTCCCTAGACTCCAGTTGCTGACCCCTCCAGCCCCGGCCATTCATTAGAGCAGCAAGAGAAGGAGAGAGAGAGACAAAATGAGTGAGTGTGACAGAGAAAGAATGGAGCAGCTTACGGCAGTCACTTTCTGCCACAGTTACACACTTCGTCCTCTTTGCTATCAGTGTGAGGATGCTCGCCCCCTGGGGCTGCCCACGGAGCCTGTGAAGTTCACACACACTCCATTATCTGAACGGCGTGTGTGTCCCTGAGCATTCTGCAGGACGCCGGAACCATTTATACACACACACACACCTGCTGGTCGGCAGCAAAAACCAGACACATTTTTTTTTTATCTCTCTGGTGCATCGCACGCAGAGGGACACAGATTAGCAGAGGGTAAGTGTAAACTGAATAAATACACATATGTGTGGCCCATCCTGGCCTAAAAACTCCACATCGAAGCTTGTTGCGTATTATAGTTTGCATTTTTCGCTTTTCTCCCTTATTCCGAGCAGGATTAGTAGGCTTATAAAAGGGGTGTTGGAGACACAGTAAACTGGTTCGGCCTGGACTGGCACACTATCCTGTAGAGCCCAGCCTTAATGATTTCTAATGCGTCTAAATGCTCCGGCGCCACAAAACCCCGCTTTGCGCTGGGGACGAGCAACTCTCCCTTTGCCTGTTTCTCTTTGTTGATTTTACCGAGACGACAACAGAGTTGGCTTATCTCAGTACCAGGCCTGCACTGGGGGGAGTCTCCCAAAAGCCCAAAGCCCAAGCGTCTTATTAGAGATGCTTATAATGTTTGTCTGTTCTTCGTTTTAGCCCCTCACACACACACACACACACACACACACACACACACACACACACACACACACACACACGCACACACACACGCACACACACACGCACACACACACACGCACACACACACACGCACACGCACACACACTGCACTATGATCAAAGCTGTAAGCCTCTGCCCTGCAGAGTTTTTGTAAGGCCAGAAAAACAGGAAAAAAAAAAAATCATGGCCTTGTGTCCATCTAATCAAACAATTTGTATTTATCTCAGACAGCAGTCTTTGGACAGGCCATATCAGTGCTTTTTTTTTTTTCATCAAAGATCTCCCACTCTGTAAAAAATGACTGGCTATTAATAAAATGATATGATTCAGCACTAAATGGAAGACATTTTCCCAATGGCCCTACACTGAATTGTCTGCATGATTATGTTAAAGAGTAAACTCATAAGAAAATGGATGGGAGCTTTGACCAAAAAAAAAAAAAAAAGCTGACAAAAACTCCTCATGAGTCATCACTGGTTACAATGCTTGCTAGATTTCTTTCTTTCTTTTCTTTTTTTTTTTTTTTTTAGTTGCCCTCTTCATTGATCATTCACTGTAACATGACTTTTTATTGGAACGAATACCTAGTTTATAATGTGCCAGTGAACTGTCATTCTAATTTATGTTCCTCAGTTTTACTGCTTGCCCCAGGTTTTTTTTTATTTTTTATTTTTTTTATCAACTTTCCCCTTTGTTATATAATACATTTAAACTTTTTTGTCATAACTTTTCAAGTTTTCAAGTTCCTTTTATGTATATATTTTATTGTTATACTCTTGTCCCAGACCCAGAGTTTTAATATTAAAATATGAAAATCCATCATAAACTAGTTAAATATTTATCATTTGAAAATGATATTGGATGGAATTACTTTGTTATATTTTGGGGCTTTTTTGCCTATTGGAAAAGACAGTTGAGGAGAGACAATAAGTTCCTTTTTGTACACTTGTATGGTTACAAACCCTCTCTCCGCTGCCCTACACTCATATTTTGAGTGCATTCATTGGCCAAAAAACCCCCAAAAAACAAAACAAAATTTTGTTCAATATCAATTTAAATGTTACAATTTATCATTATTATTTTTGAGTTCTTTTGGCCAATGTAGTGTAACTGATAGCATGACAGCACTGCCAGTGAATTTTAGGTTATATTTGTCCAATGTGGTCTGGGTTGAAATAGGTCATTGGTCAAGAAAAAGATATGGTGTGTTTTTTTGGTCTTGTCAGAGTTGCAAGAGTGGTGCAACTCTCTTTGTTACTGTAACCACTCTGGAAGCTTGTTTCCGCCATAAAATAACAAATAGAAGTGGACTTTATATCTCATAATTCAGAGAAAAGATGTCAGAATTGTGATATATACAGTCGCAAATGCGTGTTATGAAGTTAGAATTGCGAGATATAAACTTGCAATTGCGAGTTTATATCTCGCAATTCTGACTTTAACAATTCTGACACAATTGCGACTTTATATCACGCAATTCTGACTTTATTTCTCAGAATTGTGAGATAGAAAGTCAGAATTGTGTGATAGAAAGTCGCAATATTCTTTTAAAATGTTTCTGTGGTGGAAACAAGCTTCCATAAAAACAAAATAGAAAAAAAAACAAAACAAAAAAAACAGCAACACGATGAATCCTCATCACTGTGCACCATTCCTCATACCACATCACCATGTTAATGCAGAGATGTGTTATCAGAGTGTCTCGGGTCTGTCTGTGTCGTGGAAAAGTTCCGCAGGCATATATTCAGAGTCTCAGCTCTTCCTCCTCTGCGTGGCCTGACTCTCCTGTCCTCCCTCATTCCACTGCGGACCTATGATAAGATCAGTTCTTTCTCTTTCGTCTCTCCTCTGTCTCACAGGAGAGCCCTCCAGCTCTTAGTTGGCCCTTTATTTATGAAGCCTCTTTTTATTTGTTTTTCTTTTGGTTCTGGGATTAATTATCATCACCATATGTCTGACTAAAAGCACTGGATTCACCAAGCAAGGACTGTTGTTCCTGTCTTGGTTATTGTCAAAATGATTTTGTTTTATATTGAACTGCCAAATTAAAGTGCCCCTATTATGCTATTTTAAAGTTTCCTAATGTTGCTTTGGAGTCTCCTACAACAGGTTTACTTGCATCAAAGGTCAAAAAACTGTTTAATTTCCTCTTAATATACATTAGCACATCACCACATTTTCAATGATTCTCAAATGACTTGTCAGATGAATCAATCTCTCTAAATCCTGCCTTTCCGCAAGATACTCTGCTCTGATTGGCCAGACAGCTCAGTCTGTTGTGATTGGCTTACCCTGGCGTCCCGTAAAAACGCCCATTGCCATAACAACGTCAGCTGTCCTGAGGCTTCCCACACCGTAAACTAAAGACATTGAACAATGACCCGATTACCGAGTATTTTTGGTAATATATTGCGGTGAACACGTGGAAACTGTGTCAATAACAGTGCATGTACAGTATGCAATGTATACATTAGCCGAGCTCTAGCGTGAATGACTGATGTGAATGAGTGGTGTAACATCAACGTTGGTAAAACAAATCTTGCTCCATGCTTAATCTTTCCTCAAAGTAGTGAGAATGACAGACAATCTGCATTAATAGACAAATTTATAGGTAATAGTGGCCCACAAACTGATTAGCAGAAGTAAGACAGTGATAACGTGAGTTAGCCAGTTAGCAGGAGACCTACACAATATAAAACTCAGAACTTAGTATTTTGAACACCATCTTTCAAGAGCAAGCGGTTTCCGAATCCTGCATTGAACTCCGAGATTTGAGAAGTAGTCGTCAGTGAAATAAAGGGAACACAGCAAAAGTTTAGGATTATGCTGCTATGATATCATGGTAAAGATGAATTTTAACCACTGATTCTTCACATGCTCGTCCTTGGGCAGCGAAAAAAAAAACTGTCTTTACCTTCACGTTGTAGAGCACAGCGTTTTCTCGACATGATGCTATCCAGTATCCACAGGAATCAGCTGCCGGTTTGAGGGGGTTCAAGTTTTCCCTGGTGTCTGCGTACGCAATAAGTGGGCGGGCAATATGCTAATGTTTCGAAACGGCTTATGACTCGTTTGGGAAAAAAAACAATTCATTTCATTGACTCAGAGTCGACTCTTACTTTTGAAATACAATAACTTTATATATGGTGCACTTTCAGATTTAATTACATTACTTTACATTACGGCTTACTTTATGTTTGCACTTACATTGTGTATCCCTTAAACTATCCCGGAGTACTGATTTCTTATACTTACTTTTAGTAGCACAGTCTTTCAGTAGCTTTCCAGAGCTTAGATGCAAATGATGTTACATACAAGCAACTGTTTTCTTACAAAAACCTTGTCAGCCAGTCGCCCCCCCCCACACACACACACACACACACACACACACACACACACACCGAAACCCAAACAGGCTCTGTGACCTTGGTTAAAGCTAGAGTCAGGCTTGGGTGTAAATGTATGGGTTGTTTGCATGATGCAGCAATGAGCTGAATGTGTATGCTGGCCTCATCAGTGAGAACAGCCAATCAAGTGCTATCGTTGAATCCGAACGCAGCTCTCTGTCGGGGGCCACTCCTCACCTCATTTTTCACTCTGTTGGCAAAGGGCCCTGGAAGTTTCTCTCAAAGTGTTAATGAGTTCAGAGAAAATGCAGAGAAAGTTGCAATCGCCATCTTTGATATATGCTAAGTATTTTTTTTAAGGTCGTTCTTAGACCTTGAGTTTTTGATTAAGGCAACAGGGAGGGAAAAAAATACACATGACAAACCATTTCCTGTATGGTGCAGATTGAAGTAAAAACAAGCAGAATACTATATGATTAATGACTAAAAACCACAACTGAAGTAATTCTAAAAAAAAAAAAAAAATGTAATGAGTTCTGCCTCGCTGTGGGCCTACAACTTACAAAAAAAAAAAAAAAAAACCTTTCTCAGCTCCCAACATACAGTATAAGAAAGTTACAGTATGAAGTGAGCAAATGCATGACAAAAGTTCTTTGATTAATATAATACAATCATTTTCATAACACCATCTGTTCAAATTATGTGCATCTAGGCCTATACTATAATCCACTTTATCCAAGATGTGGGAGAGAAAATCTCTTGGATTTATGTTGGTTGTGCCACACTGATTTGGAAAGATTAACATGTTTTTCAAGACTTTTGAGTTTGATGATTTTTTTAATATAAATATCAAAATTAATTTGAATTCAGAGGTTGACTAAAGTGCATGTATAACTGCATTTTTTTCAATTTTTGTATTTATATTTTTATTAATTATTAGATCTAGAAAAAAAAAAATCATGTCATTGACACAAATAACCAAAATATAATATGTATAATATGCTGGGGTATTAAAGACATTCACTTTTAGCTGTCACAATGATTATTTTTTATAATAATGAAATGGTTACTGAACAGGCAGCGGTTCTGATGGTCTGGCTGTGTTTGACTCTGCAAGTTTAGGACCAGGTATTCAGCTCCGTTTCCTTGGAAATGACATGCCTGCCCGCACTGTTCTCTCCTCAGCTTTATTTCAATAAGAAATCATCCATTATTTAGCTCTGAGCCCCTCTGCCCCTTCTACCACCCCCACCCCCCAACACACACACATCAGGGCACCCCGCTGATCCACTCTTCAAGGACGAACGTGGAGAAGAGGAGGAAGAAACCAACCCAGCCACCAGACGAGTTCTCTGAAGCGAAAGCATACAACAGAAAGAAAAGAAGAAGAAAAAAAACACTTCTGGAAGAGACGCAGAATAACGTGTGACCCAAATATACATCGCTTTGTACTCCAGTTCAAAGTACCCTGTCCTTTAGTGTGAAAAAAGTCCTGAGAAAAACAACAATGAATAAATCATACTTCAACCAGAGCTTCCTCTTTTTCTTCTCTTTAAACTCCTTTCCTAGGCCTCTTTTCAACTACACTTTGTGTTTCACTTCAGCGTTTGATTGAGTCCATTCTAAGGGATGATCTGATCTGAAATGACAAGTGCACCAGATTTAACTGAAAAAAATATCCCAAAAGGATTTGGTATTATACTTTGAGTGCTTCTGATGACATAACATGGAATAAGTATTTGTCTCAGCGAAGTATTTGTACAAAACGGAATCAGACCAAGAGATGAACACTTGTTGAGGTCCAGAGATGTTAAGAGTATGCAATATTTCTCTTAATAAAAATACCTTCATATTACAGAGCAGGAAATTATTAGGGCTGGGTATCGATTCAGATGTTACAATTCGATTCGATTTCGATTCGCAAGCTCTAATTCGATTCGATTTCGATTCTCGATTCGATTTTCGATTTCGATTCTCGATTCGATTTTCGATTTCGATTCTCGATTCGATTTTTCCAATTTCGATTCTAAATTAATTTCGATTCGACTCACTCAATGAATATTAAATACAAATCCTATATTTATTAAAAAAAGAAAAAGAAAAGAAAAAAAAGTGAACAAGTTTTCAAGTGTTTAATTAATAAAAAGAAATTAAGAGCTACAAACCTGTATATTAAACTCTTTTTATTTTAGGTACACTTGGGTACATTAAAACAGAACCCAACTCTATATTTCAAATGCATACAATGAATAGACAGGATTTTGATGCAAGATGAAAAATTGATGCTGAAAATTGGACAAGTCAGAACAGTCGCATGTCTTGATCAAACAGGTTAACAATCCTCACATAAACCCACATATAAAAACGTTGCATATAATATAATATGTGCCCTTCCTGTCTAACAGCTAGGCCATACAGAAATTGAATAAAATTATCAAACAGTCTGTGTTGCATTAATTATAAATTATATATTGACTAATCAAAGTTACAAAAGTTCTTTATTCAAGAGCAGTGAGTGTTTTTCTCTGTTCTCTTTGTTCTTTGATTAACTTAAATGACAGAGATAATTAGTGGCTACAGTGTACTGTCCCTTTAAGACCAGCCGCTGTTGACAGAGACGCGGAACTCACACGCGGACTCATTCTCTCACGAGGCACAACTCGTCATAAGACTGCTCTTATGTTATAAAGATACTCGACAAAAATACATTTTGGCATAATTGTGTGTGTTCTTCGTTCAAGCGCGAAAGATAATTCTATTCTGTGCTGTCTTGTGCGCACGCATGATATCATCGCAAGTTTTTCTGTCACAGTCACGACAGCATTTTGGCAGCATTTTGGTCATATAGCCTAATTGCGTATAGGCTTGTCATAGCGATTGCGACGTGCAGCACTAATTGAGGTTATTTTAGGATTTAGATCAAACTACCATAAAATCTCACAGCATTAGCTATAAAATTGAGTTTGCAAGCCTATGAACAGTGGAGGAAAACGAATACATAAAGATGGAAAAAAATCGATTCTTGGCGTTTGAGAATCGATTTTGAATCGACCACATTTTAAAAAACGATTAATCGAAAAATCGATTTTTTTGCCCAGCCCTAGAAATTATAATACGAATTAAACAATTTAAAACCCAAAATGTACCTTGATAGTATAATAATGCAATGGATCATAATTTCAAGAAATTATAATACAGTATAGGACCGTATAATACAGTATAATACAGTGGTCATGAATGTTTGCTTTGTCCAGCATCATGAATCAAGTAATGCAACATGTGTCTTTAAAAAGTTAGATAACTTTTAACCTAGCTACATATGCATTTGAGCTAGTCTAAAGAAACGACTTCTAATTAGGAGAGATAGGGTGTTTTCTAACACATTTTGTTTCAACATTTGTAGCTTGTGTGTTTTTTGTGCTGTGTCAAACTTTGCTTTAATATCCCCATATTTTTCGGGTAAACACTAAAGTAGTTTAGAAATATACACAGCATAATATTATGCCAAGCACAAAAATTGCTTGATACAGCCTACAACACTAGGCTGTAATACTATTTAGGGCTTTTCACACTTGAAATAGTTAACCCTGGGTCATTGCATACCCTAGGTAAATGGAGTCATGGGTTATCTTGCATCACATTTCCCACTGCTCATATAATTTACCTGGGGTTAACAGCTAATCCTGGGTATTCATAAGCTGCCATTTCTCACTGTACAAACTAAAATAATTTCTCTTTTCCTTCTATTTGCGCTTGAATGCTTAATTTGGCATGGCTTTAAACACGTGCAATTGCTAAAGTTTTGTGATGATTCAGTGCGGTCTTTCACACGGGCCATCGGGCAGTCCTTATTGACGAGACCTAACAGGTGAGTTTAAACCAGAATGCATGCGTTGGTGCTGGCAATGCATAGATGGACATTGTGTGAAGATGTGGGGATTGTCAAAATAAAGGTGTCTCTTAAAACAAAAAATATAAAGATTTTTACACGTTGCATTAATACATGGTATTGTAAGTCATTTGATCAATGTATCGATCCATATATGTATTGTTACACCCCTACTAATTAGCATGCAACCTGTTTATATAAAAGCTCTAGCATTGCTTGTCCTCATATTATAATTTGCTGAATGCGGTGTTGGGGGGTAACACATTAACATAACGCGAGTTACATAATACTTTTTTTCAAGTAACTAGTAAATTACAAAGTTACTTTGTTTTACCATTTATTGACTGACACCTCTCCTGTTTCCATGTTGAGAGAAAATGCAGAGGCATTATGTGCTCTGTGTAAACATGATGGTTATTGTAGTTCTAGACAAATTGAGAGAAATATTACACAAACCTGTAATAATTAAATGTTGAATTACACAAATATACTTTATGTATTTAATCTCACTTTAACCAATGTCTTTGCTACTAACGTTCGATGTTCCAGTTCAACCACACTAAAAGCAAAAATGTCTTTAGATAATCATCATATTTATATTTGTGTTTCTTTCTTTTTTTTCTTTTTTCAATGCTGAATATTATTTTCCTTTGTCCTTATGCAATCCAGAATGGCAGGACAGCTGAAAAGTTTGTTTGAGCTGCGCCCTCTACTGTACAGGGGTGAATTTCCATTTCCTTCAGCCTGAGGCTTATTCATTTCACTTTTGGTGTGAAAGGGCCTTTACATTTGGGAAAAACAGATTTTTATTTTATTTTATTATTTTTGTAACTAAAAAACAAACAAGCAGCCCCAGCCCAGATGAGAAAACTAACACATTTAGTTACTTTTTAGGGAGTAACGCAATATTACGATACATTACTTTTCAAAGCAACTTTCCCCAAAACATTCTGAATATACTATCAAGTTTATCCTGAATGGACTTTTCGGACTATAAAGATAAGAATATAATGGTCCAACATGATCTCATGAAAGTGCGTATCTATAGCACAAATGATATTTCTCGTATCATTTATACGCCAAAAAGAGTTTTTGCGTTCAAATGATACGCACTGTAAACCCCTTGAGTAGGATTAGGGGTGAGGAGGGCGTGCGTATTACACGCAATAAAGTGCGTATCATATGCACTCGAAAACTCGTTTTGGCGTATAAATGATACGAGAAATATCATTCGTGCTATAGATACGCACTTTCATGAGATCGGGCTCAATGGTCTCTTCTTCCCTCCAATTGACACATTTTCTGTTTCCCCTTCAAACGCTGAAACGAACGCTGAGTGTTTGTCCAAAGCATCTGAATATAAGGGCACACCATTGGCTGTCGGTTGCCAAGCATCTAACCGTAACATTCTAAAACCACATAATTTCACCCTGTAGATGTTTGGCACCACAGTGCGGGATGTTCCAGAACAGGGTTTCATAACCCTGGGTAAAAAGCCGTGCTAACAAACCTTCTGAATTGCAAGTTTGAAGTGTTCCTTCACCCGGGGTTAAGAGCATGGTTTAGAACGATGATAACCCGGGGTTAAGTGCAGTGTGAAAAGCCAAAGAAAAAGCAGAAAAGTTTAAAGTTCAAGACAGCAAAAAAATTTACAATAATAATAAATAAACATTCAAACAAATCAAAACACACATTGGAACAACATGTGTTACAACAGTCCCTGGTCTCCTCTACTCCTAAATCTGAATCAATACATTGATCACTAGTGTATGGAATAAACTAAAGTAGTGAAGAGTCATCTGAATGGTGATCAATCAGCTGAAGACTGTACTTATAATTGTTTTCTATTATTTAAAAAAAATATATATTATAAATGGTGCAGGTTTTTGCACGTTGCAATTCGATTCACATGTTTGTTTACATTGGTATTATGTGTTCTAGAGGTTCGAGAGAGATGTGCAAGAGGAAAGTCAGGGAGACCACTCTGAATATCAGTTTTTTTTGGGGGGGGGGGGGGGGGGGGGGGGGGGGTTTAAACTCCATTATCTAAAGACAATAAATTAGAGAACAATTTCAGACAGAGGTCATCTATCCATGCACAGTTGTGATCAATGTCTTTTCTATCATCTGTAATCAGTATGATGTCCTGACTGTGGATCAATAGTTATATATGATTAAAAACCTAATGATGCGGTTAAAAGGCCACTTATGTAATAAGTCTGAACATGAGTATCCTTGGTAGTCATAATATAACTTTGATTATTAGCACTACTACCACTAAAAACAACAAACAAGAACATTTAAAGGGTTAGCTCACCCAAAAATGAAAATTCTGTCATTAGTTACTCACCCCCATGTTGTTCCAAACCTGTAAAGCCGCGGTCACACTAGACTTTTGAACATGAGAAATCTATTCGCAAATCCAAAATGTAAAATCATGCAAGCATCTCCACTTTCCTGCAATGCTGCACTTTCAAGTCACGTCGTGACTTATCGATCTTCTATTGATCACATGGCTTCACAAGATACAAATTCGCAGGTTAGAGTTCAGACCACCCCTTAAGACTTGTGTTAATCTTCGGAACACAAATGAAGAATCTTTAATGAAATATGAGAGCTTTCTGTCCCTCCATTGACAGCCTAAGCAACTACCACATTCAAGCCCTAGAAATGTAGTAAAGACATCATAAGTAATCTATGTGACTCCAGTGGTTTAACCTGAATTTTATGAAACGATGCAAGAGCTTTGTTTGAGCTTAAACAACACATGCGTTGTGGTGCTTTCGTGAGCACACGCGAGTCTGCCTAAAGCCACTTGAACGCAAGCCTGCAAGCCAAGTAAGCAAAAAAATGAGTGCTTGCTAATGCTGTGGTATGCAGGAAAGGAGACCAGAGACCAGATTTGTATTTTTATTTAAAAAAATTTATGGATGTCAATTGAGGAGAGGTTTCACTTACAATAAACTGCTTTTGTAGGAAAACGGGCTATCATTTAATGAATCGACAGCCCATCAGCTAATCTTCAACATGTTTACTCTTAAGCATTCATTCTGGATTGGTCTATTTGTATAGTGTACATCAAAAAAAGTTCTATTTTATAAGAGAAGTCACGGACAATTGAGCAACACGCAGGTATGATTCAGTTTACGGCACTTCTCATTCATTTCTATGGTATCCGCAAAGTGATTGACTGTCACACAACTACGAAATTCAATGACGTCAAGGCTGTAATGTGATTGGTTATCAAGGCACATGTGATCCAAGTTAGCCATTACACCTTCTGCAATGGTAGAGCCATGGACCATTGTATCTCCCAATAATAAGAACGTTGCCTTGGTGCTCTCATGAACGCGAATTGGAGATTAATATTTTTAAATAAAGTGGTAAATTATGGGGAGTTTTATTCAAATAAACCACTTGTTTTGCTTCATAAAATCGAGGTTAAACCACTGGAGTCACATAGATTACTTTAATGATGTCTTTACTACCTTTCTGGGGCTTGAAAGTGGTAGTTGCGTGGACTGTCAATGGAGGGGCAGAAATCTCTCAGATTTCATTAAAAAAGATCTTAATTTGTGTTCCGAAAATAGTTCTGAAAGGTAATAAATGACAGAATTTTCAATTTTGGGTGAACTAACTAAAATAAAATAAAAAGCTGCATCAAAGAAGTAATTTGAAATCTAGCAGCATGACCTTTTGAGATATACATTCTTAAATTGTGAACCAAATCTCCCATTATGCAAATGTTTTTTTTTTTGCAATGTGGTTAACTTTAAACATCCTTATAAGCCTCTCACAATCGTCCAGTATTGGTGGTGTGCTGAGAGGAGTTAAGGTGGTGTGGGTCAAAGCAGGTCAGCGCAGGCTGGAGAGATGCAGTGATGAAGAGCTGGAGAGGAGAGATGCTGCCTATGCTGTGGTTTAGCAAAGCGAATGTGAAAGAGAGGCAGTCGTGAAGGGCCTCTTCATTTGTCAAACACCTCATTTCTCTGTCTCTCTGTGTGTACCTGCATTAGAGTAGTTTTGAGCAGGGCAGTGATCGTCTCCCCTTAACTGCCTTTGAAAGCACTCAGGAACTTGCTCCCATTCAGAGGTCCTTTCCAGCGCTGTTAAGCAGAGATCTGCTCACGCACAGACTCTCTTTAAAGCTGTGACCCAGGCTTTTAACCGCCCGCTCTGGGAGTTATTAGCCCCCCACCCCCTGCCTTAAACGCTCTGTCACCGGTGCATGGATCGTCGGCAGGTGGACCCACAGCTGGAGAAGAGGAGGAGAGATCACGCTGCCATTTGACCTAAGAGCCACACGTGGATTTCCAGTAGACACAAATGCATGTGAATCTCACACAAGAGCCCTGCTTGGATTTACAGAGGTTTAGAATAAAATCAGACAGAAGTTTCAGAAGTTCTGATTTAAAGTGACGTGACTCTGAGGGTGGAGTGGTTAATTTTTTTTAAGACGGACTGAATGTTTCATGGCTGCGAGTGATGGCTACAACCTCCTCACGATCACAAAGACCACTAATAAAGTTTTTAGAGATTTTTTTTCTCCCTCAAAGTACACTACACAAAGTTTCTATCAAAGGTTTTCAGGTGGAGGGAATAAGTTCCTTCATACCCTCGAGCGCTCTTAAGCCCAAAGTAAACTTCTTTTTTTAAGCATACGCAAGGGTGCGTACAGTGTGCGTGACGCAAAGAATCACCAGAATAGTATACGCGTACACACAAGTCGCATATGCGCACTGAATTTGTTTTGCACTAATCAGTTCTTCCACAAGGTGTTGGCCAGGGCCGTTGTTTTACAGTAGAAAACAAAACTAAAGAGACAGAACAACAACAACAACAACAACAGACACCCACATTGACAAGCAATTGTGTGAGGGCTTTATGAGATAACTGCAACTTAAAGGTAGGGTAGGTAATCATTTTTCTAAAAAAAAAAACATTCCAAATTTGTTTAAACTGTCTTTATATACCAATACATAATTAAAATGTAAGTACTCTGAAAAAGAAAATATAAAAATCGAGTGACTGTAGACCTTTTAATCTGCAATAAACACAGCTCATTATTTCCATTCACTCCACCCCCTCCCTTCTGAGCTCCTTCCAAAGCCACGCCCCCAAAACACATGAACGCGCGACTCCAAACGCTCAGGCTGGAACAAGACGCATTTATTACCTGAGACGAGTGGAGAGGAAGGAGCGCAGTACATACAGTGACATCATGTCAGAATCACATGTAATAAAATACCAAACTTTATCACTATGAATATAAACAAATAAGATTTCTTTTAGTACTCACTATCAAGCTAGCATATCGATAATGGTAAAGTTTCATTCGGTAACGAGCTATATTTATAAGGCAAAACTAAAAACAGGTTGCATTGATACACGTTTTTCCATTACCATCAGTTACACTGTGATGAAGATGAATTTCGTGTAAGATTCATAACATATACGGTGTTTTGCATGTAAGAGTTTCCATGATGAAAACATTGTTGACTCTAATGAAGACTAACGTACACTCCGAGTAAGGAGAAAAGTACCGCTTCGTCGGCTCGAGGACAGGTCCGGGGTTGAGGGCGAAGCAGAGGAGGTCGTTCAAGAGCGCGGGCAGGGTCCGAGGAAGTAGTTTTTGCCTTGTTTGCCTTCGCTGACTGCATATGCAGGTGCTTTGAGCTGAATATTTCCGGGAACGGTGACATGTGATGAGTGCACGCCGGGCAGCGCGCGCAGTGGGGCTCGGGGCGAGCACGAGACATGAAGGCATCTGATTGGTTCTTTACATTCGCACCGAATGGCAGTGATTGGTCAGAGTTTTTACTGTCCTGCAGCTGCTACAGAGGTCTGATTTTTTTCATTCCTTTTTCTAAACACATAATGTATTGACTACTATCAGGATGGAAGGACCATTTCACCCAGTATAAAAAAAAGTGTTTCTGAACAGGATTACCTACCCTACATTTAAGTTTAAAATAATACAAAGACATTTTTCAATCGGTCATAACTTCTGGAGAAAAATAGCGCAGACACTGGACAAAGGTGAAACTTTCTAGAGGGCATGTGTTGACCGCCTGCGTTCACGTCGCACGCCTTAAAATTATTGTATTATTTAGTGTCATGTGTACTTCATGTGTAGCGTACATGTGAAAAAAATATATATAATTTGGGCTTTAGAAGGCATCTTGTTTTATGTCCTCTGGTTGCAGGGGGTTCACCTAAAAAAAATATTGTAATGATCAGTAAAAAACTGTGAAAATGCTAGGGTAAAAACATTTTAGTTGGTTGACAGGAAGTTCCCTTACTATTAACCGTAAATTTGTATTAACATCACATTTGATGGTTTTCCATTTAATTATTTTTATTTTTATTTTTATTTTTTTGTCATCAGTTATTACTTTTCATGCTGTTAATTTAATGTGTATTGCATTATTTAGTGTCATGTGTCTTACCAACAATTTATCAATATATCCTTTAACCTGTAAAACTTAACATTTGCGTAAAATTGACCAATTAGTTGTATTTATTTGTACAGTGTATGTTTACTAATTTGTATGGAGAGTTTGGCAATTAACCCAAGAAATAATGAAAGAAAATGCCGATAAACAACCACAAACAGGGATGAAGGGCCACTGGGACAGTCCGTTCGCGTCCATGTTTGGTGAAGGTGTCATCTGTTCTCTGTTTGTTAATAAAAACCTAATTAATCACACTTTCAAAGGGGACAGGACTGTCCTCTACCCTCCTTTATTAATTTAGCTAGTCAGTAGAGCTAGCACACTTCTCTGATTTGAATAACAATGAAATTCAACTTCCGCAGGTTTAGTTTATGTTTTACGCTCTCAGATGTCCACTCAGACAGATAGGTGGCATGTTAAGGGATGTGTGTGTGTGTGTGTGTGTGTGTGTGTGTGTGTGTGTTTGGTTAGCTGTGAGGAGAGATGACAGCCAGTCCATTCTGTCTCCTCCTGTATCACTGGGCTCTAATCCACGCCCTGCGCCTCCCCCTAATTAACACCAAATTACATGCAAATTTCACCAAATAAATGAGTTTTAAGTACTTGACAACCTGTCAGCCTTAGAATATTGAGCCATCCTGACGGCTAGATAAACAATCAACAATAATCACTCTATGCAAATTTGATATTTCCTACACAATTATCAAAAGAAAAAACTAAAAATATCCAGACACAAAGGCAGCTGGCATTTGTTCAGGTTCTGTGCAGATACGAATGCAAATGAAAAATTCTTTAGGATGTAATTGATTCAAACGACGCTCGCCCCTCTGCCTGTTTTATTGTTCTTTTCTTTTCTTTCTCTCTCTCATGTGTTTTTTTTTTCTCTTCCTTCGCACACTCCCTCTCTCTCTTTCTCTTTATCTCTGCAGCTTCAATACACTGGGATAATGGCCAGTGTAGATGAGTGAATAAGTGAGAAAAAAAAGAAAAAAAAGGGGGGCCAGACAAGAAGGATGAGAGACCCTTTAGTGCTTCTCTCATTTCATCTTTCAGGCAGTGAGTGATTGGAGGGGCAATAATATGTGCTTATTAACTGCTTTTGAAATGAATATGGAGCAACGCAGGCAGAGTGAGTGTGTTCGTATAGCCCACACCGCAGCACTGAAGATCACAGCCAAACCCTCTTTCCCTGCGGTTAGGACTGATAACAATAAATCTGGTTGTTTAAGAACAAAAAAAAAAAAAAAAAAAAAAAAACAGAGCTGCATTTCCCTGAGAGAACTGTGGAATACTTTGTATTCCTCAGTGGAATGCTGATGGAAAACCGGGGAAGGTGTTATCAGGAAGAGAGGGAGATATGCAAGTCAAGGGGGGAGAGGGAAAAAGAGTGACATCTTGACCTCTATGCCCAGATTATAACATCCATTAGTTGGTGTTAAACACGGGCTGTTTCTCTCTTTATTTATCACTGACACCCTTTCCCAAGTGCATCAATGCAGTGTCACATCTCTTTCACTCTCTCAATGTACCTGTTTTAACCCTTCTGGCCTCTCAACAGAGGTGTGCAAACAGGAACCTCTGCAGGCCAGGGTCTCTGACAGAATGTCTTGTTCTGTCTCAAAGTGCAAGAACATGAAATGCCTTTGCAACACTTCCGTAATGTGGTGTATTTAATAATAAAAAATATATATAAAAAAAATTGTGCGTCAGTCTTAAAGTGTAACTATGCCGATTTTCAACCTGCTTTGTATTGTTCTGTTGGTAGTGTTTACTCGTTCTCCTTGTTACCTGGACCAAGAAATTAAACTGGAATACTATGGCAACAGCTTTCTCACCTGTACGCAACAGTGTTGGGCGGAACTGACAGAACGGCAGATTCTTTCATATTTTCCCCTCCGTTTAAGTTAAAACACTGTGTTCATTGTCATCCAATTTGAAATGTTAACTGCAAACACTGAGGTTTTTAAATATTTTCCGTTGCAGAATTTCTCTCCCTACTTATGATTCTTTGCAGCCTTTAGCCACAAAGCACTGGGCCCTTCACTGGAAACTAAAAGTAACTCACTCCCGCTAAACATTTACTTGCACCCAGGAACAAGACAAGTCAACACCATTATGGCTAAATGTCTGCTAAGAAATATTACTTAGAAAAGCAAGGCGGTATTTGACTCTGCTTAGTGTCTCCATAGCGGACATGTGAGATTGGCCTTGGACGGAAACAGCTTAATGGGTGTTAACGTTTTCTTACCTATTTGGCAAAAGAGAAGACAACAGCATTTTTTTCTCTAGTTTGCACTGATTTAAATTATTATTACTATGTTTGTCTCGCTTTTCTACTGTATAGGCAGTCAAGTTTTATTGAAAGCCCATTTTACCAGTGGTGAAGTACCCCTTTAACCCTTTAAAGGGATTGTTCACTTTGAAATTAATTTTTGGTATGTTTTAGCTTACCTCAAGGGCATCCAAGATGTAGGTGTCTTTTTTTCCGCAGTAGTTTCAATTTTGATATTTTTAGGTCAAACCGTTCTTGTCTGTCAGTCATAATGCAGGTCTATGGTCATTATCTCAAAACACATGCACAGAGTCCAAATTAAAACAATTCCCCGTCGTCCAAATTAAAGTACACATTGATGGCCTAAGACACGAAACGAGCGGTTTGTGTGAGAAAACGAACAGTATTTATATAGTTTTTACCACTTATACGCAGCCATGTCGAAGTGATCTGATCTGACGTGTACGCAGACTGGTGCATAGATATATACACTAGATGTCGCCTTAAAGACATTCATTCAATGAACTGCCGTAGACAAGGCGACATCTAGTGTGTATATATCTATGCACCAGTCTGCGCACACGTCAGATCAGATCACTTGGACATGGCTGTGTATAAGTGGTAAAAACAATTTAAATACTGTTCGTTTTCTCACACAAACCGCTCGTTTCGTGTCTTAGGCCATCAATGTGTACTTACGATGGGGAATTGTTTAATTTGGACGACGGGGAATTGTTTTAATTTGGACTCTGTGCATGTGTTTTGAGATAATGACCATAGACCTGCATTATATGACTGACAGACAAGAACGGTTTGACCTAAAAATATCTAAATTGAAACTACTGCGGAAAAAAAGAAACCTACATCTTGGATGCCCTTGAGGTAAGCTAAAACATACCAAAAATTTATTTCAAAGTGAACTATCCCTTTAAACCCACCCGAAGTGTACCACCTTAATTCATGATCAAATTACTAGGAACTACCGAATGGAATAACACAACATAGGTATCATTTTAAAGCTTAGAAACACAGCTTTTTAATGATTTCAATGATCAGTTCTTAACAAGTGCTGAGTAATTTGATCCGGATGCAGCTCACATGTAGGGGAACTTCATCAATAAATGCCTTCAGGGTGTAAAGAGTTAAATATATGTTCATGGTTAAAACTATAAATAAAAAACAAAACAAATGAGTGAATAAGTGAGAAATATAAATAGTATAAGTTTCTGGGGAGTCGCATCATGTAATCTTTATTAGAGATTAACAAAAGTCAAATTATCATATATTTTCTAATATTTTTTGAAAATGTTAGTTTTTCACCAGAAATATAGCAATTTTTTGTCATATTAGCCTTAAAGTAATTGTGCAAGATATTTTACAGCTCTAAGCTTAGACTTGTTGACTTGGTGTGTCAGTCTCTCTCACTTTTTGCTCTTATTTACACATCTCATCTCCATCAACACCTCATCCTCACACCTGAAAACTCTTCATCATTGCCTGCACTCCTCCTCCTCCTCACACCTGTCTCATCTTCACTCACTCTGTTTTCGGATTTTTATTCCTCCCTCACACCTAGCAATGCTCTCTCCATCACCCAGTGCTCCACACTGTGTTCAAACGACTTTTAAAGGCAGGGGAAGCAGGGACCATCGCTTTGGTGGGGCAGCGTACCTAAAGGCCCATGCATAAACATGCACGAGTAATACTCTTAAACGAGCAAGCATCCAAAACAGGACGCATGCAAGATGAGCAGAGAGAGGGAAAGAGAAGGGTAGGCATGCCAGATGAGGGGTATTATCAATCATGGGCTGCTCTATTAATTCCATCAAGGCCTTGGCGCCTGCTGACATTATGACATGCCATGGGCCAGGCAGCGTCCCTGAGGTGGCTACATCATGCACAGCTTTTGAAATGCTAATGGCAGCATAACCTTAAACAGTGTGGCGAATTATCTCCATGCCTTCAAGTCGAGCACCCCTTTACCTTCACTCCTCTCCCCTTCTTCCCCCAACCGTCCTCTCCCCTCTCGCCTGACCCCGCTGGCAGACAGAGACCGCTTGAGGAAGAGTGTGATAAAGGACAGGGAATATAGAGAAAAGACGACAATTGAAAGGGAGAGAGGTCGCCCCTTCCTGCAGAGCTGAAGATACTGACGATGCTGATGGTGAGCAGTGTGTGATTGTGTGTGTTCGTGTGTGTTTGCCTATATGTGTGAGTGAGATGACGCCCTTAATGAAGATGTCTCAAGGACATGTCCACACGCTCGAGGTGGGTTGCCGCTCCCTCTGGTCACTTGCCTGTCTGTAATTATTTCTGACTCATGAAGGTGACTGTGAGGGACACACACACACACACACACATACATACACACACACACACACTACAGGATGGTGTGACAGAGACACATTGTCACATGCACATACCAGTGTTATTTTAGTATCATTAGTATTCTATTATAGTTTTTAATTATTAATATTTAATAGCTTAATTTTCTTTTTAAAATTTTCATAAAACATTTTTTTTCTAAATATGTTTTTGTCATTATTATTATTATTATTATTATTATTGTAGTAGTAGTAGTAGTAGTAGTAGTCACAATAGTAGTTGTAATTCAATATAACTATTTAGGTTTAATTAATTTAATTTAATTTTTAATTATTTACAGTTTCCATTTTAACGCTTCATCTTAAACTTATTTCAGTTAGTTGCCAAGGCAACGTCTCTAATTTAGTAAATTTTCCATCTAATATGTATTTTATTTTATTTCAGCATTACTTCAATGTATACAATTTTTATTAACAGTTGTAAAGGGGTCCTATTATGCTTTTCCAATTTTTTTACTTTAGTTAGTCAGTAACGTTGCTGTTTGAGCATAAAAAAGATCTGCAAGGTTACAAAGCTCCAAAGGGAGATATGTCCACTCCAAAGGGAGATATTTTATTTAAAAGAATACACTTTTCAAGAACTATAACGAACAGCTTGTTTGGACTACAATGCACTTTTTCCGGATCTTATGAAGTCATCCCAACTTATCATCGCATTAGTTATTAGTCATCGTCTTATTATTATGTAGTTGTGTTTTCTATTAACAGTTCCAATTATAAGTTTTATGTTGTTGCTATGATAGCTATGATGTAACTGAAGGGCAAAGCTTTGCCTCTGCTAGCCTGCTAACTAACATTACAGTATTGAGTGTACAGTAAGACTGTTTACCGCCCCTTAGGAAAATTATCTATTACTGTTTGTATTACCATAGTTTTCCGACAAATGTGATTAAATGGTGGATAACATCGTGTCTATAAGAAAATTACCCCCAAACAAACAAACAAACAAACAAAAAAATACCACTCTGAAACATCCTGTGAAATCCGTGCTTGCAAAGTTTTTTTTAGTTTTTTTATTATTATTTATTTGATTGGGACAGTGCATTTTAATGAACATAACATGGAGTACATGCATGTAAAAATGCCGGATTTTAGCCAAAGGCTAATTTCCATCCGTAGTCCCACGGGCTAGTGTACGAAATCCGTTCTGAATGATCCTCTTGTTCGTTAACATTGTCAGGGTCTGAATCTGGCTCGAAATGGTTTGAAATTTAAGATTTACATCTGAGTAGAGCTCGCAGGTATGAAGGGGCGTGACATTTTCTAAACACCTGGAAGGCGCTGCCAATCACAACACACTGGGCCAGCTAACCAATCACAGCACATTTTGTATTTAGGAAGGAGGGGTTTCATCGAAAATGACATGTTCAACCAGACTGGGTAGAGAGGAGCTGTAATAATGTAAAATATGTGAAAAAATAATGTATTTTTGAACAATAAAGCAAACATATTCTAGTACACCCCAAAAATAAAATACAATTATTTGTAAAAGGGCATAATAGGACCCATTTAAGATAACTGGCACATACAGTACATTGTGAAATCACAAGACCAAATTTCAGTTTAAAAATAGTTATATATAATAATTCATCAGCACATTTTGCCTAAAAATAATTGATGTGCTTGAGTAAAGAAAGCACAATGCACCTCATGCATGAAACATTTACAGAAGGCTTAGCACACCTGATTTGGTGTGAATCTGTTGGTGTTGATTTTAGAAATGAGTATTAGTAATTAAATAAGACAATCCAAGGAAGAGGTAAAACACACACACACACACACACGCACACACATATATGCAACCCAACTATTACAACCTCACAACAGACTTTGTAAGGACTCACAAAACTGTACTTTGCAGGGTATCTGAGCATTGGCACAGCCTTTCTGGGCTCTTAAATGGGTCCTATTATACTTTTTAACTTTTTTAACTTTAGTTAGCATGAAAATCGAGCATGAAAACATATTCTAGTACACCCCAAAAACAAAATCAAGACTTTGTAAAAAAGGCATAATAGGATCCCTTTAAAGAATGTCTTTATCCTGCATTCAAGCTATACATCAGTCCGCACATTTTCTTGGGATTCAAACATATGACTTTACTAGGCATTACTAGTGTCATGTTCAACCAGCTGAGTAACAGTAACATAAGAAAATAGTAAGAAATCTTAATCACAAAATATCAATACAGTATTTTAAGCCAGTAGTTTCCAAACTGGGGGACCCGGAGTTATAAAAAGGGGAGACTAAGGGAAAGTGTACAGTCAGCAGATTGTTATGCTAATGAAACCTCCTCAGGGTGATACAAGACCCCACTGCAAAATCATCTTGCCTATTATTTGGCTATACTTGCCACATAGGTAAATAATTAAACACAAAATATTAATTTGAAGTATTTTATTAACTCAAGATAACTTGCAGTACCCATTTGAGCGGTTTGTTATCAGTTGTAGCGGTTGTCGTGAAATAACAGACCACTATGGCCCGACTGAAGAGTACGAATTAGGTATTGCAGGTAGCCATGTCAAATATAAGTGAATGATGTGTGGTTCTGCACTAAGCATGGACAAGTTTGTAAAAGGACTGCCAGTGCCAGATACATGTAAAGCAGACAATAAATCTACTTCAAACATCGCAACTACCAAAACATGTCTACACCAGACGGGAGCCCGGCGACGCAACAAAAGCAAATAGAACCCATTATAATCAGTGATGCGGTCTATGCTGGATTTTTTCTTCCATGTACAGTATGTGGCAGCAATAGTAAACTTTGTGTTTTCCTCTTTATGTACTTGTGACACACCATCCCCTTCAGGATGACCAGAATTTAGAAATTAAGAATTGGTTCTCTTTCCATTCATGAGTTGAAATTTGAATTGGCCACACCCTACAGGAAGATTATTTGGAATGCCTGTAATAGAACTTACTGAACTGCAATTTAAAGAAGTTCTGTAGCTAATGGCATTCTGGGAAGTCATCATACATTTAAAATGGACAAATCTTGTTTTGTTTTGTTTTTAATGGACTTTCTTATAGAATATATCAGTATTATCAAATCAAAATAACTTCCCCTCCTTCTCGAAACAACATCTCTTCTCTGATGATGTGTTTAATGAAGTTCCTAAACGCAAGTTAGGGAGGAGTGAGCCCATCTAATCTTTCAATCAACAGCCTGAGTATATAAGCAGCCGCTTACCTCTCTCTAGCATCAGCTGTTCCAGTATCCCTCCACCTCCCCAAACTCCACCTTCATCTCAGGTACCTTGCCCTTCAATTATCATATCCTACATTTAGCCACTGGGGGGTATATCAGAGCTCGAGTTGAAGCTGCTTCATCGAGCCCCTCTTCAGTGGACAGCAAGCCAAATAAGTTTAACCTAATATCTTAAAGATTTTATGGGCAAGCAAACTCGTTAACTGGCGTGAGGGCGGGACAACCTGTCACTCACATGAGATCACAGCAACAGCAAACCAGCCAATCAATTTATCATGGACAAAATCAAGTCCCTCCCTACATTTTGTCTGTTAAAGAAGCCATTTTACTTGAATATCAATATTGTTTTTTAAACCAAGCGGTCAAGCTTGTAAAAGCCTGTAATTTACAAAGTTTGTCTTGACAAAGTTTGTCAAATTTTTTTAAATTGCAAATTATTTGAATGTCAAATTTCACTTGAAGTTGCTGCAACTTAAAATCAATTCAAATTCAAGAAATGGGAGCTCTAGCGCAAGTTCTAACGGGAAGACTCTAATATCACGTCATTAATTAATCACGTCATTCATTAACCACAGATAGCCAATCACCACTTGACATAAATATGGAGTTAAGCCCGGTTAACACCCATTACTACGTTCGCAGATACTGATGCCGGTGTTCACCCCCATCCTCCCCACTAGGTCGGTCCCTGTCCATCCATCAGGGGTAGGCTCTGCCCCTGCCTTCATCTTTAGGCAGGAACTGCAAGCATCTGCTACCCTCCCGATTTGGATTACGGACTTTAACATTTAATTTTGCATACAACTGCTAAATAAATCTTATTCATTCGTTCTCTTGCCTTCTGAGTCTTTCTGGTAGAACTGAATTGAATGTAAAATCAATTCAGAATAGTGAATAACCACAATTCCAATAAAATCAATGGATCTACAGTGTAAACTGTAGTCTGTAGGGACTTACAAATGATTAATATTCGTTGACCAAATACGACAAATAGTTTTTATGTACCAATGTGAGTGCGATATTGTAGGCTAACTCTTAAGGCCCAATCTTACCAAGGACAATAACTTTAACGAAAACTATAAATAATTTATTAAAAAAAAAAATATTTGAAAGAATAGCATAATCCACACCATAACTATAATGAGAACGGAGCTTTAACAGACAACTTTAGGAGCTTAAGCATTAAAGCGGCACACGACAAAACTGCAGTCTGCACTTACAGAATACAAAAAACAGAATGTTATAATGCGTTGGTGTGGACGCTAATACAGTTATCATCATAGTTATCTTTCTTGGCGTCAATGGGTCTTAATAAAACAGTAGTCTTGTCATAAGGGGCTACTGATGTCATCAAAGATAGATGGAACTGACTCAAATCCAAAAAGCAATACTTTTCCCAATATGTCAACTCAATACTTTTTCCCAATATGACAACTCAGACCCCCTTATTTCTGATTGCAAACCAATCACAAAGGCCTCTAATTTCACCTTGTTGGGAAAAATATTCCATCACGAGGAGCCATCTCTCTCAATGCCCAAAACAACTGTCTGTTGAGAAAACAACTCCAAAACAAGCCACCTCAGAGCTGAAAACCCATACATGGGAACATTCATCTTTAACTCTCTCAAGTCTAAATCTCTGTTTTGATTGCAGAATGTGACAATACATACTCTTCTTGAGAGATTTCCATCTCCCTCTTTTTCTCTTTCTGTCTTACTTTCTGTGTTTATGGCCACTTGGAGGAATCGTTGTGATTATCATCATCAGTGGAGATGCAAAGCCATGTAGTGACAAGCAATCTGTCTCCTGAGCGGGCTCTCATATGAAACAAGCAGCCGTATTGACGGAACGTGCCGTGCCACCAGTGCAAGCGAGCCCACTAGAGGCGTAATAGCATTTCAAGTGTTTCTGCCACTCAAGCCGAATCCGCCCACTGAAGAACATTAACGTCAACAGCAAGCAGCTGCATGCATGCCAGACAAGCATGTAAATGCAGGAGAGAAACATTGCAACAGACTTAGCACATGATTAACTAATCTTCAAATTAGAGGAGTTCTAAGCTACTGGTGTCTTATTGTTAAAGCTTTACTTGGGGTGGTACAGATTTTTGTTGACTCTAATCTGTCTATATGTAAAGTCAAGAGAATTTACGTTAGCAAACCATTTATCATTCATAATCTGGTACATTTCTGAATGTAAAAGGATCTTCAAAGATAAACAAAATGTAGATTTTATCCATCTGGATCCTGAAATGTAACATTTCATACCAGAATGGATGGTCAGACTAAATGTAAATTCAGTAAAGCAAATAGCTATTTAACTATTTTGCTATCTATTAATATTATGCAATACACTGTAAAAAAAAAAATTACATCCCCAAGTCAAAAATTTCAAGTGACCGATAACATCTAAATTTTTCAATTAGTCTGACGTATTATTTCTCATTGAGCCAATGGTAACAGACTATTGCAACAAGAATTTCACTTGGGCCAATTGAAAAATTTAGATGTTATTGGTCACTTGAAATTTTTGATTTGGGAGGGTTAGAATTTTTTTACAGTGTAGCCAACGTTTTTTTTTTTCTCGTTTTTTTTCCCGTTTGTTTTCAGAGGTACATTTCATTTAATTAAGAACTGCTTTCTTTGCATGCACCTATTAATTGATCACTATTGGACCGGGAATGTGCATTTAGAAAATAATGGTAAATTAAGGGTAAATTATGTCACGCCAACTTTATACTTCAATAAGGCAACTGCCTTATTGAAATAAAATCGAATTGAATTTATGTCATGGACATTAAAAGGGACTAGTAGATTGTTATTGTCACATACTTGCAGGCTTGTATTTCGAAGTCTATTCTATATTTTTACATGGAGGGATACATGAGACTTGTGAAGTGAGCAGCTGCGTGCATTGTTCTGAACTTGGTTTGATACTGACTTTTAGAAGGGGGAGATCCCTGGCCAGCGTAATTAGCTGCGAAGACTCTGAATGTCATGGAAACCAGCTGCTTTTGATCCATGTGTCTCCTGCAGTATCTCTGCTCCGTGGCCACGTTCTCAGCAGCCCTTGTTAGGGCTTAGAACCGTTAATCCAGCACTACAATCCTCTGCCATCCTGATCCTGATGCCGGGATGAAAAATTTACACATTCTCACCTTGTTCTCTGAGCCTTTCCCCTCTCTCTCTCTCTGTATCTTCGCCTCTTCTCTTTGTCTCTCGCCTTCCTTGTGATGATTATTTTAAAAGTGTGCAGAGATGGGTTTTGTGTTTGCTTCGCCTGCTTAACCAGAACAAAGCGCCTGGAGAACTGGGAGAGAAGATCAGAGTTTTTCTTCAAAGTTCCCCTCACCTGGGTGAGAACCTGCAGAGGCACTCTCAGAGCCAACAGTAATGTAGGTACAGCTTTTAATACAGTACATCATGACTCTGATATAGCATACTTACTACATATTGTTGCTGACATTATATTAGGCAGCTACAGTAAATTGACTGTACAAAATACCAAACAATTGGTACAGAAAACAATTGTTTATGTGTAACTGCTTAGAATAACCTCATATTCTAAACCTAGTGTATCCAAATCGGTAACATTGTCCCCCAAAAATGCTACAGTACAAGCATGTTTGGGTGTTTCTTCAACTATGTGGGCACTTTTGGGCCTAAGAACTATTAGGAAAAAAACTCACAACCTCACGTAATTTGTCCACTAATAATGTTCAACAGTGCATAGGATAGCATGCATCAATAGCATGCATCAACAGAGAATATGATTTACATTTACATTTACGCATTTGGCAGACGCTTTTATCCAAAGCGACTTACATTGCATTTCAAGGTACACATTTACATTCTTATCCGTTCTTGCTTTCCCTGGGAATCGAACCCATGACCTTAGCGGTGCAAGCGCTAACACTCTACTGTTTGAGCTACAGAAAAGCGATTTTTCTGGAGAGACTGAATTTATAAATATGACCAGGAAATAACCACTCCATTTCACACTGTCCAATGACATTTGAGCTTTTGCCACATCACAACTGGTTGGTGTATTATACATTACAAATGGGCATTGATGAATTATGTAATATTTTAAATGTAATATGTGGATTTTTAATTCAGTTCACATCAGGGTTTGAAAACAACTTTTTCACTCACCGGCCAATTTGGCTACTACATTTTCAAGTTACCAGCCGTTCAATAAACCAGATTATCAGTCACATCTTAGCTTTTTAATATATTTATTATTAAATCTGATTCTGAAACATTGCATTGCCTTCAGCTTTACGACAGTCTATCATGGTTTGCAGAAAAAAACTCTGTAATTGCCATGAGTTTACCTGCACGCACCAACAAAGACGCTAGCATACTTTTTGGCCAAAAGTCTTGGATAAGCGGCATTATGAGAAGTCAGTACACAGACCTTAACATATTTGATCTAAATCGATGTATTTTAATGAAAAACTATTTGAGTGACGCATGATTTTGAAAAGCTGGAGTTAGTTAGGCGCAGCTGGTGTGTGTTGTCACAAATGGTCGCAGGAAACACACGATGAAGATCAGTTTAATATCCAGCAATTACCAGACAGTAATCCAAAACAAGGTAAGCAAACAAACATCACTGCCATACATAAACATGACTGGACAAATGAACACTGAAAAGACTGCAACTTATAGTAAGGCAAACGAGGGCAAATAATGATACACAGCTGAACAGAATGAATAATCATAATGACTAAAGAGTGGTGGGAAACTAGAACAAAGGAGAGATGTGACTGAAGATAAACGAACAAAGTCCAAACATAACAGAACTGCGAAATGCGTGTACGGTCCTAGAAAACGTAATAGAATTTTTGAGCGTTGCGCTGCTCTACACTACATTTCTCTCTCCCTCTTTACATGTTGTCTAATGTTTGAAGCTCCTTTTACGGGAAGGGCTCTGATAGCGATGTGATGCAAAGTGATAGAACATAATTTATGAATCATATCCCAACAAATTGGCCAACATGCTGATATGCGTTACCTACCACAGTGTATTTTCACCAGCTTTTGGCGAGTTGGCGGTTGTTAATTTCAAAATCTACACACTAGCAATCACTGAGAGAGCAATATATGGTCAGCGGTTCTCGATCACTTTTGTAAACAAACTGTGTGGTTACAGTTATGAACATGCAACTACTGACATAAACTTCTTGTATTTTAGCAAGCAGTGTCAGAATGCCAGTCTGTCAGTCAAGTCCGAAGCAACACACCAACCCGCAATGCGTTAGGGCAGACAGGCTACCTAAAAATTTGAGCGATTCATGACTGTTTTCTACATGTTGCCATATTAATTATAATTTAAATGCACTTTGTGATACTGACCACAACACTTTGGGATTTTTTCATCTGAATAATCGAATTAAAAAAAACAATCAAATATCAAAATAATCGTTAGTTTCAGCCCTATACACAAAATTACAGCTTGACTGTAGATGACACATTAAAATATTCTGTTCACAAGGAATATTTACCTTGATTTTTCTTTATTCTCATATTACACGATTCATCCAGTCTCAATTAGTGTCCACTCCTTTGGAAGGGAAGTTAGACTGACTTCTGATCATTTTCATTAGAGGAAAATGACTTTATGACTTTGATTGAAATGACTAACATTGGACAGTCATAATTTGAGTAAAAATTTATATAAATAAATATTAGGGAAATATTGAAATGATTTGATTTTTTTTTTTTTTTTTTTTTATGCAATTTTTAATAATTTTTTCCAACAATTTTCAGGACAGAAAATTGTTTTGGGCATAAAATGCCAGAACAAGATGCAGGGCAGAATTTAACTTGTGTCTCCCGCATATAAGCACCACAGATGTATGCACCTGGAGTACACCGTTTATATCTAGGCCACAGGTCCAATTTCAGGAATGTACAGTATATTAATAACTTCATAGGAAAGTACCGCAGCTACATAATTGCTAACATCAATCCACTTTTTTCACAACAAAGCTTTCATTCTGCTTTAAATTATCTCTAATGGAGGTCTACATTCCATTAGCCCATCATACAAGTATATTTCTTTCCATTTTAAGTCTCTCTAGTCTACGATAAATACTCATCTTATTGTACCTGATGAGCCAATGGTCACAACATCAGTGCAATTTGCTGCTGTGCAGAATCTTAGCTTGACTGCATTGTGGCATATACTGCTAATATCTCATTCACAAGCTCATGTTCTCACCTTGAGCGCTTTTTTGACGTGTGCAGCTAACACTAGGCTGGCTCTGCAAGCTGTGTGTGTGTGTGTGTGTTAAAAGAAGAATCTGAGCTATATTAAATGATTGCCATCCCCCATATCATATAGTAAGAATCTCTCACTCTACACTGACAATGATTCGTACTAACAAGGAAAGAGAATCAATCTTAATAGGCTTCCAATGCATTATTACTCTGCATGTCTGAATAATTCTGCCTTAGAAAAAGAGAATGTTCTTTTAGCAGAAGTTTTAGGCCAGACAAAATGCCTTTGCTAATCTATAACCACCACCTGCAAATCACAGCTAATCTATAAAATTAACACACAGATGACCACTTCAAAACCACTTCAGATGACTTAAACAGTAATGCAAACAATCATTATGCTTTGTTCAATCCTACATAATGGTGATCGTAAAAGCTATAAAACAACAACACGAAAGTGGGGTGCACTTGGAAGGTACAGCGCTATATTTCAACCCTGCTTCCCTCTGTACTCAAACAAGGAGTCTGCATCAAATTAAAATCACACAGGCATCTGATGAGAGGAACTGTGTGTGCGTGTGCTCGCGCAGACGCGTCTCATGTGGCTACTGACGTTGTCGTTTTCTTGAAGAAACCATTTCAACTCGTCACATCAATAGGAAACTCTACAGAGCGGAGCGGAACGGCGATGCCTGATAAATCATTTCTGTGCAGAAGCAATCGCCTGCACTCAAACGCACATCTGACCCCCGTTCCTCTCTGCCTATATCACGAGGAGAGGAAATCTAAGAGTGTATTAGCTTTAGAACATTGTTGATACATTTGTGCGAGGGCAATGCACTAATGAGCCATGCAGAAAGACAGCGGCCACCCTTCAGAGAATTCTCTCTGTTTCTAGGGGCTTGATAGTCAGTTAATGATATATGAATGTAAATATATCAGCATGGTATGGTGCATTTTTCCATATCAGAGAGAAGAGGCTTGTGGGGGCATGTGCATAGCTAGACTGATTCTGGGATCTGAATGAAGGGCAGTTTTTTGCACCGCCCACATCCATATTCATGACTGCGCTGTTTTGAATCGAAGCATCTTCATTTTGCTTAAGTCCTGAGTTGTGAAAAGCATCAATTCGATTGAGACGTCTGAGGTCTTTTAAGGCGACTAGGCATCTAGTGACTGCTGTAAAAACTGGTGTGAAATTCCTGACACACGGAAGGGAGAGTGTCTATTTCAACCTCAGAGCCCATGACATGTCTTATATTAAAGAAATAGAAGATAATAAAAACCAGTACCATTCCAATTAGAGCTCATTGTGTGTAAACAGAGGTTGTCTCAGCTAACCGAGGGGAAGCCCATACCGGGTCATTACCCGCTGCCCTTCAACTCCATGGGAAGTTGGATTTCCTCGTCTCCAGTTTCCACTAATCATTGTCCTCCAGGGCCGAGGAACCTCCCACCGTCATCAGCTGCCCTGTCCAAATGCAATCAGCAGTGAACACAGCAATCTTTTTCCCATTAAACAATCGTCCTCCCAGACAGGAGATAGGGCCGATTCCACGTCTTACTCCATCATAGGCCTCTGAGGACCACCGCCCTATCGGCCCGCAGTAACGTTAGGAGGCTCCTGCTCACTGAGAGCCTCAAAGGGAAAAACAATGTCTACTTTGTTCTGACAGCGAGCTCTCAGCAGGGAAAATGTTTAAAGGCTACTTAATTAGGGAGAAAGTGAGAGGTAAGGCTATCCTCAGATGTGAATACAGCACAAACAAAGGGAATAAAAGGAGCTCGACTGATCGTTACCTGTTTAAATGCACTCTTAAGCACCTCTTTTTTTTCTCAGGGGTTATTTATACAGAATAAATGCACTTCCTATATATATATATATATATATATATATATATATGAAGAGTTCAGATGCAAAAGCCTCTAAGTGCCATCTGAAATATTCTTCTAAAATGATCATTTTTATCAAGCTTGTATATTTAAGTTTAGTAATTTCACTTAATTGGCAATGAAAATGACCTATTAATTGTCATTTAAGTGAAATTACTAAACTTAAATATACGAGCTTGATAAAAATGATCATTCTAGAAGAATATTTCAGATGGCACTTAGAGGCTTTTGCATCTGAACTCTTCATATATACATATACATATACATATACATATACAGTACATATACATACATATATATGGTGAAATACTATAGCATCAAAGACGAAATAAGATGCACAAAATGTCTCCCTATTGACTTGTCAGAAGGTTCTGCAATACTATGATGAGAACTTTGCACATTGATTACATTGGTTCATGAATGCTTTTTTTGTGAGCATTCTGCAGGTACAAAGCATATTTCCTTATTGACATTATTGACATGTATTTTTATGCCTTTCAATCTTGAACATATGAATTTCTGTAACATTTGGTTTTAAATTCGGTTGAAAAATGAATTGCACATTTTTAAATATAAAAACATATTAAAAAAAATGTTTATTTTTTATTTTTTATTATTCAATTATTCAACTTCAAATTAATTATTCAATTTAAATATACAATTATACATTTAAATTCATTGCTGGGATAGGTTCCAGCATCTTTGAAACCCTACATAGGACAAGATTGGATTATTAAAATATATAATGCAACAAACAAACAAACGAGTGAGTGAGAGACTGAGTGAGTGAGCGCCTGCCCTGTTGAATAAGCAGAATAAAATCCTTAGTGTTGAACCCTTTGATGGTTCATGTGGTGCCATCAGATTGTAAGTATTGTCATGATGCTATTTTCCTGTGGGACTAGAGTATTTATTCACATGGCATTTATGGCATTATGATGTCCAACTATGTGCACTGGCATTAAAATGAATGGCATAGCTAATATCTTTCCCTCTTTAACAATATAGGGCCTATTTACACCCGGTCACTTCATGCATTTTCTCTGATCTGATTGCTATCCAATCGTGAAAATACCAGGTGTAAATGCTCTCCGAAACGCTTTCAAGATGGATTTAAATCCGATCACTCAAACCACTTCAGGAGGTGGTCTGAGAGGCATTCCAGACAAAACTGGACAAGTGTAAATGCATCTGGTTTTTAAAATCACATTTGTAAATTTTATTCCTCCCAAAATTGTAAAACATAAATAAAAATAAAAATAGAAGTGTGAGAGCGTATTATAGGCTATATGACATGCTATAGCCTGATATGCAGCACTACTACAACACTCATCGCCGCAGATGAGTAGCTGAGTATCTCTTTAGCAAGCCGTGCAAACTGCTGGAAATGAAATTGAAAGTTCGGACATTCAGATCCTGAAGCTCAACACACAATCATCTTCATTAAAAGTGAGACTAAATTATCTTACCAGTGCTGATGCCGCTCTCTCTCCTATTGTGGTCTTTGATCTTGAAATTAGCTCATAATCAATAAAATGCAGCTCATATGTTGCTTTCGTTGACATGAACTCTGTTAAATTTGCATATTGCAAGGGAACTGAAGATCAGATTTATATTCATTTTACGGAGACACATTTAAGTGGCCACGTGTAAATGGAACTGTTTTAACAAAAATCTGATAGCTATCCGATCAGTAGAAACGCATGAAGTGACCAGGTGTAAGCAGACCCATATAATGAACACAATCAGTGGATTGCATTTTTAACATTTATCTAAACTTGGAGATACGTTTTCTTTTCACCCTGATGTACACACATATAAATAAACATACACAGTCTGTCTAGGACTACGAAGAGGAGACACAAGGTTATGGCATTTCATTCTCCGAAGACTCATACATAAACACACCCTTAAGCTATGGATAACAACAACACACTAAGCTCTCCTTTCTCTCCCTCTCTCTGTCTCTCAGCTTGGAAGAAAGTGCCGTTTAGCCCAAACCTTAGTGAAAGGTATAAATTCCCCTTGTGACAAACTGCCCCCCTCCCATCTTCAAAACTGCTCAATTATTAATAGATAAACACAGAGCAAGTCGTTTCTTATGGGTTGTCGGCAGACATATTGCAGGCGGGGATCTCTCAGGCCCTGAAAACACAGACTGGAGCTGACAGTGTAAAGGCAGAGGAACGGTTTAAGGTCAAACACACTCACAGCTCCTGAGAGAGGGGGAGACGGGGGGGAGAGCGGAGAAATGTCAGGAGGGGATGAGCAGGGAAAGGGAAAGAGAGACAGCAAGATGCCGTGTATTCATCATTCGCCTGAGTTGAAGGTGGATGTTTGTGTGTGCGTTTGTTTAAATTTGGGGATGACTGCAATACTGCTGGAATTTTGTAAAGGGAAGTTTGTTATGAATCCTGATGTAAAGTACTGTATGCATGCAATGTGCTCTAGTGAGTCGAAATGAATAATATTTACTGTACAGTAGACTATATTCATTAGAGTGGAGCTAGAGAGGCGAAAGAAAACATGAAAGAAAAGAAACAAGGTTTTGTAAAACATTTAAAAACAACAAATCAAATTTGTTGTCATTTCTTGTCTCTGACGATAATATATAATATTAGTAATAGTTTTAGTAAAAGTAAAGAAAAAGCCGTTTTAGTTGCCGCTACCCCATTCTTCAATAACAGTCTCTTTGCAATGTCAGGCTTACATTGTGACAAGTTCACAAAACAATTCACATAGATTGTGCCACACACAAAGTTAAAGGATTATTTCACCCAAAAATGAAAATTCTGTCATTAATTACTCACCCTCATGTTGTTGCAATCTCGAAAGACATTTGTTCATCTTCGAAATACAAATTAAGTTATTTTTAATGAAATCTGAGAGCTTTCTGTCCCTCCATTGACAGCCTACGCAACTACCATTTTCAAGCCCCAGAAAGGTTGTAAAGTGTGACTCCAGTGGTTTAACTTCAATTTAATGAAGCATGTGTCGAAGTGCAACAAACAGCCAATCACATGGAACACGGAGAGCATAAGTTTGATTCACTTCTCGCGAGAGAGATGGCACAATTAAATTCTCTTCTGAAGATTTAGAGATCATTTTGAAAATTATCTTGAAATTAAAAGCTTTTACAAAGCAGAAATAAACTGCTGCTGCAGCGAAAGTTTAGGCAGCTGAAAGAAAATATCTGACTATATCAATGCATGATGCTGTGAATCAAAGAAATTTGCCAACATTTACAAAGAGCTCAAATGAATACACATTGTTTAAAAGCATTATATGAAGGCATATATTATATTTATACGTTTAATACCTGCCAATTAATATAATAAGACTATTGTATGAATTAAAAGTAATTATAATTACTTGCTAAAAACCAATCCACCTTCTTGAGCCCAGGGCTGGACTGGGACAAAAAAAATCGGCCCTGGCATTTTGGCCCACTACATATAATCATAAACACCACCCATCTTTGCACGCCATTGAATATGTATACCAACTCCTTTTCCTTAAAACCACTAATGCCATGTAATGAGTGAGTAGGAACGAGCGAGAGTTAACAGATCAAAATAACAACAAAACAAAAAAATGGCTATCATTAGCCTAAAGTTTAGCTAATACTTCAGCCGGGTTGGGAAATAGCCAATTGCCAAATAAATCTGAATTTTTGGCCTAAATGGCGATGTATGGTATAATCTGAGTATTTAATTATTATTTTTAAATATTTAATATCCTGATCAATATTGTCCTACAAACAATGTTCATATTGAAGGTTATAAAAACAAACATAGTGTAACCTTGCTGTCTATCTGCAGTCTATCCAAAAAAGGGGTCAAATCACATTACATTCTAACATTGCAACATTACAATCTAAAAAACAAAATAATGCTTTTTAAAGAAGTAGTTAAATTTACTAAACTTAAAATAAACATAAATAAATAAATAATAAAAACAAAGCTAATATCATAAAAATACACATGTAGGTTTGAAATTCTCTAGCACATTTATGTTCACCAACAACAACAAATATTCAACAACAAATATTTTAGCTAAATATATTTATAATTTAGTGCTAATGTATATTTTAGTCCGAATAATTGCGCTCCTATTCTATTGCGGCAAACTGGAAATATTGACTTTCTAACATTTACAGATGGAGAATATGTCCGTGAAATGTAAGTTATGCACTGAGGAAATTATTGGATGTCACTTCAGCTTATGGCTAAATATTATTAGAGGTATATTTGTTTCCAGCAATCGCTGCACAAGTGAAGTTTACGTATGATGATGAAAGCACGTTAGTGCGAGCCCTCCCGGAACCCATAGAGAATGCATTGCAGTGCCTGCAGTTCGAAAAAAAAAAATCTTTGAATGTAAGTCTATGGGAACACTCTGGGCGATTTTCGACCATAGTGAAATCGCCCAAAAAGAGGCGGTACTCCACAGAACGTGACTTGGCGCTGATTGGACTATATCCAGTGGCAGTGAGTTCTAGAACAGTGAGTGACTGCTATAACGTAACTCTGTGGTTGAATGAGATTGTGATTGAAAAAGTCCCTTTCACACTTTGGTGGTGCGTCGCCCGATCGCCCTAATGAAGAAACCGCCGCTGCTCCAGAGTGATGAATTCTAAAACAAGCTATAAGCTGCACTGGCATAGCAATACCAGTGTTTCTCACAGGATTTTTAGTAAAACTGTGGTGGGTGGACCTCGGGTCCTCTAGGGGGGTTGGGGGGCATGCCCGCCCGGAAGAAAATTTTGTGCATTTTAATGTTAAATTCATCAATCTGGTGCACTTTGAGAGTTCAAAATTAAAAGCTCCAACCCATATTCAGTGTGCAAATTGAACAAAGAAAAACTCAATCCTCTTTTAGTTAGTGTCTGTCTACACTTATAATATTAATCCCATGGCAGTAATAGCCATATATTGTAAAACAAATGCACTGAGAAATAAAGGAAACTTTCATAATTAGTTTTGTACTAATTTCTATACTTGAAAGTGATAAGCACATGATCTTTTATTTTGATGGAAACTGCATCAAGCTTTTATTTTGGCGGAACAAAATCAAAATTGATTTTGGTTTACAAACGCGTCTCATTACATTTCTAGTAAAATTCGGTAATCGTTTAGGCGGCAGGTATAAGGCTGCTGCATCGCTGCCTGTCACTTTAAGGGATTTTTTTCTCGATTGATTACATTCACTTATTCTCACCAAGAAAATTATTTTGACAATTGTGTGTGAATTTATCTATTCGGGCGCAAAGAAGATGCAAAGGATAACTCACGCACTGTTTCATGCGCACGGAAACTAATCAAGTTATTTTTAATAGCAGTGAGATTATACAGTGGCAGCACAGATCTGATGTATATAGCCTACAGTAAGTGTCATTTATATAGAACAGTGAGTGGTGGCCTATTACAGCTGCAATTTCTTAACTTTGAAACAAAACAATGCAGTACGTGTATCATTAAATGTTCGTCTCACCTCAGCAGTCAGGCCCGCCCTGCTGACATCTTCACTTAAGTCTTTTGCCGGCCTTCCAGCCAATAATTCATTTATTTTCACACATTTGGTGGCCTCTGCCTCAAGTGCTTGTGTTTTTTTTTTTTTTTTCTTAACTTCTTGGCCCCTCCTTTACGTTTAGAGATTTTGTTGACTATCGTTGCACATCATCACAGGCTAATCGCAGCAGTAATAAAGCAGCCGCTTTGCAAGTCTATAACTTGATTCTGATTGGCCAATGCTCAGTGAACATGTCACATGTGCTCATCACACGTTTAACCTACCTGTCAGTCTCGCACCTCGCATCAGCTTCATGCGGCCAATGAGAGAGACACATAAGCCTGTAATTGGACTATACAACAATATACTTACGAATATATTGATGATTAATAATAATTTAAAAACAAAATACATCATGCAGACCGCGGCCCACCGGGAATCTCCCGGTAGTCCCGATGGCCAGTAGGCTACATGCCTGCTTGAGTAGAGTTAACTCAAACTATTCTCAAACTTACCTATAGCAACTGAAACCAACTTTGTGCAACAGGCCACAGGTCTTTTATCAATGGAAAGGCTATCCAAAGCCAGAAAAGGTAATGTTTGGCAGACTTCCCATAGATGCCTAATTTCCTAGTGTTTAGGAATAATATTATCTTCTTAATTATTACTTTACTGTGACTGGGCATGTTGCTGAATACACAAACAGGCATTAAAGGGGTCCTATTATGCCCTTTTACGAAGTCTTAATTTTGGGGTGTAGGCTACTAGAATATGTTTTCATGCTTGATTGTTCAAAAACCGCATTATAGCTCCTCTCTACCCAGTCTGCTTGTGTCGTTTTTTGATGATGCACCTCCTTCCGAAATACAAAATGTCCTGTGATTGGTTAGCTGGCCCAAGTTTGCTGTGATTGGCAGCGCCTAGCATGTGTTTGGGAAATGTCACGCCCTTTCATAACCGTGAGGCACAAGCTCTAGGCTAGGCCTACTAGTATTCAGGTGTAAATATTACCAATGGAATCAATTTCAAACCATTTCGAGCCCAATTCAGACACTGACAACATTAACGAACACAAGTATCGTGCAGAACTGATTTCAAGCACAGACTTTGCAAGCACGGATTTCACAGGACGTTTCAGATTGGTAGCCTATGCTTTTTATATATATATTTTTTTTTATTATTTTTTTTTTATTATTATAGATACAATGTTATCCACCATTTAATCATATTTGTCCGGAAAACTATGGTAATACATATGGATAATTTTCCTAAGGGGCGGTGAACAGTCTTATAAAAGCAAGAGCTCACAAAAGCTAAAGTAAACACTACATCAATACTGTAATGTTAGCAGGCTAGCTGAGGCAAAGCACCCTTCAATTACATCATAGCTATCATAGCTAGAGGTCGACCGATTCATCGGTTTAGCCGATATCCATACCGATAGTTTTTCCGGGTTGCATCCGTTGCTGGAGCGGCTGAGAAGAGTGCGCTGTCATTACACAGTATGAGAGCGCTGAGAAGAGACTGCTGGCATTATACAGAGCGAGAGCAGCCTCTAGAGGACAAATAAACTATCACTGGCACCGCCTGTTGTTTATTGTAACAATAGACAGTAAATGGATTGTAACACGTGAGTAACACGCTGGAGAGAACACGCTGCACGGAGAGCGCTGACAGTTCAGTTGCGCATTTAAAACACTGACAGCGAAACGGTATGAATACTGAACACTACAGTCCATGTTGCCATTTCATTATAAAGTTATTAATTTGTTGACTAGATGCTGCATTAGCAGAGAAAGAACAGAAGTATGTTTGCCGTCGAGGCTGTGAGGACTCTAACATTGGTAGGCTACCTCGAGCAGTTAAAACAATGTGACAAAAACACACGCAAACCTCACCCAAATGTTTAATGTCGCAACTGTTACGATCTTTTTGCATTAGTTTATATCCAGATGGTCACTTGTATGCATTCATTAGCCGGCGAAGTTGCATATTTAAAGCTAGTGACATGATTGCTTTCTCAAAATTGCTATGTTCATGCAGGCAAAAGAAACAAACAAATCAGAAATGCATTCAATTCAGTTATATTTTTTCACTGCAATACATATTGTTATTTTGATTAGATAATCACCAAGTGTTCTAATATAGAATCAAATAAAGTGAGAGACTACATTTATGCAGTTTTAATGCTCTGGCCTTTGCAGATATTTAAAGATGGCCATATTTAAGTATAGCAGACTCTTTGGATTTATATAAAATGGCAACACTTCAAAAATGGTTACATTTTTAGCATAAACTTAAGGTTAATAAATGTTGTAGAACATTTTGTCCATTGTGTAATGTGGTCATGATTGTGACGTAATTGCTTTTGTTGGATTGGGCTGGGAGCTTTGTTAACAGGCTAACCCATTCGTAGTAAACAACAACAGTGTGAAGATATGCAAACTGCATGAAATGGGATTCATAAATAGGCATAACCACAAAAAGAAATAAACAAAGTTGCATACGGAAAAGTAACACCCTCAAACAAGCAGGTCTTCTAAAAACTATTTACATGTTACCAGAGGCATTTCTAGCCTTTCTTTTCAGTACGGAGCACAGGCCTATTATAAAGATGTTGTTGTTATTTTCTAGCTCCCCAAAACAGCACCACAGCATAAGTCCTGAAAAGTGAAGCCAAACGTTTCAATCGTCCCCAGGTGGCTGGATGCAGTATAGCTCATAAACCCGCACTCTCCATGTAATCTAATGCGACGTGAGAACAATTAAATTACACTTAAAAAATTTTTTTTACAAAGATGGTTTCTGTCATTTTAGTTTGTTTTTATCATGCTGACGTTAATTCAAGTGTTCATTTTTTAAATAAGTTTGGTTTTAGTTATTACATAGACTCAGGTGCCGAATTTTCGCAAGATGTCAGCGCCATATTGGGACATTGGCTGCTTCACTTTTCTACCATAGAGAGGTGCAGGTATGACATCACTTTGTTGGCCAAAACGGTGAAGCGAGTTAGCATTTGAGCACTTCCGGTTCCATCGTCCTGAAGTCAATGTTTTTATTTTTTTTATGGGGTTTTGGTTAAATGGCTGAAATAAGGACTGTGGTGAAAACAAACTCAAGACACTTTTACGTTTTATTCTACAACATAAAATACATGAATCTTACCCCACTTGGGATTTTTTTATGTGTCTTGAAAAAGAAAGAAAAAAAAACATGTCTTGCTAACCAGTGGCTAAATAGGACTACAGAGGCTGCCAAGGAGATAAACGCCATCACGCCGAAAAAGTTAACTCAGTCCGCTTTTACAGCAGTGTTACACTTATAATTGTGCTCTTACAAACTATTCTAACTCAAATGTTCTGGGAAGATGTTTTTAGATAAAAACTGAAATAGTTGTCAGAAGCTTAGTGATGGAGACGTTGAAATCTAGCGTCCGTGGTGTAGTTTGTTTAGCCTATAGCTTTTTACTTCTGGCGACTGCATTTAGGCTTCGAAAGTCGTAAAAGTTGTGTTCATCTGTTATAATTATCTTGATGGTCAAAACTAGGGGTGTGCACAAATATTCGATCTGTAATTATTATTCGAAAAATTAAATACTATTCGAATTTGACTACGTTGCTTTGCTAGCCGTAAATGCAGTGAATCCATGATAAATCCCAAACACTAACTCGCAGTTATAATTAAATGCACTGGGTGGCGCTGTTGAGCGTGTTAAGTTGTTTGTATTCGATCACATAATGTTGTCGTCTGCCTCGCGAAGTTTGGAATTACTTGAAAATGATCTTACGAAATTGAATTACTTTTGATAAAATAAATTAATTTATCTGAGTTCTAATATCATCACCACAATGAGAAATCGCAATGAAATCCAAACAGCAGTCGAATGAGGAAAGGCAGGCAGCTGTCCATCACTGCATTCACGACTGTAGGTAAGCGCAAACTTATATAATAGCAAAATGATTTTGAGACATATAATACTTCCTTTAAGTTTCGTTAAGGGAGACAGGTTTAAGAACAGAAAACGCAAAGTGCTGTTAGAAACTTAGAACACCGTTATCTTTGTGTCTCTGAAACGTCTGTCAGCGCAGCGCGTTTTCTCACTCGAGCAACATAAACGTGAAACAATAAACACGAGAATCGGATGCTGACTCGAGTGTTTGTGTACGTTCTGTACGATATCTGGCGCAGTCTGCTTTATTAGGCGTTTTTGGGGGGGTTTTCGCGCTGCTTGAGCTTAAATCCTTATATTGTTTACACATAGGCCTACTGTTTAATGTTTTCAACTAAAAGAAAACGTTAACATATTGTAAGCTTGTGTACAGTATAGGCCTATTGCCTAATCGTAAGCTTGTTCAGAAATGGTGACAAAAACTTAAAGACAATTAAACTTAAAGGGTTAGTTCACCCAAAAATGAAAATTCTGTCAGTAATTACTCACCCTCATGTTGTTCCAACCCCGTAAGACCTTCGTTCATCTTCGGAACACAAATTAAGATATTTTTTATTAAATCTGAGAGCTGGTTCACTCCTCCATAGGCTTCTAAGAAAATGCATTTTCTGAGCCAGCAAGTTATAATGTCTTAGAAGCCTATGGAGAAGTGAGCCAGCTCTCAGATTTATTCAAAAATATCTTAATTTGTGTTCCGAAGATGAACGAAGGTCTTACGGGGTTGGAACAACATGAGGGTGAGTAATTACTGACAGAATTTTCATTTTTGGGTGAACTAACCCTTTAAAAAATAAAGTTTTTTTCGTTAAACGTCGTTTAAATAAACAAATATTCGATTTTTATGAGCCCGGATATTCGAATGCAATATTTTTGAAAAATCCCCATCCCTCGTCAAAACGTCCAAGTATCATAAACTTTTGTTGATCACAGAGCTTGTTTTTAGCAATAATCCAAAAGCCTATGGGAAAATCCTATTGGGTTTTTGGCTTCCCTTACGAAAAATAAGTTTATTCAAGTGTTCTATTAGTATACTTCTTTTAAACTAAAAATAAGAAAGTATACTTTCAGTCTACTTTTTATATACTTCTCAGAAATATACTTTATGTACTTCTCAGAAATATACTTCAAATTGCACTTAAGTGTACTTGACTTATACTGACAGAAAAGTCTAAGTATATTTGGCCTATACTTGTTGATCGAGATATACTTAAAAGTATAATTAAGTATTCTAAGTATTCTTAGCTTGTACTTGTGTTTACTATTTTGATTGAGTAGCTTATTAAATACTTTTTTAAAAACATAATATTACACACCATCTTATAAACTAACATGTTCAGCTTTGAATAGTAACAAACTTTCGGGTGGAATAGCTTATAGAGTAAATAAAATAAGCATGGAAAATAAGTTTATTCAAGTGTTCTATTAGTATAGCTACTTCTTTTCAACTAAAAAGAAGAAAGCATACTTTCAGTCTACATTTTATATACTTCTCAAAAATATACTTAATTACACTTAAGTGTACTTGACTTATACTGAGAGAAAAGTCCAAGTATATTTGGCCTATACTTGTACTCAATCTTTTGATCGAGATATACTTAAAATTTGAATTATTCAAAGTATACTTGGCTTGTAGTTGTGTTAACTCTTTTGATCGAGTAGCCTATTAAATATCCTTTTTTTTACATCGTTTTTTCATATACAGTCTTATGAAACTTTGTTTGAAAATATTGATTCAAATATTGATATAAAACAGATATGTTTCTAATTCTGCGTATCTGAATTTTTGTATTAAATTAAACTGCAACTGCAAAAATTGTATATAAATAGTAAACTATAAGTATAATGTTAAGTTCATTTAAAGAAAACTTGTAGAATAAAACTACTAAACTAGTAGTTTACTGAGAGTACACTAAAAGAGTAAAAATAATATATAAACGGTAAACTATAAGTATGATGTTAAGTTCACTTAAAGAAAACTTGTAGAATAAAACTACTAAACTAGTAGTTTACTGAGAGTACATTAAAAATAAAACTTGTTGTATAAAACTACTAAACTAGTAGTTTACTGAGAGTATACTTCAAAGTTGCTACAAGTATTAAAATAGTAAACTACTAGTATACTCATAAGTTCACTTGCAGTACAAATAAGAAACATAATTATGAACTAGTTGTGCACTTAAAGTTTACTACTGTTACACTTATAGTACACTTAAACATATACTTTTATATACTTCAAGTGGGCCAATTTAGTCCCAAGCGGTATTAAAATAGTACACTTACAAGTTTACTACTAGTTCATATTGACATTAGTATACTTACTACATAAAGTATACTTAAAAATATACTTGAACATTACTCAAGTATACTTCATAAAATGAACTAGAAGTATACTTTTTTTTCGTAAGGGTTGGGAACCAGCATGATGCTACCTGCCGGTTGGCCTAAAAAGTAACGTCATACCTGCACCACTCTATGGAAGAGAGTGAAGGTGCATCGTCCATGTTTTTTTTTTTTACAGTCTGGTCTTTACCTGGAGTACAGAGTTGTTCATGGTCGCCATTTTCCAAGTAGGCAGATAGTGGTGAAATCAGAACCACATACTAGCATACCACTCATACTATTTCTGTCATAGAAATATGTTGTTAAAGTAGCAAGAGTACTATACTAAGTATTCGTTTACGAATTCTGCATGGGTCTCTGGAACAAAAAAAGGTGTGTTTTCAAACCAGGATAGGCATATTTAACCATCCAATCAAAAAAGTACAGAAGGCCTAAGAGGTCTTGCATTATTATTATTCTTTTTTTCTTTCTTGTTTGCTCGTAATCTCAACTATTTTTAAAAAATAATTTGACTGACTTCAAGCATGTTTTCCCCCAAATTAAACATCTATCGAGTTGTCAATCAAATTGACCTACATTCAGTTTTTAAACAGGTTGAAATACAGGTTAGACTATTTATTCTTCTTGAAATTGTGACTTTTATTTTTATTTTTTACAGTCTATGGTGTGTAGTATGAATGTAATTTGGACATAATTATCATGTGACCTTCCAGCGCCAGTTTGAGGAGGGCCTAAAAAACAATGTCAGTGGTGAGAGGTTCTGTTTCAAAAAGATGCGATTCAGAAGAATGATAAGAGTCCAGACAGAGACAGCTGCACTCCCATCACAAAAGCCACCACATCTCCTCATCAGAAAAGGTGTTCAGTGTCCGTTAGGAACCTAAAGGGGGGCATTTTGGGGATAACATCCACAATCCCCAAAAGACCAGCATTGGCCACCATGCTGAGGTGAAATGAGGTGAGTATCCACAATCTTAGTTTTTTTAAGGAATATTGCAGCATTTATTATAAATGATTTATCCGTGCATGGACAAAATTAAGTCCATCCATTTTTTTCTTGTTTGAGAAGCTGTTTCACTATACATCACAATATGCAAGGAAAGACTATACTTTCATTACATGCTGACTTTATCTTTTTTTTCATCACTGGAAGGTCCAGTTATGACATTTTCATTAAACATTATGAGATGAAATAAAACAAAAATGATGCACAGATACATTTGTCACAATAAGATCTATAACATGCATTTAGAAAAATATCCAAGGTGAATTTCAACCATTCAACTTTCATTGTTTGCTTTCTGAAAACAAATTATTTTTGTTAGATAACATTTAGAAAAAAATATTTTCAGAATTATATTTATAAATCCAGATCTATTTATTTATGTGCACAGGAAAACTGTTGTTGTTGTTGTTGTTGTTTTTTGTTAGATCCCACCTTATTTATTTTTTTCTGTTCTGTTTCTGATACTTCTCAGTTGTTATTCCGACTCAAACGAGTGACGTCGTAATGACGAATGCCTGACTCAAGAGGATTGAGCTTCCCAGGTGCACTTGAAGGCAGCAAAAGTCTAACCCTGATTCACGGTACATTTCTTGTATGTACTACCTCCAGACTTAAAGGTGCGGTAAGCTTTATATAATTATGCATAAAATATCACTATTACCTGACAGATCACAAAAATAGTTATCTTGAGGTATCACATTTGTCTCTGTGACAGCCCTAGGTTCTATCAACAAATACATTTTTTATTTATTTTTTAAATCAGAAATTGTATCTGTCAATCAATGTACATGGGGTTTGTTGACATGTTTTTGGAGAGTGGGGCTTTGGAAAGAGGAAAGATGAGTGAAGGAATGAAGTGAGGTTAAGCCCAGCAGAAATTGGTGATGTGGTTACAATTGTTTACAGCATATTAAATGTAAGACCAGCAACAGCTTGGATGTAAGGTTTCAGGAACAGCAGGACACCAAATAAATGGCATGCTCAAATTAATATTGCTAGAATCCCACTTAACAAAAGTATGCATTAGCACTGACCATATATTCTTTAAAACGTAAACTTACAACCTTAGACTCATTAAAATAATATTTTGTGGTTACATTACAAAAACTATTTTAAACTTTACGACACTCTTAGCCATACATTTTACCCTCAGCCAGGGCACAGTCTTTGAGGAGAAATCATTAGCCTCTGGGGAACATACAGTTGGACTATATTATGTGTTTGTTATTGTGTCTGATCTCGTGTCTAGTGGTACAGGCTGTGTGGCCACAGCTGTACGAAGCTGCTCTGTATGGAGCTTCAACAACCAATCAGGGCATGACGTAACCCAGGCATTATAATGACCATGTGCAAATCACACAGACTATGAGGTCATGTCTCAATGCTCTTTCTGTCTCACTCTCTCTTTCCCTCTCTTGAATGAATCCTTTCAATAAAAATGTGGTGAGGAAAACATGGTGAATAAAATAGATCAGCCTACAGTCTTCCTGGTGTGAGCAGAGAGAAGCGCAGAATCACTGCTTCACTGAAAACCAGCCTCTGCTCATCTCTGGCTGTTCAGCTGCTCCAGGAGTGACTGTGTGACTCTTCTGCTAATTGCATCTGTGCTAAATTTAGCCCATGCGACGAGGAATCCTTTTGATTGGGGGAGTAAAAATCTTAAAAACATACCCTGCCTGCCAGGAAAATCTAGCAGCCCCTCTATCGGTTTCTCTTTATCTCTCTCTCTCCCTCTCTTTCTGTTTCTCTCTCTCCATCTGCCAATCACCTGGGAATAAATGTAGTATTTCATGTGTCAGACTTGTCAATCAAAAGGAGTTGTGGGAAGTTATTTAGTGATGGCAGAGTCTATTCTCTCTAGCAGCAGTAATCTCTCTCTTTATAAGGTTGTTTATTAGCCTATCAGCATGGGTTGTACCCATCCTCATGTCAGTCAAAGTCTACATACTAGCACAAATCAATCAATTTTGAAGCAGTTCGCTGCTCGCCTTTTATTAGCTTCTGCAAAACTCTCCAATTTGACCACACTTAAACGCATAACTCGGGTCTTTAGTGACCCGGGACGTCATTCACTACCCTCCCATCATTCATTTTTAAAGTTAGACATTAACCTTCTTAGTATTCCTCAATCAATTCATTATAATCAATACAACAAGAAAAAAATAAAGTTATAAAAGAATGCCTGTTTTCCCATTCATGTTTTGTAAAAATTACAAACTGTGTAACAGTGTAAAGCCGCGTTTCCACCGAAATTACCCAGAACAATTTGTCCCAGGAACTTTTTCCCCCAGACCTGTTGCTGTCTGCGTTTTCATCGCGGTCTAAAGTACCGTGAAGATTAGGCAAATTAGTCCGGTGACGTAAGATTTCGTCCTCTGAATTTAAGCTTAATAAAGCCTATGACCGAAACAGGAGATACTGAAGACTCGCCACTTCATACTCCTCCATTTGAGGAGCTTGTGGAATTTGTGACTTAGGGCTAAAGCAACACGTTTATGGGGCTATGCCCAGTAGAGGTCGACCGATAGTGGATTTTACCGATACCGATATTTAGGTTTGACCGTACGTGCCGATAGCCGATTGATCAACCGATATTTTTTAAATGGATACTGGATTTAAAAATAACACTCCAAGTAAAACAGTGCTGAACTAAAATGTGCTAAATGAAATAAATATATAAATATTAATATATTAAAATGAGAAGTTCTACAGAACGAATTCTACAGAAAATAATTTAAACATTAAAATATTACAGGTTTCTTTAGCTATAACCTAGAAACATAGGTACATTTCATAGGTAACACTTTGCAAGTCCCATTTGTTAACAAGGATGTATTAGCTAGCTTTCATGAACTATATGCATTATGCAATATACCTTTTTCTTTGCATGTATTAATATTTGAGCAAGACAATTGTACCTTGATCATTCATGTTAGTTCATAGTAAGTAAATTTAAAATGTATTAGTAAATTTTGACATTAACAAACTAACAATGGACAATACTACAACATTTATTAACCATAGTTAATGCTAAAAATGTAATCTTATTGTAAAGTGTTACCATTTCATTTAAATCCAAAGAGTCTGCTATGCTTAAATATGGCCATCTTTAAATATCTGCAAAGGCCAGAGCATTAAAATTGCATAAATGTATATTACATGTATAGTCTCTCTATTTATTTGCTTCTATATTAGAACACTTCATTATCTAATCAAAATAACAATATGTATTGCAGTGATAAAAAAAAAAATTTAATCGAATGTGTTTCTGATTTGTTTGTTTCTGTCGGCTACATGAACATATGTTGAGAAAGCAATCATGTCACTAGCTTTAAATATGCAACTTTGCCGACTAATTAATGCATACAAGTGACAGCTGGATATAAACTAATGTAAATAGATGGTAACAATTGCGACATAAAAAATTTGGGTCAGGTTTGCGTGTGTTTTTGTCACATTGTTTTAACGGCTTGAGGTAGCCTACCAATGTTAGAGTCGTCACAGCCTCGACGGCAAACATACTTCTGTTCTTTCTCTGCTAATGCTAGCCTGGCTAACGTCAGACCACTTTCTCTTTGAGACGTGGTCTGGATACTACATGTTCATTTTCTCGTATTTGAGGCGTGGTTTACGAATGCCCAGAGCCGTTTATTGGGCGCTACAAATGTCTATCAAATGCGCCTGTACGTGCTTATAGCCAATCGTTTCAAATTATACCAGATGACGTAAGTAGAGCGACAGATATTCAACGAAGAAGACGACGATGGGTCAGAGATTTATGTGTACACCAGAGAGTCCTGCACGGGTCCGATTTTGTAAATCCGCACCCGACCCGCTTAAAATAGAACCGACACCCGACATAAAATCAGTTTAGACTATCACATTATAGACACTTACAAAAATGTTTATTGCCAGGTCATACAGAAGTTACACGACAATTAACACAAGGACAACTTCAGCCGAAGCTGTCAAAAGGCCGGTACATTAAGAACATGGCTAACGTTACCACACAAATCGAACAGACGCGGCTACACCACTATATGCCACGCAATTTCGTCTAGCCTACATCTGACCATTTTGGTTTCAAACACGCCCTGCACACCACACATACTTAATAGTGTTAAATATGAAAAATACCGTTCGATAGAACGGCTTTGTTACCAGTTATCTGCGTGCTTCCTCAGGGATGAAGTTCCACATTTGCGGCTATCCAACACGAAAATGTTTGCAGCAAAGCTTTTTACAATATTTTCTTCAGATAACTCCAAATTTCTCCCACACACTGGACTTGATTTTTGATGACGTATTGTCGACAACTTTACAATCTCCACTAGCTATTCTTTTCTTCAACTCCTCAGCATCCATCTCGACGACTGCAAGCAGATCGCGCGCGCGGTTATGATGAATTTTTAAAAGTGGAAGTAGCCTAGGTAACGTTATAGATCCTGGGTGTGGTGGCGCGTCGGCACAAATAAACTGATGTGGATTTTAAATTATTTTATCAACTTGAAATACAGGCATATTTTTGTAGATGAGATGCTTGCTAAACTAAATATGCATATATTTTTACGTCTGTCATGTTGGATCCATAGATAAACAAACTGCTTCGGTGTGTCGCATATACTTCGTCATCGTCTTGCTGCTCCCTCCCCGTTCTGTGATTGGTTCCCTATTTCAGGGGAAAAATTAGCCCATGGTAGCCAGACTACCTTGCAGCGTGAATAAAATCGCGCTGCTCAAGGCAGTATGGGGAAACCCAGGCTATGCTAATGCAGCATCTAGTCAACAAATAAATTATTTTATAATGCAATGGCAAAATGTACTTTAGTGTTCTGTATTCACACCGTTTCGCTGTCAGTGTTTTAAATGTGCATTTGAAGTGTCAGCGCTCTCTGTGCAGCTTTTGATCTCCGTGCTACGTGCAGCCTCACGTGTTACAATAAACGTGGTGCCAGTGATAGTTATTATTCCGCCTCTAGAGGCCGCTCTCACCCTGTATAATGCCAGCAGTCTCTTCTCAGCGCTCCCGTACTGTGTAATGACAGCGCACTCTTCTCAGCCGCTCCAGCAACGGACGCAACCCGGAAGAACAATTGGTATGGATTTTTGCCAATAACGATAGTTCAACCAATCAACTATCGGTACTGGTATTACGGCAAAACCGATGAATCGGTCGAACTCTAATGCCCAGGGCTGAGTCTGATCTCTCTCCTGAGTCTGCATTGTCCCTTAAAGCCTGCCCCTGACATTACCCACCCAGCCACTAAGAGCTACATCGGCACTGATGGGTAAAGCTTATTCGGCTGCAGGTCAAGCTGCGGCATGTCTACATACAGACCTGGATGAGGGCGAGGAGGTCAGCTCTGATACTATCAAAGAGCTACGTCAAACAGCAGATTTATCTCTCCGGGCCACCAAGGACAAGGCCAAATCAGCCGGCCGATCTATGGCAGCTATGGCTTCAGAGGGCAGACCCCTCCGGGGGGAGACAATAGTGTTTCCACCTCAATATACGGTGCCTGCCATTCCTTGGTGTCCTCAGGGGGCCGTTCTGCCAACCCTGCCGCTTTTTGTGCTTCAGGTTGTAGTGGTTCTCAGCGTGAACTTGTCCCAACGTCTGCCTAGCAGTATTGGGTCGCCCTCTCCCTCATAGGAGGGCTCTAGAACAGTCAGGTCAGTTATTCCCTGCCGGTTCACAGCTTCAGGGCGCTGCACTTGCTGCTCAAGTTACACCAGAGGCCAATCTAGAGAGACTGGTTCCTTTAGCAGAGTGTACACTACTGCCAAATATATCTTGATGGGTCCTGCAGACAGTCAAAAAGGGCTACACCATTCAGTTCAGGTCTTGCCCGCCCCGGTTCAACAGGGTCCTGCCTACAGTAGTGGACCCGAGCAGGCTCTGGTCATGGAGCAAGAAGTAAAGGCCCTGAATCTGGGAATCTGGGTTTTACAGCCGGTACTTTATTTTTCCAAAATAGGATGGGGGTTTGCATCCTATTCTAGATCTACGCCAACTTAATCACTCTGTATGGAAGCTCAAATTCAAGATGCTTACTCTGAAGCAAATCGTGTCACAAATCAGGTCCGAGGACTGGTTTGTCATATATATCTCAAGGATGCATACTTTCACATGCATATCCATTCTTCCTCAACACAGGAAGTTCCTGATTTTCGCTTTCGGGGGCGAAGGGTACCAATATCGAGCTTTCACAAAATGTGTGGGGATGCAGCTCTGGCTCCTCTGTGACTCCAGGGCATCCACATACTAAATTACATCGACCATTGGTTGATTCTAGCTCAATCAGAGCACATGGAGGTTCCACATTGAGATGCCGTTCTAGCCCACATGAGAAACTCGGGGTTGAAACTGAACTCCAAGAAGAGTGTGCTTTCTCGATTGGCACATCAATTGTCTCAAATTGATGGCTGTATTTCTGGCCCTGAAATACTTCCTCCGGCAGTTAAGAGGCTACCATGTACTGGTGCAGGTGGACAACACTGCAGTAGTTGCTTATATAAATCGACAGGGCGTACTGCATTCACGCCATCTGAACAACTGGCACAGCAGGTTCTGCTTTGGTCTCAGGACAAGTTACTGTCCATTAGGGCGATTTTTACTTTCCTGGAAGCATGAATGTGGGAGCAGATCTATTGTCCAGACAGGAGGTCACACACAGGGATTGAAAGCTCCACCCAATATATTCAGTCGGATCTGGGAAATATATTTTTGGCACATTCAAGACCTCCTTTATCATGTGCATGAGTATCTTGAATCAAATCAGTTGTTTTTTCGAGAAAATAATGAGTTGTCTTAACAGAAACTTCCAAAAGCCTATGAGAAACCAAAACAGAACACCGTAACACCAGTTACCGCTCTTTGGCTTTGTTTTGAAACGCTCAAATTGAGTTACGGTACTCTGCCTTAGTTTAGCCGCGCGTCAATATGAAGTTACTGTGCCGGTGTTCTATCATATAATGCTACCTACCAGATTGCACGGTTATCTGCCTTTGTTTTACTATCCATTAAAATTAAAATTACGGTGTAGCCTGTGTACTTTGTACAGCTGCCATCAGTCCCTCTAACTTCTGATGTCCTCAGAGCTTTGTCGTGCACAAATGCAGTCAGAACATTTAGTAGGCTATGGTCTGAAACCGCTCCATCGACAAACGTGCGATATCGATCGCGAAGGATTATGCAGAGTTGACAGAAAAATGTTACACATGCTGTAGCAGATGAATACAACAAAGAACTAAAGCCCCGCCTCACCCAGTTCGGGTACCGGACCTGGTTGAAACACTCATGCATCTACTCAAACACTCATGCATCAGAGTGCCAAAACATCACCGGCGCCTTCAGCACCGCCCTAAACACGGTCGAGCCAACGCCGGACTAATATATGGAGGTATTTTGTCATGTTAAATGTATTAATAATGCCATCGGAATGCAACCAAAGCACAGGATAGCAATAAGTAGATGGCTATAAATAATTGTAAATCATACAAAATAAATGCCATGATCACTAGATTTTATACAGGTGTTACTATAATGATTTTGTTAATGGTGAACAGCAACCAAATATTGATAATGTGAAAGTTACTGCCTTTTGCCTTGGCATGACTTCTCACTTTTTGCTGACAATACAAAGGCAGAGTACAGTAACTTTAAAATAGTGGTCAAAAGTCAAGTTTGAGCTCAAGATTTTTTTATGTATATCATTTTCATTACTAAAACATCTATTTGCCAGATTTCCAGTGTCCTACCTATAATTAATTTGGCGGGACAACTAAAAATCTCAAGTCATTTTTCTCAGTTCCACACTCTAGCGAGTTAAGGCATTTTGCCTTTGAAAGGCAGTTTAGCAAGAGGTGCCCCTTGCAGCAAGTAAGTGATGCGGGAGGCTGGTCCTCTCCCCAGATATTTATTAGATTCTATATTTTGGTTGTTCACGTTACTCCGGGCTCACGTGTCCTTGGGTTGATATCCTAAACTCGTGTTTGTGCGCACACACTACAAAACCTTGAGGGGTCCAGACACTTCCAGTGTGGCAGCATTGGTATTCTCATTACCATAGCGCTGTTCGCGCAGCATTGAGAGTAGCTTTTGAAAGGGAACGTCTTGGGTTAGAACGCCTTGACTGTAACCCTGTTCCCTGAAAAAGCGGGAACGAAATGCTGCGCTACATTGCCACACGTATTCAGTGTTCAGGACGTTCTTCAGACAAAATGACCTGATGAGCGCACCTGTCGCACGTCTATTTATAGCCTCTGACGTGCGCATTCTGATGACGTCATCATCAAAGGTTATTTAAGCCAAATTATTGGCGTGTTTGCCACACGTGTTCACAACCGGTCAAACAAAAATGATTTCCCATAGCGCTGATCACGTAGCATCTCGTTCCTGCTATTTGAGGGAACAGGGTTACAGTCAAGTAACCCGCGTTCACCGTATACCAGCTTAAGCATACTACTTGCTTAGCCTATACCAGTGCTTCTCAAACTTTTTTCATCGCGCCCCGCCCCCTTAAACCTTTAAAAAAAACTTCCAATGAAAAACACCTGCAATAGTTTCACTTTGTAATGTCATTATTTCATATAACAGTAAGAGAGAATAATAATACAGATCTTAACTTTTAAATGTTTCAGTGATGCTTTGGATGAACAATATATAAAAGCGCAAATATATGACTGCTTTTGACAGCGCATCGCGTCATGAGCTGTGCTTCTTGTTCGTCTTTTCACCGGAACACGCACAGCAGAGGAGTGACGAGTTCACAATAGTAGCGTTGGGCTTCTTCCAACGGTGACAAGTCAACGGTCTGAAGAAGAACGATTCAGTTTAATTGCAGTTCAATGCCGCTTTATTAAGGCAGAGGGCTCTAAAACTCTAAATCTAAAGCTTTTGTAACATTAAACACTACCGTTCAAAAGCTTGGGGTCAGTAAGAATTTTAATTTAATTTTTGGGGGAAAGAAATAAAATAAATCAATACTTTTATTCATCAAGGATGAGTTAAACTGATCAAAAGTTACACATAAGACATTTATAATATTAGAAAATATTCTATTTTAAATAAATGCTGTTCTTTTGAACTTTCTATTCATCAAAGAATTTAGAAAAAAAATTGTACACAACTGTTTTCAACATTGATAATAATAATGAATGTTTCTTGAGCATCAAATCATCATAATGATTTCTGAAGGATCATGTGACACTAAAGACTGGAGTAATGATGCTGAAAATTCAGCTTTGATCACAGGAATAAATTAGTTTAAAATACATTAAAATAGAAAACAGTCATTTTAAATTGTCATAATATTTCACAATATTACTTTTTTTTTTTTTTTTTTTTTTTTTTTTTTACTGTTTGTTTTTTTATCAAATAAATGCAGCCTTGGTGAGCAGAAGATACTTCTTTTAAAAACATTAAAAATCTTACTGACCCCAAACTTTTGAACGGTAGTGTGTGAGCATAAGAGACCTCCTTTAAAAACGTTAAAAATCTTACCGATCCCAAACGTTTGAACAGCAGTGTAAATTAAATGATCATTATCGTGATTTTAAGCACAGTCAGTCACAGTACCAGATGACTTTGTAAGTTTAACAGAGCGATGTATTAGTTCAGATTATGGCCATAGAATAATGAATAATGTCCAATCAGTCCATAAATCCGTGGGACACTACAGCACTCAGTGCTCTGGAGGTTTACCCAGGACCCACCAACACTTAACCACACTTCCATGTGCTTGCTCACAAATCATGTTTTTGATGTGTTTAAGTGACACTGTATTGTGGGCTGGCTTTCATAGTAATTAATATATTCTTCATTATCTGTATAAATGGCTAAATGCAGAATTTTAAAGGAGATTGATCATGTGAAAGGAACTCTTTATGAAAAGATACAAATCACACTAAGAGCATTGTCCGAAACATGGGCGACCAAAGCAAGCAGTCTCACTTTTACGATGTCCTATTATTCATTGTTTTAACTATGTACAATTGAATGTTTATACAATATAAAATCTCAGCTGCTCTTTTGTAACCACACATATACTCACTTTTGATTAAGTGTTATATTAGTATAATTTATATACTGTTATTTTGTCATAGATATATATTTTTATTTTTTTTATATATCTTATTTTCATTTTCATGGACTTTAAGTTTGAATTCATTAGCTCCTGTCTTTCTTTTAGTTTCCCGCCACTTATGAGTTGTCATGGTGATTCATTTAATAAGCACAGGTGTTTGTCATTTTACCCTCTTTTGCCCTGTATTTAAGTTGCTCTGTTTTCTCCTCTCATTAGACCGGGATTGTTTATGTTGAACACTGTTTCGCATTTCTACTTGTTCTTAGATTTACCTGCCTTTGAGTTTAGTAATGAAACCTTCCTTTATTTTAATATGTGTGGACTACTTCATCTTCGTACTCTTAGAATTACATACAGTGGGGAGAACAAGTATTTGATACATTGCCGATTTTGCAGGTTTTCCTACTTACAAAGCATGTAGAGGTCTGTAATTTTTTATCATAGGTACACTTCAACTGTGAGAGACGGAATCTAAAACAAAAATCCAGAAAATCACATTGTATGATTTTTAAATAATTAATTTGCATTTTATTGCATGACATAAGTATTTGATCACCAACCAGTAAGAATTCCGGCTCTCACAGACCTGTTAGTTTTTCTTTAAGAAGCCCTCCTGTTTTCCACTCATTACCTGTATTAACTGCACCTGTTTGAACTCGTTACCTGTATAAAAGACACCTGTCCACACACTCAATCAAACAGACTCCAACCTCTCCACAATGGCCAAGACCAGAGAGCTGTGTAAGGACATCAGGGATAACGTTGTAGACCTCCACAAAGCTGGGATAGGCTACAGGACAATAGGCAAGCAGCTTGGTGAGAAGGGAACAACTGTTGGCGCAATTATTAGAAAATGCAAGAAGTTCAAGATGACGGTCAATCTCCCTCGGTCTGGGGCACCATGCAAGATCTCACCTCATGGGGAATCAATGATCATGAGGAAGGTGAGGGATCAGCCCAGAACCACACGGCAGGACCTGGTCAATGACCTGAAGAGAGCTGGGACCACAGTCTCAAAGAAAACCATTAGTAACACACTACGCCGTCATGGATTAAAATCCTGCAGCGCACGCAAGGTCCCCCTGCTCAAGCCAGCGCATGTCCAGGCCCGTCTGAAGTTTGCCAATGACCATCTGGATGATCCAGAGGAGGAATGGGAGAAGGTCATGTGGTCTGATGAGACAAAAGTAGAGCTTTTTGGTCTAAACTCCACTCGCCGTGTTTGGAGGAAGAAGAAGGATGAGTACAACCCCAAGAACACCATCCCAACCGTGAAGCATGGAGGTGGAATCATCATTCTTTGGGGATGCTTTTCTGCAAAGGGGACAGGACGACTGCACCGTATTGAGGAGAGGATGGATGGGGCCATGTATCGCGAGATCTTGGCCAACAACCTCCTTCTCTCAGTAAGAGCATTGAAGATGGGTCGTGGCTGGGTCTTCCAGCATAACAACGACCCGAAACACACAGCCAGGGCAACTAAGGAGTGGCTCCGTAAGAAGCATCTCAAGGTCCTGGAGTGGCCTAGCCAGTCTCCAGACCTGAACCCAATAGAAAATCTTTGGAGGGAGCTGAAAGTCCGTATTGCCCAGCGACAGCCCCGAAACCTGAAGGATCTGGAGAAGGTCTGTATGGAGGAGTGGGCCAAAATCCCTGCTGCAGTGTGTGCAAACCTGGTCAAGAACTATAGGAAACGTATGATCTCTGTAATTGCAAACAAAGGTTTCTGTACCAAATATTAAGTTCTGCTTTTCTGATGTATCAAATACTTATGTCATGCAATAAAATGCAAATTAATTACTTAAAAATCATACAATGTGATTTTCTGGATTTTTAGATTCCGTCACTCACAGTTGAAGAGTACCTATGATAAAAATTACAGACTTCTACATGCTTTGTAAGTGGGAAAACCTGCAAAATCGGCAGTGTATCAAATACTTGTTCTCCCCACTGTATTTATTGATAATTTGAATAAGCATTTATTTTAAGTAATTTTTTTATTCGTTTTTATTAGTTATGGGAAGTCCGGCTCTTTTGGCTCGGCTCCCAAATGACTCTTCATTTAATATCACTCAGAGCTTTCTATTTTAGCCCAATTTAGCAATTGTGAATGATTTGTTTGTTGGTAAGCAATTTTTTATTCACTGTTTTCATAAAAGCCTTATTTTTCAAACTCTAATTGAACAATTGAACACAGAACCACAGCAAACAAATCAAATAAATAAAGGCAAAAGTCTTAACATTAGCATTTAAATTTGGCTCCCCCACCAGTACACTCGCTATCTTCGGAGCGTGTGTCTGTCCCCATTCCTTTCACATAATGGTATCATCCTAGTCTGTCCTCCCATGTGATTGGCCGCATGGTGTGCCTGCCCATCCAAATAAAGTCCTGCCCGAAATAAAGATTCGTCTCTCCCCGACGGGAGTTGGGTCTTCTCGTTCGCTACAAAGAATCTGCTCTCAGAGCTGGCTCGTTCGCGAATGACACATCACTAGTTTGTTTACATATATGGTGGTGGCGGCAAATTGTAAAAGGCTTGTCATGAATATTTATACTCTTAAGTCTTAAGAATATTATTTTAACTATTTTCCTCACATGCCAACCATATCAATTTGATGTCACATGCATGATGACCATTTCCAGAGTGAGAAATCCGCTTCTAAACACACCATCCTCAAAGTCTCTTTCACACCCTGTCTGATTCATTCATTAAAAAAAATGAGTGTGAAAGGGAGAAAACATAGAGAAAACATCAAACCCATGCATGTGTCAACCTCAGTACAGACCTCTGGGGGAATCACCTCTTCACTGCCTTCAGAGCGACTCTGAGGACATCAAACACTCCAATCACCAACCAGATGAAAAAGAGCCCCGCTAATCACAAAACTTGTCATTTCTCACAAGTGTCAAAATCAGGGTCCTCACTTGAAACAGCCTGGAAATAACACTGCACTGATTTCCTAAGCGCAAAGAGGAGTGGAAAGCTGTTGCACTCTGTGATGTGTCATATCAAGTCTGACAGTATAATGTAAATACTGTTGGGCTCTGAGACTATGTGCAGTGATTAATTAGCAATCTTAAGGAATGGAATCATGAGGAATGAAATTGTGTTTATTGTGAAGTTGGTTTTAGAAGATGTACAGTTGTGGTCAGAATTATTGGCACCCCTGGTAAATATGATCAAACATGGCTGTAAAAATAAATCTGCATTGTTTATCCTTTTGATCTTCCATTCAAACAATATGCAAAACCTTTCATTGAAATAAACTAATTGTGGGGAGAAAATCCCATTATGAAGTAAATGTTTTTATCCAAAACATGTTGGCCACAATTATTGGCACCCTTTTATTAAATACTTTTTGCAGCCTCCTTTTGCAAGATAACAGCTATGAGGTTTCTCCTATAATGCCTGATGAGTTTGGAGACAAGAGATCAGAGACCATTCCTCCATACAGAATCTCTCCAGATCCTTCAGATTCCCAGATCCATGTGGGTGCTTCTTCTCTTCAGTTCACCCCACTCATCTTCTATAGGGTTCAGGTCAGGGGACAGGAATGGCCAATGTCATGCAAGAACTATATTATTTGGTTTTACCCCTTGTGATTGATGACTATGGGAATTTGTATTTTGTGTGTCATCAAATTTATACTCCATTGGAACAAGAAGTCATGGCTAGACAATTGCATGTTCCTGGTCAACCTGGTGTGCTATTTTTTTTTAAATATGAATGGGAATATACTTCAGAGATATTTTACTCATAACATTTTTTAGGGGTGGCAATAATTGTGGCCAACGTGTTTTGGAGTAAAACACTTATTTCATAATGTTTATCAGTCAAATTCATTTAAAATTTTACATTTTTAACAGGCATGAAATATGGTCCGTAAGAGAAAAAAAAAACTGTTTATGAGAGGTCGAGCACTGGACTTCGGCAGGTTAGTTGGCAAAGCATTTATTTATTAGGCTATTCAGAATGCACATTTGGGAGGGAAATATATTTATAAGAACATTTCAGCAGGTTGAACATATGAGATGTAAACATCCACAGTTTCCAAATGCGGTCTACGACACAGTAATCTCACATATTATTTTAGAAGAAGGACCTTCACCTGCCGTATCAAAAAAATTAGGTAAGAGTGTCGTTGTTTAAAATTAAAGCAGCTGGATACGCGGCAAGAGGATTCAGCCATTAGTTTTGATTGCGTTGTGATGGTATTAAAAGTGTAGCACTGTTTCTATTACTGGATATAGGAAGTGTGATAAAGGCCTATACTGCCTTGCTTTAGTAGGAAATACTTCTTAGCAAACTTTTAGTAATGCTGTCGACTTGTTCCCGGGTGCAAGAATTCAAAGAGTAAACATTTAGCAGGAGTGAGTGACTTTTGGTTTCAAGTGAAGAATCCGGTGCGTTGTGGTAGCGAAACATCTTCAAACCTCAGTGTATGTAGTTAACATTTCAAACTGGATGACCACAAACACAGTGTTGTTTGGCAAATGGAACAGAAACTTGAAAGAAACTTCCATTCAGTCAGTTAGTATAGTATAGTAACTTTTCTGTAGATCTAATCTGCTCTTTATCCGACTGTCGTGAATGTGAATGTTGATACAAAAATGCAGAAATATAATCTGTAGTTTTCATGAAAGCCATGAACCTGTCAAAACGGTAAAAACGTTTTTTTTTTTTTTTTTTTTTTTTTACGGTAAACAATGATTTTGCGAAGTTGTAAATAAAACAAAGTATATTGGAGTATGTTTAGGAAAATACTATTTCAGTGCTTCAAAATGTAATGTTAAATTACATGTTATAGGGTTTTTAGCTTTCCATTGTAATTAATTGTAAAATTTCTGAGTGAAAGTTGAAATTCAGGGGAGTGAAACTAATTGAACTAATTACATAATTGGTTATCTTTACAACGGAACTGAATCAATGCTGAACTGACTTTGGCAAAAAAAATTAAATAATCTTTTTTCTTTTTAGAGCTGCTTTACAACTGATTGAACTCAGTTTGCATCATTGAATCATTATTTTCCTGTTGATCACTGTAAAGCTGCTTTGAAGCAATCTGTACTGTATAAAGCACTATAAAAATAAAGGTGACTTGAGTTGGATATGATAGAGAAAGAGAAGGAAAAAGAAAGGGAGAGAGAGCACTGCAGTAACCTTGCTGTTGGCTACAGACCACCCTGCCCTGACACTACCTCATCTAACGCACTGAGGCATTGCCCTGCTTGACTCTTGCTGTGTGTGTGTCTGCATTTGTGTGTGTGTATGTATGCATCAGCTACACTTAACCTTCATTCCAACTAGGATCTGCAAAACAGATCACACACACAACACTTCAAAGCACACCCCAGGTTTCCTCTTTCTCTTGCACACACACACGCTCCGGGACCCCTCACTGGCACCCTACACGAGCGAATCACAATAATCCATCAGTGGAAGCCAGTGAAGTATGAAATATGAAGATTGAGGCCCAGCCTCCCTAAAATACACAAACATGTGTCTGATTATCCTCTGTGGTTGGCTACACAGACGCGCCATGCTATGCACATGACATCACCGCTTCATCAGGAACTCAGTGGAGGCAAGAGATTGTAAACAAAAGAAGCTGTAGACGTTGTGTCCGTACACAAGCCAGGAAGCTTTCCAAACACTGTGTGAGGCAACTGCTGCATTTTTTTGCCTTAAGGGGGGCGCAATTTGTGAAAAAAATTCATTTGATATCCTGGCGTAACATTTTGCCAGTAGAATTTGAAAAGACTGAAAGGGAATATTTTGGTCTGTTCAAGTAGATTGCATCCCCCCCCCCCCCCCCCCCCCCAAAAAAATTGTCGGCATCAACTTCTGTAGACAAATTGACCATTCCAATCGCGCTTTTCACAATTCATATCGTTTCAAAGCAGCTTTACAGAAAATGTATGTTTCTACAATACAATTTAGTGATCTGTGATAAGAGGTGACTGTCCAAGTAATGTCCATGTCAGAAATGTACAGTTCTAAGGTAATACAAATCATGCAGTTAGCAAATATCATGTATTCATCTAGGTTAAAATGATGATCTCATTAAAGCAATCATCTCAAGTTGTAATGATAATGATTACAATATATAGAAAATTTGCCAGTTGTGCATGTTGATTCAGAGTTCGCGTCATCTGAAGTTATTGCAGGGGTTGACATTATCTCTTCACAGATGTTGGCATTATCTCTTCACAGATGTTGGGTCATCTGAAACCTCAAGCCGATGTCACGCAGTTTTTATGAATTTTACGAGGTGGCTAATTCATACGAACTCATACAACCTCACTCGTACGAATTTTACGAGTTTCCCAATTCGTATAAATTTGTACGAATGACCTATCCCTGACCCCGCCCCTAAACCTACCCATCACTGGGGTTTAGACAATTCGTACGAGTGAGGTCGTGCGAATTTGTACAAATTGTTTGTGAGATAGCTGGTTTAGTCTCTATAGTTATATATAGCATTGGGCCCGTTCATTTCAATAGCCGCGTTTCCACTGTCGGGCCAGGGCCGGGCCAGGGCTTTAAACGGGCCGTGCCAGGCTAATAGCCTCGGGCTAATAGCACCGGGCCTGCGTTTCCACTGCCGGGCCAGAAGTTCCACAGCGCTTCACTAAAACACGCCCGTAACACGCCTCTCTGGAACAACGTCACACTAACCCATTCACCAACAAATGGAAGTTTTATCAGAAAACTAATCAGAAATCACTGGAAACAGCGTTGAAACAGCGTTGAAAACAAACATGATAAAAGCGGCCGTTAAATTTGCTGGCATTTTTGTTGTTTACTTGAATATTTAAAACCCAAGCATCGATGTTTTACCACAGGTTTACAATAAAAAGTGATACATTGATCATAATGAATTAATTTATGTCAAAATTGCACATTAGTCACTCAGAAATAAATTACTGTTAGGTCTATTTCACAAAAGTTACTTACTTCTTCAGTCGCGTCTGTTACTGTTTATCTGGTAGTTACAGGACATAGTTACATCACATTTAGAAATAATGATAATTTCTACAAATATATGCCACCAAAAATACGACCTGAGGAGCTTTAGCAGCACTCTCTCGACTCCCATACAGATATTTTCCGTCAGAGAAACAGAGGAAGCTCCCGAAAAAAAAGTTGCTTGATAGTCCGGTATAAAGAGATGAGGCTACTGACAGATAAAATAAAAACATGATTGTGGTAGCCTTTATGATTGCATGGTCTGATTTCTTCAAGCGTTCACTATGTTTTTTTACTATGCGTATCTTCAAGCGTTTACCATGTTTACTATGGTAATGGTTAGCGCGCATAGTCTTTTGCATCACAAACACAAGGCATTCAAACATGAACGCGAGTTAAATTATTTAAAAGTCTTTAATGCTGACAGAATCATCCGTCTCTGCCGTCTCCCGACTCAGGTGAACTCCGCCTCTGTTCGTAACCACTCCTCTAGCCCGAGCTGGCCCGCTCTGGCCCAAGGTATTCGACGGGCCAGAAATCCTGGCCGTTGGCCCCGAGTAAGCCCCGATCAAGCCCCGGAAGTGACAGTGGAAACGCGACTGGCCCTGGCACGCACTAGCACGGCCCGGCCCTGGCCCGACAGTGGAAACGCGGCTATTGTTCACTCACCCATGCAACTGACTGCTGTTATAGCGAACAAAATGAAATAAAAAACATTCAAAAAGAGAGCGCTTTTCCTCTTCCCAGTATACTGTCCTTCCATTCGGACTGTCTCTGGCACTGCACACTTTCACAAAGTGCATGGATGCGGCCCTCTCCCCTCTGAGACTGGAAATACGCATCCTGAATAACCTCGACGACTGGCTCATATTGGCCCAGTCAGAGGCCGAGTTAGAGACTCACAGATCCTTGCTCCTCAGCCATTAAAAATGCCTGGGACTCAGGATCAACTTAGCCAATTCTAGCCAACGAATTGCCTTAATGTGAACCTTTGAAAACAAAGTGCAAGTTTTTTTTTTAAATGATGGCGTTATCATCTCCGAACTACAAAAACATGAATTTTATGAAAGGGGTGACGTCATGCATATGCATATTATGTTTTCAGTCTATAGGCGCGTAGTGTTTCTTTACAAATTACATCTCCAACTACTGGCCTGGCATGCTTAATGCTGCGTTTTAGTCGCTTTTGCGGATCTGTGTGAATAGGAATACTTCTTACATTGTTGTCATCTGTACGCGAAAAGCGCAAAGGAAAACCCTTTCTGTTTTTAGTACATTGTTGTTGTGTAAATGTACCCTTAAACAGGTGCTACCAAAAGACAAGAGTTTTGTGATCTTGTGGCCTTACAAGTCAGTAGCAATACTTTGTAATCGAGTTGGATCCTTTATCCACAAAAAAAAAAATTTTCATTGCGGAACACCTACACCAGTGGTTCTCAACCTCTCCTGCAGGGACCCCCTGACAGGCCATGTTTCTGTTTTAACCCTGAAATGGCACACCTGATTCAATGAATGAGTAGTTATTAGAGTAGGAAGAGTAGGAATTAGTCAATTAATCAATTAGTCAACTACTCATTAAGCCTTTAATTAATTGAATCAGGTGTGCCATTTCAGGGTTAAAACAGAAACATGGCCTGTCAGGGGGTCCCTGCAGGAGAGGTTGAGAACCACTGACCTACACTCACCTAAAGGATTATTAGGAACACCATACTAATACTGTGTTTGACCCTCTTTTGCCTTCAGAACTGCCTTAATTCTAAGTGGCATTGATTCAACAAGGTGCTGAAAGCATTCTTTAGAAATGTTGGCCCATATTGATAGGATAGCATCTTGCAGTTGATGGAGATTTGTGGGATGCACATCCAGGGCACGAAGCTCCCGTTCCACCACATCCCAAAGATGCTCTATTGGGTTGAGATCTGGTGACTGTGGGGGCCATTTTAGTACAGTGAACTCATTGTCATGTTCAAGAAACAAATTTGAAATTATTCGAGCTTTGTGACATGGTGCATTATCCTGCTGGAAGTAGCCATCAGAGGATGGGTACATGGTGGTCATAAAGGGATGGACATGGTCAGAAACAATGCTCAGGTGGACCCCGGTGGGGTCTTCTGCTGTTGTAGCCCATCCACCTCAAGGTTGTGCGTGTTGTGGCTTCACAAATGCTTTGCTGCATACCTCGGTTGTAACGAGTGGTTATTTCAGTCAAAGTTGCTCTTCTATCAGCTTGAATCAGTCGGCCCATTCTCCTCTGACCTCTAGCATCAACAAGGCATTTTCGCCCACAGGACTGCCGCATACTGGATGTTTTTCCCTTTTCACACCATTCTTTGTAAACCCTAGAAATGGTTGTGCGTGAAAATCCCAGTAACTGAGCAGATTGTGAAATACTCAGACCGGCCCGTCTGGCACCAACAGCCATGCCACGCTCAAAATTGCTTAAATCACCTTTCTTTCCCATTCTGACATTCAGTTTGGAGTTCAGGAGATTGTCTTGACCAGGACCACACCCCTAAATGCATTGAAGCAACTGCCATGTGATTGGTTGATTAGATAATTGCATTAATGATAAATTGAACAGGTGTTCCTAATAATCCTTTAGGTGAGTGTATAATTACACTATAATTTCAGATGTGGTGGAAATAATATCGTTTTCACTCATTCAGTGAATGAGTTCACTTTGATTTATAGTGAACTTATGATATTAGGAATGTGCTAAAACTAACCAAACGATCATCCCAAATCAGATTTTGGCTTTCAGGTGAATAATTTAAATATAAATAAATTAAAATAATATAAAGTTCTCCTCATTATGCCTTCAAATTAGGTTTTTCTTTTTTTCGCACTTTATCAAATCATCACAGAGTTTGCTTGTCTGAGAATCAGCCCCATTCATCCGCTGGATTGTGATGGATTGCTTCTTGTCATCTCCCAGGCTTCTGTTTTTCACACAGAGAGGAAGTCCTCGGTATAGCCTATCTGAGCACTTTGGATCATATTCTCCCTCTCGTTCATCAGAGATCCATAGCCGTGCGACACAGAGTCAAAGAAGCTGGGATTTTCCTCTCTGTGTCACACAGAGGTATAATTTGGTAATTTGTGTGTCTTTATTGCGGAAATTAAAGGTCTTTCAGAGAGTGACATTAGAGATGTGAACTCCATTACAAATGATGCTCTTTCTGCTTCACTGTACATCACTCCACAGTGCTATATGCTGCCTTTTTGGTGACAGCTTGCTCTTTCTGTCTCTCTGTCTCTCTCTCCCTCCTTCCTTTTCTTTACACACACATGTCTTGTGCTTTAAGAGGGCAGCAGTAGAATCTACTTTCTTTCTAAGCAATACGATTTTTGCTTGGCAGATGATAAAATGCTCGTAAGTAACTACTGTAGAAACCAGAATGCCATAGAGACTGGGGTGGGCTTGTGTGATGTAAGCCAGTCAAAAACAGCCAAAACCCCCTGTAGCAACCAACTCAACTCAGCTCATCACTCAAATTTGGTTTAGAAACTTTGGTAACACTACAATAAGCGTAACATTACTTAACTACATTCGTTAAAATGAACTAACAATGAACAATTGCCTGCAGCATTTCGTGAGCTTAGAACCACATAAGGTTCTATCTCCGTTTAGGGTAGTTCTGAGATATTGAGCATCAAAGTTTTTACATCCCAGCTGGCAAAACTGTTATGTAGTATAATCTACTATTATAGCTCAACAAGACCATCACCCGACAGGTACTTTGAGGATAGAATATCAAAATCCTGGCACATTTGGAAATGGGATTTTTTAAGATGGCCCAAATGGAGATAGAACCTTATAATTCTGAGAGCTCTGATTCTGTTTGGAATTATAAGGTTCTATCTCCACTTTTACAAATAAAACCCCACATTTCAAAGAATAAATGTATATAACCATTGATTTTAATCAATTTATATATTTATAATACAAGCACACAGCCAAGATGTCCAAGATGGCGCCGCGGATGGCTGCCTCGGTGTGGAGCTCTCCAGTTATTGTGTTGTTTTTGTTGGTTTGTTCTGCGTTTAGTCATTCTTTTCCTATCAGTTTCACCAAAGACGAACTACTGGACATTAGGAAACACACACCAGACAACTTTTTTACAGATTTTGATTACTCAGACGTTTTACTGGACATTCTCGTCGGAGGGGCAGCGGTGTTGTTCAAACGCGCGGTCAGACGCAAACGCGGGAAGCGCGCTGGCGCGCTGGTTAAACTCCGCGAGCGCGGCCTCCGTACTGCACTCCCCAGTATTCATCTTGCGAATCTCCGATCTCTTCCTAACAAAATGGACGAACTTCTTCTCCTCACCCGCACTAACAAGGATTTTTTAAACTCCGCTGCTCTGTGCTTCACTGAAACCTGGCTGAGTGAAGCCATACCGGACAACGCACTACATCTGCCGGGCTTTCAGCTGTTCCGAGCGGATCGCATCGCGGAACTAACGGGGAAAACGAGAGGTGGTGGATTGTGTTTCTACATTAACGAAAGTTGGTGTTCAGATGTAACAACACTGAAGAAGATGTGCTCTCCTAATTTAGAGGCACATTTCATAAACTGTAAACCTTTCTACTCGCCGCGGGAGTTTTCCTCATTCATTCTCGCGAATGTTTACATTCCTCCAGACGCGTGTGTCAGCGCGGCGATACAACAGCTGGCTGAACATATAGCTGAAATGGAACAAAGGTACCCAGACTCTCTTTTAATCATTCTTGGGGATTTTAACAAAGCAAATCTCTCCCGTGAACTGCCAAAATACAGACAGCATGTTACATGTCCTACCAGAGACAGTAATATATTGGACCACTGTTACACCACGATAAAGAATGCGTATCACTCCGTCCCACGGGCAGCTTTGGGGCTCTCTGATCATTGTTTGGTTCATCTTATACCGACCTACAGGCAGAAACTGAAATCAGCTAAACCTGTAATAAGGACTGTAAAAAGATGGACCAACGAAGCAGAGCAGGATCTACAGGCCTGCTTCGATTGCACTGATTGGACTGTTTTTGAAGCTGCAGCCACCGATCTGGATGAGCTCACAGATACTGTAACATCATATATCAGTTTCTGTGAGGATACATGCATTCCTACCAGGACATTCTTATCATTCACTAATGATAAACCATGGTTTACTGGGAAACTCAAACAGCTTCGTCATGCCAAAGAGGATGCTTACAGAAGTGGGGATAAAATCTTGTATAACCAGGCCAGAAACAGACTGACAAAGGAGATCAGAGTTGCTAAAAGAAGCTACTCTGAAAAGCTGAAAAACCAGTTTTCAGCCAACGACCCGGCATCAGTCTGGAGAGGCCTGAGGAACATCACCAACTACAAATCACCATCCCCCCGATCTGTGGAGAATCAACAACTGGCTGACACTCTCAATGCATTCTATTGCAGGTTTGAGAAGCCCAGACTCACACCTCACACCCGCTCTGATGTGCACTTCACACATCCACCATCACCTCCTGCAACCCCTCTCCTCCCCCCTTCTGCCATCCAACCTGAGCTTAAGGTCTGTGTGGAGGACGTGAGCCGAGTCTTCAAAAAACAGAAGACTAGGAAAGCTTCAGGCCCAGACGGCATCTCATCTGCTTGTCTAAAAGCCTGCGCTGACCAACTGGCCCCAGTCTTCACGCAGATCTTCAACAGATCATTGGAGCAGTGTGAAGTTCCCTGCTGCTTCAAACGCTCCACTATCATTCCGGTTCCCAAAAAAACTAAAATCACTGGACTTAATGACTACAGACCTGTCGCTCTCACGTCTGTGGTCATGAAGTCGTTTGAAAGACTGGTGTTGGCCTATCTGAAGGACATCACTGGACCCCTTCTGGATCCCTTTCAGTTTGCTTACAGAGCAAACAGGTCTGTGGATGATGCAGTCAACATGGGACTGCACTATATCCTGCAACATCTTGACAGACCTGGGACTTATGCACGGATCTTATTTGTGGACTTCAGTTCGGCCTTCAATACCATCATCCCTGATCTTCTCACAGCCAAACTGACTCAGCTCTCCATGCCATCCTCAATCTGTCAGTGGATCTCCAGCTTCCTGACAGACCGGCAGCAGCGAGTGAGACTGGGGAAGCTCACATCCAGGACCCTCACCATCAGCACTGGCGCCCCCCAAGGGTGCGTTCTCTCCCCACTGCTCTTCTCCCTGTACACTAATGACTGCACTTCTAAAGACCCCTCTGTCAAGCTCCTGAAATTTGCAGACGACACCACCGTCATCGGTCTCATCCAAAATGGTGACGAGTCTGCTTACAGACTGGGGGTTGAACAGCTGGCTGTCTGGTGCAGCTATAACAACCTTGAGCTGAACACGCTCAAAACAGTGGAGATGATTGTGGATTTCAGGAGAAAATCCCCAGCACTCCCCCCTCTCACCATCATGAACAGCACTGTGGAAGCAGTGGAGTCATTCAGGTTCCTGGGCTCTACCATCTCTCAGGACCTGAAGTGGGCAAATCACATTGACTCCATTGTGAAAAAGGCCCAGCAGAGACTGTACTTCCTTCGCCAGCTGAAGAAGTTCAATCTGCCACAGGAGCTGCTGATCCAGTTCTACTCAGCCGTCATTGAGTCTGTTTTAAGCACTTCCATCACTGTCTGGTTTGGTTCAGCTACCAAATCGGACATCAGGAGACTACAACGGACAGTCCGGACAGCAGAGAGGATTATTGGTGCCCCCCTGCCAACCCTCCAGGACCTGTACTCTTCCAGAGTGAGGAAGAGAGCAGGTAAAATCATCACAGACTCCACTCACCCTGGACACCCCCTGTTTGAACTGTTACCGTCAGGACGGCGACACAGATCACTGGCCACAAGAACATCCAGGCACAGGAACAGTTTCTTTCCACAGGCCATTTCCCTTCTGAACACTTAACATGCCCCCCAAGGCATATGCCTGCAAGTGCAATACTCCCACTGTCTAGTGCAATATTCTCTTAACTCAGGTGATATTTATATTTATATTATTCATACTACTCAAAATACTGTAAATATGTTCATAATCTGTAACATGCACTAGACTCCCACTGTCTAGTGTAATATTCTCTAACTCAGGTGATATTTATATTTATATTATTCATACTTCTCAAAATACTGTAAATATGTTCATAATCTGTAAATGTTTATTCAGACTAAACCCAACTGTGACCCCTTTTTTTTACTTTTTATACTATTTTATTTTATTTTATTTTTTTATATATTTTATTCTTAGAATTTGTATTACTATGTTTCTTTTTGTATTTGTATATGTGCACTGGAAGCTTCAGTACCAAGAAAAATTCCTTGTGGGTGCAAGCACACTTGGCAATAAAGCTCTTTCTGATTCTGATTCTGATTCTGATTCTGATTCTGATTGGATTTTTGATTTTGATTGGATATTGAATCTACTGGAGATAGAACCTTATAATCCCAACTCGGTTTATGTTTTTGTGAGATGGAACCTTTTTATCTGATTAATTATTAATAAAAATAACACCACACAGGCATTAATAAACACCTAATGGATCAGATTATGTCAAAAACTCAATTTCGGTCAAAAGTGGAGATAGAACCTTATAATTCTAAGCTCACGATTTGTTAATCTTAATTTAAACATTTACTAAAAACATTTACGATTAAATGTTTTATCTGTTAGTGAACCAACATGAATGTGGATATTTTTTATTAACTAACAATAAAAAAAAGGTTAATAAATGCTGTAAATATATATTGCTCATTGTTAGTTTGTGTTAATGCATTAACTAAACAAATGAAACCTTAATGTAAAGTCTTACCAAAACTTGAAACATCTGTTAATTGTAGCCATAATAATACAGTATATAGGCTGAATTAAAACATGACCTATAGATAATACAAGAATTATTTCCCTATCATAATTATCACATAAATTTATATTAATAAACAATCAAATATATATTGTTAATAGATAGGCCGTTTCCATTTCGTAGACCTCCATTTTGTAATACATTGGAAAAACAAAAGTCATGTGGTCTGACTTTTTTTGGGAAGTTATCCCATTCCATCATCTCATTCCTTGTATCCCATAAGAACAAGACTGTACAAACCTCTCTGCTTAAGCATATATGTCCTGGAACACACATCTGCCCATTAAAACCACATTCCCCCTACAACACTGCCAAAAAAATCAACAACAAAAAAATGCATACTAAACGAGTGTCTTTTTCTTGTTTTTCAGAAAAACGATTAAAACATCCTTAAAACAAAATATGGTAGATTAACATAAATTTACGTGCATTAGATATTAAGGAATGTATTTTAAATATACGAGTGCATGTTGTATTTAACTTGTTGTAAGAATGTTACTTTAAAAAATGTTTTATATAAAACAAATATTTTATTGTTTTACAAAAAAAAGTCTTTCTACTTCATAATGTGACGTTTTATTCAATGTGCTACTTTCTGTTTCTTTGTAATTCTTTGTGAAATGTATTATTTGATTAATTTATTAAAATCTAAAAAACAAAAGGATACCAAGCACTCTATCAATACTTGCAAAAAGTATAAAAAAATATTTATTGGCAACGTTCCCTTTCAGACGTTCGACGTCACCGATGTATTGTGATCCCAACACGTCGGTGACGTAGACGTAACGTCTCCAACGGTTCCATAAATAACCGAGACGTTTCGTTCTCATGACCTTCATCAGGTATATGCCTGAAACGTTGCTGATACATATGTTTTGATTCTTTTTGCAAGTATTGATAGGGTGCGGGATTTCCTTTAGTTTTTTTAGATTTTTGACTTTTTTTGGTCTTCTCTCCTACGCACCTATCTATTACCTGCAGGTGTGCAATGCTAATTGCTAATTAATTTATTAATTGAATTGTTTCAAATTAAATCCTACACCATTTTCTTTTTTTTTTCAGTGTAGTTATTTTTTTCTTCTAAAATCACATTTTGAGACATTTATTTTGAGACAACAAAAACTATCAAGATTTAATCTTTTGAAATGAAAGCCTAACTTCAATCATTGATAAATGCACTTGCCTGGCTGGAATATGAGAAGTTTAAAAGGCATAAAATAGCAGTACCTTTACGAGATGATGTTAACAGAACCCTGCTATTTTTACTCTCCCTTTTAGATATCACTACACCACTAATATGGTCCTTCCTAATTAAATAACACCTTCTGTCACACCTCACACAAGCGTACAAACCAGGACTCTGGATGGTTATTTTAGAATATGTGTATATGTTTTTTTCAGGCCTGGTGTGAAATAATGTTCATTAAAAGTGACAAATACCTGATTTCTAAAGAGCTGCTTTAAGGCAGCAGGGAGATCGCTCTTACTCAGTACCTGAGTGCAGCACTTTGTTTTGACACCACATGAGACGAGAGAAATATCACACACAAACACACACATATCACCCTAATGCTTAGTTTATTGCCACTGTCTTAGACTTCATGATATAATCCCATTTTAGAGTTCCTGATATAATCTGTGATAAAGATATTTAGATGTAAGTAAAATGCTTTGACATCAGTGGTGCGCTACAGTATTGCATTTCATCAGTTGCTTTTTCCCCATTTCTTTTGGAGTATTTTGTTTGTCAGAATAGTTATTTTTATTTAAAGTTAATAGTTTGAAAGGGTATCGCATATCAGACAAAAAAGCTCTCTCTCTCTCTCTCTCTCTCTCTCTCTCTCTCTCACACACACACACAATCGGATCACAAGTGGACGACGCTAAATGCAGGTGTAAACGGGCTCTAAATAGTTTTGAGCAACTTTGCATTGGACCGGATTGATTTCATAGTGTAAACACTTATGTGGTTGAATGCGTTTGAACAGCCACAAAAGACCGCCTATACTCGCCACCTACTGACTTGATGCGTGAACATTATGGGAAGCTCGCTTGCCAGACGGGATTTAAACCCGGCTGAAGACCCAAGTTTGGTTTGAAGACGGAAAACGTAACGAGCACGATGTTCTCTCACCATTCCTGATTTATAACACGCATTCACCACATTCGCCGTGTTCTTGCAGCTATCAGAGCAGAAACGAAAGCTGCTGCTCTCCATATGTTTTTCTTTCGTCTCCAGGCGAGTTCATATGTAAATTGTGCGAGCTTTTTATATCAATTAGATCGAAAGATCTGAAAAAAATCCGTACATTTATCCACCCTTAGACCCTCCCCTCAAAGACATCAGGACAGAACTGTCCGAAAGTGGATTGAAAATAAAATAGACCGATAAAATATTTGGTGTAAACTGGTATGTCTCCCTCGTCTACTTGTGATCTGATCTACCAAAATGCATCTTCACACCAGGTGTAAACAGGGCCAAAGGGTCAAATTTTTTTCCACTTCAAAGTGCTAGGTTCACTTTAAATATAAAACAGCCAGTTCCTTGCATCATAGTGAATAAAGTGATTATATGATGTATTATTTCAAAATAAGAATTACACTGTTCATGTATTCTAACCTAGGCAGCACTGTAACATAGTATTTAAGATAACCCACTTCAGAGATAAAGACTAGGATTTAGATATGAAGACTAACTAAGTGTACACACAAATCGTGAGCTTAGAATTATAAGGTTCTATCTCCACTTTTGGTCGAAATTTTGTTTTTGACATAATCTGATCCATTAGGTGTTTATTAATGCCTGTGTGGTGTTATTTTTGTAAAAAAAAAAAAAAAAAAAAAAGTAGTTATTAATAATTAATCAAATAAAAAGGTTCCATCTCACAAAAACATAAACCGAGTTGGGATTATAAGGTTCTATCTCCAGTAGATTCAATATCCAATCCAATCAAATCAAAAATCCAATCAAGCTGTGTGCTTGTATTATAAATATATAAATTGATTAAAATCAATGGTTATATACATTTATTCTTTGAAATGTGGGGTTTTATTTGTAAAAGTGGAGATAGAACCTTATAATTCCAAACAGAATCAGAGCTCTCAGAATTATAAGGTTCTATCTCCATTTGGGCCATCTTAAAAAATCCCATTTCCAAATGTGCCAGGATTTTGATATTCTATCCTCAAAGTACCTGTAGGGTGATGGTCTTGTTGAGCTATAATGGTAGATTATACTACATAACAGTTTTGCCAGCTGGGATGTAAAAACTTTGATGCTCAATATCTCAGAACTACCCTAAACGGAGATAGAACCTTATAATTCTAAGCTCACGAAATATACAGTAAAGCTAGTTGTCATACAAATGGAATGCATGGCCAAATACTGCATGTAGACGGACTTCCCTCTTTGCACGATGACTCTCTACTTTGAAGCTGGAATCACCCAGCTAACACTCCATATCTTGACCTTCAATGTAACATCCATTTGCTCATCATAGCACAAAAAGAAAGCTATGGATTGGGCAGTAATGCAGTCTTGAATCATTAACATATTTACTAGTAGCATTAAATTAAATGCAAATAAAGCACATTAAAGTTAATTTAGATCAAATCAAAAGCGTCAAGACCTAAAGCTGTGTTCACATTGACAGTTAAATCACTAAAGATCACTAAAGCTTTTTAGTAGCTAGTCCTACTTTGCTGTAGCATCCAATTGCATCAGGTAGCAGATCACTTTCTGCATTCCCATAGTGGTCACAACATCACTGTGCTACCTGTTTGCTTAACGTTGATTAAACCTTAAACGCATACCTCAGGTCTTTATTTTCCCGGGACGTCATTCACTACCCTCTTCCTCAGATTTTTATTTTTTTTTTAATTAGACATCAAACTTCTAAGTATTCCTCAATCAATTCATTATAAACAATATAACAAGAAAAAAAATTATAAAAGAAAGAAAAGTTTCCCATTCAATTTTGTAAACGACCCGAGGTGTGCAAGTATATTTTTCTGCACAACAAATAATGGAATCTTTGATGACTGAATAAGTGAAATTCACCTTTATTCCTCAAGGTGGCAAGGTCTGATACACAATGATGAGGTGACGTTTCACTCATAGTTACCGCAGGCAGAAAACAAAAGAATAGGAAGTATCATCAGCAAAACTTGAAATGGCTCAGGGCGATTTACTGAAGAGCAAGTACTGAACGCAATCAAATATCAGTGTCACTGTCACTTAATGGTGGATCTGATGAAGAAACTGTCAGCGATCAAAATATTGATTTTGAAGATGTTAAAAATTTAAGTTTTGAGAATGTTCGAGATCTCGAATATGAGCCAGATGCTGAATGTACTGGGAAATGAGCTCTGATGAGGACAGTGATGATGGATAAAACATCTGCTAAAACTGATCCCTTCCAAGCTCGAAAAGATAACAAAATATGCTTTATTTTATTCTTCTGTAATTGTTACTCTAATATCAGGAAAGTTTTATATTATTGCGACAGGTAGAGATCCATCCGTGTTAGATTTAGATCTGGGTCACTAAAGACCCGAATATATAATAATGATTGGCGAAACATTCATGCATTAAGGGTTAAAACATCACCTCTCATAGAAAAGGAATGATGTCTGGTCACTTTGTCTCAGCAAATCACAAAATTTGATATTCATTGTATAGGCTGCATGACTGTTAAAGGGGTCATAAGAGAGGTCATAGTACTATAAAAAATATCCTTTACGTTTCAGAACTCAAAACATCCTCATTAGTCCAAAAACTACACAGTAAAAAACGCAGTGTCAAATCAACACTTAAAGTGTTCATTTTAACACTACTCCGGATCATATATTGTCCCAATCTATCTAGTGTAAAAAGTACACCGTTTGTAGTGTTGAATTTAGAGTGTTAATATAGCACCTTTCAGTGTAGAAATATTACACTCCGAGTGTAAAGTGTTACACTTACAATTGTTGTTTAAGTTTTACACTATGGGGTTTTAACACCCCTGGTGTTGATTTAAATCCATTGGATTACACTATATTAATTCCATTGCATTACACTATAAGTGTTATTAAAGGTGCATTGCGCAAGTCTCTGAGTTTTTGCAGAACTATGCCCCCTCTGGCGGCAAGCGAAACTGCAACCAGAGGTTGTCTTTTGCACTAGACAAAAGTTTTCTTTTTTTTATCTTACGTGGAGTTTGCGTTGGTGTTTCATAATGAACTACAAGCCGGTCTCTTAGAATCCATCTTCTACGGAGAATGGCGGCGAATACACAAACCTGCCAGACATAGCCAGGTGAGCGTGCCGTGAACGCGCATGACGTCACGCTCAGTCTCAAATTCCGACCCGAATCCCTCTTATTTATTTTAAGTACAGGATTATAGAGACAATCGCAGTGATCAGAGAAGGGCTCATTCAGCCCATCAGGCAATTGTTTAAGCATGTATGGGTTAGAAAACTGGTATTTTTAACATGAAAAGTTGCGCAATGCACCTTTAATAAAGTGTTCTGTTCAGTGCAAAAAAAAAAAAAAAACACTATTATATATCAAGAGTCTTCAGACAGATGTATAAATCCAAAGTTTATTAACAAATGGGCAAAATGGCTCCTTTAAAACATATGCCAGATGTGTAAAGGTCAAATTATCACATTCACGAGGTGTTGCACAGAAGGAAAAAAGTCAATAAAATGCAAAAAAATCATTTGCCTAGACATGAACAAATATGACAGGTAGATTTGAACAAGATTGCAGAAAACTAAAGCTTTCTTACAAGCTTAGAAAACAACTCGTTTTGAATTTTGTCACATTATTAGGTCATAGTGTGACGAAAGACCGCCTCTGCAGAAGAAGAGCAATGCCTCTTAGCCCCGCCTACCGATTCGTGCATGTCATGTAGTAGTAAATGCAAACACAGGATTTCTCTACCAACGAAACCATAGAGATGCCTCTAAGAATTACAAGACGGTTTGAACTGCCAAGTTGTGGAAAAACACAGTCTTTGCAATACCATCTTTGTGATCCTAACATTAAGAGCACGGATTCACTTTATTTTTAACTAAGTTCCAGTCAGATTGCGTCAGTAAGATACTGTTTGTTTGTTCGTTTCATTTTACTTTGGAATCGTTTTTTTAAACAAGACACAGTTAGATGCAGGCTTTTCAAAGAGACTGAAAATAAAAGATGATGCCGTGCCAACTACATTGAATCCGACAGTCGCAAGACACAAGTGTGAGTAACAGTGTTTTTACCATGCGTCACATATTGCTTTGTCTGATACAGAACATTTGTACTGAGTATTTATACTGTAGTGCCGCAGTCAAACTGAATAGTCGTGATAGTTGTGATGTACTGTTCTTTCCTTTGCTTCGGATATGTAGAGAACACTGCTTTTGTTTTGATACGTAGTGAACACTGCTCAGCCATTTGCTCGCTGTAATCCTGAATAATAGCTTCAGTGAGCTACATCTTTTTTGTCATCAGTAAGACATTATATGTTTCATTTTATTAAAACAGGACACTGCAAATGACAATGTATAGGTTTTTCACTTGATCAAAAATGAATAATGAATTGCATTGCAATGCATTGACGTCACTTTCCCGCCGGAACTCGCCCCTCTGCCGGACTGAGTGGCAAAAGAGCCTGCTGCGTGACTGGATTTAATAGGGGAAACTGCGAAAACATGAGTAAAACAAATGATTTCAGTTTAAACTAAAGGTTGGACTCAATATAGTGTTCCTTACAACTTGATACAACTGATCCATGGATATTGAAATGCAGCCAGAAATTGTGTTTCCTGACATTTATATAATGTGCCTGATTTCAAAGCTGGGGAAATACATAAAGCAAATTTACCTGTGAACGCTTTATATAAATACTATATAGGTAGGTCCAGAGCCATAGAGAGAAAGAGTTGCGACACTCTTTGATGTCGCCGCTATGGCTGTCACGTGGTTCATGTAAGCCTCAATAGTTCCAAAACGTACGCTGGCTGTCATGTTCTTCTATGGGGCAGACAGCAGCGATTGCATTATTGAACGGTAAATATAAAATAAAACACACACCCAAGTACTTTTTCAGCTGTTATTGCATTTTGTTAATGTCAGTTTTGCTTTTGGAGATAAGTTTTAGGCTATTTTTGGAGGGAAAAGCTTAGTGTTCATGTTCACATGGGTAGTAGCACTGGCTTTAGTGGCTGTAACTTAACTTTTCCATATCATTCATCTGATGATGGACGTCTCATGATATTTATTTTAGCACAACTGGGCTGTATTAGGCTATTGATTCCCGTGATTTTGCTTATACATTTTGATTCAGCCATTAGCCTACCTTCGTGATCACGCAAAGATGTCTGCCGTGGCGGTCCGTTCAGAATTCGCTTAGGAGCTAGCCTATAGCTCACTTCTTCTGATGAAAGTGGCCACCCCCAGGACCACAACGTGAAACATGATCATGTTAAAACTAAGAATATTATTTTAAGATTAAGCCATACACATTATCAAAACTATAACAGATTAAAAACGAATTTAAGCATGGCTGATACAAATGAAGGTTTTCAAATAAAATATTTTTTATTAAACAATGACAGACAACAAAAATGTGTGCTTGTGTGTGTGAACAAGAAAAACAAAAACCAGGGGCAGGTGATCCATGAAACAGACAGGACTGGTGATGGCCATAACAATCCTAAAGGTCCAGCATTGTTCTCACAAGCCGCTTCACTCAAGACAATAAAACATAATATAAAGTTAGTATATCCCAAAACATTTTATTAAATAAAAGTTGCTATAAAGGTGGCAGCGATTCATTACCGAACTCTTAGCTGACGAAGTCGCGCTAGCTAACTAGCTAGCAGGCAGTGCTTGAAAATTGGTTGACACAACCAACATAAAATATAAATAATTACGCTGTGCATGTACAAATGAAGACCAGTATAAGCATCGCAAAGGGCCTCTGATACAATATAGACAGTTGACAATTCAAAAGAGGTCGATATTTCAGCAACTTAACTCTGGAACAACTCGACGCGCAGCAATGTAAGTGAATGGTGTCCAACGCCCAAATGACAGTGTTTGGAACTATTCCGATCTTCAAATCCCGGAAGTAGGCGGTTAAAAGCGCCGCCATTATTTACAACGGAGGTCTATGGGAGTGTCGCAACTCTTTCTCTCTATGGCTCTGGGTAGGTCTAAATCTGGGTGAGCACTTATATCAGTGTTATATATATCATCATGTCAGTGTTTATTTAAAAACATCTAATTATGCAGAATATACGATGGTAAATATTTAATTGATGAGTTGTCAATACAACAAATAACAATACAATATATAGGGTATGATTTTATTACTTAATTCAGCATGTTGACAAAATGATAACTGCAAATCCATCTTTCGCTCCCTGGAGTCCAGTTGTTTCTATGAATTGATTCCAGCCAATCAGAATCGAGTATTCAGACAGACCATGGTATAATCATTTATAATTCCATTTACACTAAACACCGTAAGCCATCCCTTGTCGGTTATAACAAAGGTAACTCCAAGTACTTTATTTGCCACAACCAAGACTATTTAGCACACATAAGCATAAATGTTTCACATTGTTGTGTGTGTGTGTGTATATAAGTTTTATATATATAGTTCCCTGAGTTCCACTTATAATGTTTTCAAGTTTTTACATTAAAAAAAAATCCTAATTTAGAAGTAATAATCTATTTTCTATCCTATTTTTGACCCTCTCTTTCAAAAACAAATTTTTTTCCGGGGACTGGGACATTTTTTTCCGGGCACTGGACTCCAGGGAGCGAAAGATGGATTTTTTATCATAGGTACTCTTCAACTGTGAGTGACGGAATCTAAAACAAAAATCCAGAAAATCACATTGTGTGATTTTTAAGTAATTAATTTGCATTTTATTGCATGACATAAGTATTTGATACATCAGAAAAGCAGAACTTAATATTTGGAACAGAAACCTTTGTTTGCAATTACAGAGATCATACGTTTCCTGTAGTTCTTGACCAGGTTTGCACACACTGCAGCAGGGATTTTGGCCCACTCCTCCATACAGACCTTCTCCAGATCCTTCAGGTTTCGGGGCTGTCGCTGGGCAATACGGACTTTCAGCTCCCTCCAAAGATTTTCTATTGGGTTCAGGTCTGGAGACTGGCTAGGCCACTCCAGGACCTTGAGATGCTTCTTACGGAGCCACTCCTTAGTTGCCCTGGCTGTGTGTTTCGGGTCGTTGTCATGCTGGAAGACCCAGCCACGACCCATCTTCCATCTCCACCTTACTGAGGGAAGGAGGTTGTTGGCCAAGATCTCGCGATACATGGCCCCATCCATCCTCCCCTCAATACGGTGCAGTCGTCCTGTCTCCTTTGCAGAAAAGCATCCCCAAAGAATGATGTTTCCACCTCCATGCTTCACGGTTGGGATGGTGTTCTTGTGGTTGTACTCATCCTTCTTCTTCCTCCAAACACGGCGAGTGGAGTAGACCAAAAAGCTGTATTTTTGTCTCATCAGACCACATGACCTTCTCCCATTCCTCCTCTGGATCATCCCTCCGTGCCAGGCTAATAGCCTTGGGCCAGTAGCACGGTGCCCAAAATCTGCTGCGTTTCCACTGTCGGGCCAGAAGCTCCACAGCGCTTCACTTAAAACATGCCCGAAACACACCTCTCTGGAACAACGTCACACAAACCCATCATTTCGCCAACAAAATGGAAGTTTTATCAGAAAACTAATCAGAAAGAAATCACTGGAAACAGCGTGATCGCAAAACAAGAGCGACCGTTTGCTAGCATTTTTGTTGTTTAATTGAATATTTAAAACCCAAGCATCGATGTTTTACCACAGGTTTACAATAAAAAGCGACACATTGATCATAATGAATTCATTTGTGTCAAAATTGCACATTAGTCACACAGAAATAAAGTGGTTTACAGTGTATGACGTTTGTGAACGTCTATTTCACAAAAGAAAGAGGACACGCAACATATTCAGTCGCGTCTGTTTCTGTTTATTTGGTAGCCTAGTTACAGCACATATTTACATCACATTTAGAAAGAATGATAATTTCTACAAATATGCCACCAAAAATATTACCTGAGGAGCTTTAGCACTCTCTCCCAGAAGGATACAGTTATATTTTCAGTCAGAAAGAGGATAGTCCGGTATAAAGAGACGAGACGTAGGCTATACTGACAGATAAAATAAATCAGGATTATGATAACCTATATGATTTGTCTAATTTCTTGATTTGTCTGATTTCGCTGATTTCTAAGCGTTCATATTTACCATGTTTACTATGGTAATGGTTAGCGTGCATCGGGTCACAAACAGAAGGCATTATGTTAGCTGACAGAATTATCTGCCGCAAAACCAGGCATGCGCAGAAAGACGTACACTCAAAGTAATCGGATCAGATCGTTTACATGGTGTAATCTTTAATTTGATCGGTTCATGAAAAGGTTTATTCCACCCCCTTCAATCCGACTGAAATTTCAATCGGTTTGAGCATTTTTATTCCGATTGAGGTGTTGACATGGAGCATTTTCATTCTGATTGGACTTTTAAACTGGTTATAATCGGAATACAATGCTACATGTAAACGGGGCTATTGATGCCCCACAAGGTGAGATCTTGCATGGTGCCCAAGACCGAGGGAGATTGACATCTCTATGGTTTCGTTGCTAGAGAAATCCTGTGTTTGAATTTACTACTACATGACATGCACGAATCGGTAGGCGGGGCTAAGAGGCATTGCTCTTCTTCTGCAGAGGCGGTCTTTCGTCACACTATGACCTAATAATGTGACAAAATTCTAAACGAGTTGTTTTCTAAGCTTGTAAGAAAGCTTTAGTTTTCTGCAATCTTGTTCAAATCTACCTGTCATATTTGTTCATGTCTAGGCAAATGATTTTTTTTGCATTTTATTGACTTTTTCCTTCTGTGCAACACCTCGTGAATGTGATAATTTGACCTTTACACATCTGGCATATGTTTTAAAGGAGCCATTTTGCCCATTTGTTAATAAACTTTGGATTTATACATCTGTCTGAAGACTCTTGATATATAATAGTGTATTTTTTATTTTATTTTATTTTTGCACTGAACAGAACACTTTATTAAAGGTGCATTGCTTTGTGGAGGTCTACAATGTTATCCCTGATGTCCTTACACAGCTCTCTGGTCTTGGCCATTGTGGGGAGGTTGGAGTCTGTTTGATTGAGTGTGTGGACAGGTGTCTTTTATACAGGTAACGAGTTCAGGTGCAGTTAATATAGGTAATGAGTGGAGAACAGGAGGGCTTCTTAAAGAAAAACTAACAGGTCTGTGAGAGCCGGAATTATTACTGGTTGGTAGGTATGGCTATGTCATGCAATAAAATGCAAATTAATTATTTAAACATACAATGTGATTTTCTGGATATTTGTTTTAGATTCCGTCTCTCACAGTTGAAGTGTACCTATGATAAAAATAACAGACATCTACATGCTTTGTAAGTAGAAAAACCTGCAAAATCGGCAGTGTATCAAATACTTGTTCTCCACACTGTGTGTGTGTGTGTGTGTGTGTATATATATATATATATATATATATATATACAAACAAAATTCACGGTTTGGTTCGATACGACACAGTGGTGTCACGTTACAGTTACTGTCTCTATAGCAAAAAGAAAGAAATGCCAGAGGAATTTCCTTGATTTAAAAAAAACAAAAAAAAACTAATTATTAAAAGAAACATTATTTTTAAATAAGTGTGAGTTATACATCTTGAAACTTTTAGTTTTATAAATTGGGCTAATATTTGAAGGATGAACAAATAATGTTTTGGTCATCACATTAAAAATAGCATTTAAATATGATAATATTTGAGTTTTGAAGTGCTGGAAAAAGATGTGTGACGTACTTGAAAGCATTTTACTATGCATGCCAAACTTCCAGTGTTACAGTTAGTGTTAATCCATGGTGAATGTTGCTGATCTGTGGACTTAAAGCCTATTACTAGTTCATTTGTGGCACAATATTTCTCCTGGTTTGCACGTCAGCGCTGTTTGATCCATTAATAACAGAGAAATGTGAATGCTTCTCACTAGATCTCGCAGCGATGTTATTACTTCAGTGTCAAATTCAAATGCTCAAATGCTTCCTTTACTGGATCTCTTAGCACTGTGTAGTAACCGGTAACAGTCGCTTGATCAAGATTGGCATTTGTCCAAACTGATAAACGGTCCGTGAAGCACAAAATAATGAGTAGCGCAGTTTTGTTCCGCTTTCATTACGTTTGCCATTTGATGTTGGGCAATGTTGTGGTAGTCATGCCATCTTTAACTTTGCAGTCCACTTACGGTCGAATGGAACGCACCTTCAGTCAACGTGATGTGGAGAGCGCCATGGGAGCGCAAGCGCTTTGGAAAGTAGGAGACAGCGGCACAGCCGCGTTTTCCACATATTTTTCCACGCGATATGTGAACGGCCTCTAAGATCTACGGGCGATGCGCGCGCATTTTAATGAAAATATATCTAACATTTTTTATATCGTTACCGACAATGGTGTACCATCGATAAATTCCGATATCGTTTGATCGCCCAGCCCTATATATTTATACATAATTTGTTCTTGACCCCTCTAAGCAAAAGCTATCCATCCAGCTGCACTTACATGTTTCCCATATGGTCTGTCACATCATGCTGTCAGAAACGTGGCACTGCAAAAGACAGTCAAAACACTAGACACGATTCAATAAACACAGAATACCAGACATTGCATTAAACACAAGCAACAAAACACTCCCCACAGCACGCTAATTATAGCATTTCAAAAACCACTACCACGAATCACAAAACACAAATAAAATGCACTCTATCAGTTGCTCACCACATACAGTGACCAATTACATCCATATAGTGAATCAAACATGTCTTTTCAAGACCATACTGGACTTTGATGTGTTTGTGTGATTATCCTACCCCGGGAACTTGCTGGATTCTCGTTCTTTTTTCACAAATATATTGTTCAGATACAGCATTGGTTTGTCTATGTTTGAAGTAACTTTCCAAAGTGACATAAACCACTCAGTGTCTTTGTTTGCATGTTAATTCAAGTCTTTTGCAGTGGTCAATGGAGAGGCCTTGGTGTTTAATTCAGACCTCACTCTATTGTGTAGGTCCAGCTGTCTGAGCATCATTAAGATTTAAACCAGATCTCGGTCAATATTAATGACAAACCCAAGTCTTAAATACCTGTCCTCTTTTAATTATCACAGCTCATGTCTTTTAAAGATCAGATTCCTGCCTCTAAACTCTGGCCAGCCTTCCTGGGAGGCTCGTCTGTCACTGCAAATGTCATCACTGTATTCCTCCTCGGCTGACCGTGACAGGGCCCACTTTCAGCCTTTATCTCCCTCTCCTTCCTTTCTTCCACCACAAAGATCCCTTCTTTTTTTTTTCATCGCTCACTGCTGTATCCGCTTTCTACACGTGGCAAATGATTGCCCGGGTAAAGGTATTTTCTGTTTCAATCTTGCATTTTCCCAAGGGAGAACAAAAGGGACAAGCTCAGTGCAGCTGGTTTCACTGAGAAAATGGCACAGAATTGCCTCATTCCTCGGCAGATTAGCGATTGCATACAATCCTGCGCTAAGTGCTATTGTGTGCCTCAATTTGGCTATTATACTTTGTCTTTTTCCACTTAGAGCACCCCTAACCAATTAAAGTAATACAGCCTCCAATACCTGCTCCCAATTAAATCTGGGCGGTATTACCTGCCTTGATGCTGCTGACCATGGATTCTTACCACTTAGCCGTATTCATTAGGCCTATTCATACTGAAGGGGCTGATGACAAGAATTCAAGGCTTACCCAGTCCTCCCCATTCTCTCTCTCTCTCTCTCTCTCTCTCTCTCTCTCTCTCTCTCTCTCTCTCTCTCAGGCTGTCATTCACTCATAGTACTCAGAGAGTTGGCTGTGGCAAAAACACGGAGAGCGTCAGATGGTGACACTCTTTTTTTTTTTTTTGTCCTTTCTTTCTCTCGCTCTCTCTCTCGGGTAGATATTTTCCCGCCTGTTCCTGGTTTTGTTTCACAGGTAGCCAGGTTTTTTCCAGCTCATTGTGTTCTTTCTTAAAGCCTTCGCCCGTGCAGCTTGCTTGGCAGCGTCCAAAAGCCGCACCGCACAATGCGAAGGCCTCTTCAGGCCACTGAGTCGATTGACAAATCCACAGTGTTAAAAGTCGACAAAAGCCAGGCGGGGAACTCTGTCAGCCGCACTTGGGGAAACTGTCAGTCTGATGGCCCTGCCATCTCAGCCCAAACATGCTAGTCAGGTTCACAAAAGCCGTTATTCATTCATATTCTTTTTTTGGACAATTATAGTTCTTAAAAAAAAAAAAAAAAAAAAAAAAAGCTAGGAAGTAGAAATTTCTTATTTTCTTTTTGTATTTTCTGTTCATTAGTTTCTATTAAAATCAATAACTGCTACAGATAATTAGATATAATTGAAGGCAAACTGCATACAAACACATGGCAGAATCATGTTGTGCTGAAAACCATATCAGTGGCGATTCCTTTTCAGTTGTGGTTGTTTCTGTTGTTTGTTTCCTCGATTCAAGCAAAGCCAGTTGCCTGTGACTTGCTTCCGCGGTTGTGTTTAGAAAAAATGGTCTTGAAGGGAAATAACAGGGTGAATAAGGACCTTTCCTGTATGAGAAAGGATGCCCATGCTCTTCCAATCCCTCAATCCCCTCACCACCTCCCCCTTCTCCCCACAACAACCCCTCTAACCACAGTTCAGATGAGAGATACAATAGAGAGAGTCCCTCTTATGAGAGAGAGGAAGGAGAGAGGGGAGATAAAGATTTAAAAAAAGGGAGAAAGTAAACGCAGACCACATGGCTTTATTAGGAGAAATGCAGCTCTGGAATCTGAAAGCTGACTTTGAGCTTTATGAGAGATGACCATGGGCTGTGGGTAAAATGGATGTTTGTTTATGTTGCCGTTTTCAAATTAATGCACATCCGAACAGGTCAGATCAGGAAATAGGTGGCTGGAGGGTTCAACAGTTCTTCAGCTAACAGCAGAGCTTTAACCCATCTCTGCTGAGAGCTGCATCCAAAGCTTTGTCAAATCAAAACATTTAACTTTGAATTAGCTTGTTTACTCACCCTATAATCTGCCTCTTTCATTATGAATTTAACATCTAACTCGCATGTCGTAGCTAAATCAGTCCTTCAGTTTTGGTACTTTTAAGACACTTCACAATAATAAAAAAAAAAAGGAAAATTATTTGACTAATCTAGTCCAAAGCACATGTGCTAAATCACTCTTTGTGTTCATGTTGGTTTTTATTTGGTTTTGAAAAACGTAATGACTCTAAAATATATTGTGGTGTGTTAAAAGTAATAATTTTCCTTACACTTTTAATAGCCTAGAGGTTACTTACATATCCTAATAAAATCCATCCTAAAAAAAAAAAAAAAATCCATTTATCATCTATCTATCGTCTGTCTGTCTGTGTGTGTGTCTGTTAACCACATATCTCTCGAACCGTTAGTCCGATGGATTTCAAACTTGACAGGTGTCTCGCTACGGTCACGAGTAAGTGCAGCGCCAAGTTTGACGTTGTTTGGATGAGAAATGCTAAAGATATTGTTAAATATATCATTTTTTAAAGGTCAGACTGATCTCATGAAATGGCGTATGTATGACACGCCAATTCGTATTTCCATTTTTGGCGTGTTATCAACACGCATAATTGATTTTCAGCGTGTTTATCAACGCCGGTGACTTAACGTTACATTACTGTATATATAAATATATATGACCTACCCCAACCGCGTCCCTAAACCTACCCGTCACTGGGGTTAATACCATTTATGAGTGTTCCCCTACCATCCTAGGAAAAAAAATATTGCTCCCCAGATGTAGATATACATTTTGCTCAGTTTCGCTCGGACATTTAACGGCGTACACATACACGCGGAATCACTCTGACGTTTAACGGCGTAGACATACACGCGGAAGATGACGGTTCGTTTCGGCGTGGACATACACGCGGATAGCTCAAAATGCGTATAAATAACACGCCACTTGACTTGAAAGTGGCGTGTATGTTTACGCAAAGTCATGATGTCATGTTGCAGAGGTTGTGGTTTAAAAATAAACATTCTGACATTAGAGGGTTGTATCGGTCAAAGAAGCCCCAAGAAGGTTGTGGTTTAAAAATAAACATAGTTTGGTTCCTTCTGAATATTATAGTTTGGTTCCAGAATGTGATAAATCCATTTTGATTAATTTGAGTAAAAATGTGTTTTCTTTACCAAGAAAGTGGCAAGATGAAAAACACTATTTTCTGTTTAAAACTTTCACATAGTATCTTTAGGTTATAATATCATATAAAATTCAAATCCAGATTTGGATTTTCAAAGATCTATTATAAAAACGGATTATTTTCCCCCAAAAATGCAATAAATTCATGACACTTTTTTTTCAAAATGCTATCATATTGAAACTGTTGAAATCAGCCATCACTAAGAAATATCTCCTGAACTTTTTTGACGGCGATCAGCTCACAAAAACTGATTTTGCACTGGCACTTTGCACTGCTCCCTGAATCGACGCGTTTATTCATTTGTGGATGTTAACAGAATCTGTAAGTCAGCTATGCTGTTTACTTCTGAATATTATATTTCATTCTGGTGCGCTTAAAGTTATCGCTACTGTGTAACGATAGCCTATGCTATTCACCAACTGAACATATCCTATTCAATGTGTTCACAGTCTCTTTCACGGGCATCATTTGTAGTAGCCTATTCACAAGCTTCCTCAAGCATAGCGTTTTCTCGGAGTTCACTGTGTGCTTTCTACCATGCACAAATATGTGTGTAATTGTAACAATGAGCACTCAAACACACCAAACCAACAATTACTAAAAACACACTCAAAAACTGATTTTGCACGGGCATTTTGCACTAGCACTTAGAAGGTTGTGGTATTCATAAACACTCAGTCAGCTACACTGTTTACTTCTGAATATTATAGTTTATTCACAGCCATCATTTGTAGTAACCTAGCCTGCTCCCTGAATTCAGTGCGTTCACAGTCTCTTTCACGGGCACCAAACCAACAATTACTAAAAACACACACAAAAACTGATTTTGCACGGGCATTTTGCACTAGTATCATAAATTATTAATTCGCAAATGTTAAGTTGTTTATTGTATTTTATTTGCACCTAATGGCATTTGGCATGATCGCGGGACCCAAAAGAGTGTGGCAGACTGTGGCGCGGGACAAGTTTTGAATTGCTGGATGCAGGAAGGAAGATACTGATGTGCGTGGGAAGCGGGCGAAATAAATGACTTTTGGGATCTCGCAAAATTTAATTATCTAATAATAACAACACGCAGAAATCAAATCTGTCACTGGAGATCTGAAGTGTCATGTGTGTGGAAATTGGAAAAAAGACCCCGGAACAAGACAGAATCTAACCTGACTGGGACTGAACAATCCACTTAGACCTCTTTCTATAGAGAGCCTAAGTCCCTCCCCTTCCGGTTGACCACCATGGGACCTTATTTCGGAAAAATATTGTATGGTAGTCAATGGCGAGAGACAACAAATATTTTGATCTCGTTTGAATTGTGCCCTGAATTACACATATGATGTTTGTCAATTTAAAATATACATTTTAAAGTCAAGAAAGTCGCAGTTTGATGTAAAACTGTTGAGGTATAAGACTGTGAAAATACGTAATTACAAAGACTACAAACCCAAAAGGCGCACATGTGACGTCATACCTTTTCTCTCAATGAATGAAGCTAACTTTACTGAAGCTAGCGTCTGTCATTTTTTCTATAGTCTTACATTATAATCGTAACGTTACGCCGTCTTGACTGAGTGTTTTGTACCAGACTGCACACATATGAGCAACGGATCTTTTGACGTACATAGTGCGAGACGAGAGATGTAGTTCATTGAGCGATTTTCACATAAAACTAAATGTTACTCTTCTGTTTTATGACAAACTGTGACTTTCTTGACTTTCATAATTATCTTTTAAATTGACAAACATCATATGTGTAATTCAGGGCACAGTTCAGACGGAATTAAAAGTTGTCTCTCGCCATTGACTACCATACATATTTTTTCCGAAATAAGGTCCCATGAGCCGGAAGCGGAGGGGAGGGACTTAGGCTCTCTATAGGCTTTTGCGGGCGGGTATTTTTTGTTTGTTTGTTACATATTTCTGCATGCTGGTTAACTGCAAAACATTGGTTTAGTGGACAAAAGTTTTATCAGATGTTAAATAAGCAGTGAAGCAGATTTAATCAAATATTTTTTAACAACTATAAATAAGAAATATAAGAAATATAAGAAATGATAATAACAGCTTACGCCAAACTGCTTAAAATTGTTTTCTTTTCAAGAATATTATTCTTTTGAAGACATTATTTCTTCCTTATGATATCAGGACTGTTTTATTACCCTGACAATTATTTTATTTTTTTGCTCCTAAAAATATCAAAGCGAATTTCAATGGAGAAATCAAGAACATGCAAATCATAGAATAGGCGTACCCATGTATTTTAAATATTCAAGTGTTTTAATGTACTGAAATTAATGGATGGACAAAAAATAAATAAAATAAAATAAAAATAAAAATAACTGTCATGTCTTTGACCCTCATATAGAATATTTTCATTTATTTTCAGTTGTTTTTTGATCATTATTCTGCAGGTTATGTGACTATAACCATTGGTTGTGTTAGCATTAGCACAACCAGTGACATGATCCAGATTTTAATTAATTTCACACATGCAGTGCAGGGCTGACCCTGCGACAACGGGACATGAGGCATCCCCTAATCATCATATGCCCTGTGACATCATCCACGGACCTGGCAGCCCATAGAAAAAGAGAGAAATTGAGGTAGTTTAGCATGGATAGAAAGCGCCAATTTATCACCATAAGCAAATCCTAACCTGGGAGCATAGCCCCCAGCAGAATTAATTGGCTCACTCGCTGTCTGTGAAGTGTTTGGCCTTGTTTTAATAGGCAGGCTGCCCCAGAGACGCTCTCAAACGCTGCTTCTCCAAACCACGTGATTGACTGCTAGATCGCCATTGAAACTCTGATTCATGAACCAGGAAGTGTTTTACTTTAGGACCTTCTGCTGGCCATCTGTACCCCATCAGTCCCTCTAGTAAGGCATGAAACAAGAATATTTTAGTGCAATTTGTAAAGTTTGTGCTAGTAATTACTTCTAAAGGCACAGTCTAAAGACTGTGTTTAGAATTTGAGTGTTCTTAGCCTAGATTGGATGCTTATGTCCCAGGAGTTAGTTGATTGATTGATTTAAATTGTCAGTTTTGCACATAATAATGCAAAAGTTAGTGTACTTGGCGACCAAGGAGACAGAAAGCTCCTCAGTTCCTCTGTCCCAACACGATCTCATGAAAGTGCGTATCTATAGCACGAATTATATTTCTCGTATCATTTATACGCCAAAAAGAGTTTTTGCGTTCAAATGATACGCACTGTAAACCTCTTGGGTAGGATTAGGGGTGAGGAGTGTGTGCGTTTTACACGCCATAAAGTGTGTATCATATGCACGCGAAAACTCTTTTTGGCGTATAAATGATACGAGAAATATCATTTGTGCTATAGATACGCACTTTCATGAGACCGGCTCTCTGTCCTCATGGGATAGCATAGTGTCCTGTGGTTTCACACATCAGTATTTCAATGGATGTAGATGTAGGTCATCTGGGTATTGTTTGCCTACTTTTTTTATGAATGCTGTGTATTTGGACATCTTGTACTATGTATATCCTGTATGTATATTAGAAAACAT